>NW_019154158.1:4068274-4228524 GCF_002288905.1 Enhydra lutris kenyoni
TTGTATATTTGGTATTTGAAATATGATTAGAGGTTTCTGTCTTCACAGTGCAGCTTAACCCAAGGTGATTTACATAGTGTTAATCCCCAAATGATGGTTTGGGGTCTCTTCAGCAGGTGATGCCTCATGCGGAGCAATACCAAATTATTCTAGAGTTGAGCCTCCTATGGGGTTATGTCCAGTATTTATTGGTAATGTTATTTCCTTAGAGCAAGATAAACTTTTCATATATGACAAGAGATGACCAATACACCCAGAAAAGGCCCCATATCAGATGAAACAATAACCCCCAGACTACATTAGCCTGGCATTGCCTCTTCTCTGATAGTCAGTCTGCACGCGTTGGTTGAGAAAGCACAGAGGGCTGGGTGCTAGAACATTCTGGATCCTCGCCTTTCCCCCATGCAAACAAATGCTCCAAAGACAATGGTTTTAAAACATTTTAGAAGCATGTTTAAAAGGACGCAGAGGACACAGAAAATGTGAGATTTCTTCCGCTGCTTTCTGGTTGATCAACTGCAGTAGCAACACTGACTTACTGAAAATGATATGAAAATCAGAAGGATAATTAGAATTCATTTCTATGTGAAGCAACAGCCTGAAATTTTCATTGAATTTACACAAATTAGACAAAAATCAAACTTGGCATTATCTCATCCTGAAATTTCTTGTTCATATCGAGAAGGTCGGTCTTCTCAGCTGGTCGGGGTTGGGGAAGTAAAGGAAGGGTACAATGTCATCTAAGTTTATTGCTGCTGCTTCCTACTATTGTTTTCCTTCCCTCTGTTTCATCCTTCTGTTTTTTAATGTACTTTGTCTTGCTCTATTGTTTGCATCTTTGAAAGGAATTCTAAATCTTTTTGGGATAAAGTGAGAATAAAACTAAATAGGTGCATAAATTTTTGCCTGCCGCAGTTCACGACCATCCCTACACTTTTCACTCTTAATCTGTCCGGAATCCTATGGATCTGTCCAGATGGACAAACCAAGTACAGCGATTATGAATACAGTCCTTTCTCATGACCCCACGTGGTCTGATGTGTAGCTCCCCTTGCCCAGGTGAGAGGCCAGGTGGGTAACCCACTCGCCATGGCCTCTGTAACCAGGACCTTTAGTAGGACGTTCGGAACCAGAGTTTCTTCATCCGTGTATTACTTTCTTGGGGCTGCCAAGATAGATTACCACAGACTAGGCGGCTTATAAGAACAAAAGTGTATTTGCTTACAGTTCTGGAAAACCAGAAGTCAGAAATCAAGATGTCTGCAACATCCTGCTTCCTCTGAAGGCTCTAGCTTCTGATGTTGCCAGCATCTTTGGCTTTCCTTGGCTTAGAGACGCATCCCTCCAACCTCTGCCTCTTGTCTTCACATAGCGTTCTCCTTGTATCTGTGTCCAAATATGCCTCTTCTAAGGACACCAGTCATTGGATTAAAGTCCACCCTAATTCACTATGGCCTCATTTTAACTTGATTATATCTACAAACACTGATTTCCAAATAATCACATTCTCAGGTCCCAGGTGGGTATGAGTGAAGGGTCGGAGGGCACTGTTTCACCCAGGACAGTACGTACAACTTATAACGTACCTTCTTGAGAGAGCTGTTGTAACGAACACAGAACTCTGCTTTTATTAAAATCCGGCCATATCTTCACTTTTCATAACACTGTGTACAGTGGTAAATATCAAGAACTCAAGCTCAAATTGTCTTTTTGGTTTTATTTTTTATGTTTCTCTTTAAAGAAAAACTCTTTTGGTTTGCTTTCAATATTTTTCATTGTTGTCCAAAAAATTATGGAGGTATTATATTTACATACATTAAGCAATCTACTGCTCTACAGAAGGCAAGGGACTACACTAAGTATTTGACACTTGTAGGAGAGCAGAGAGGTGTGGAACAGAGAGATTATGTCACCAGACGCCTGCTGGAAGCTAGAAGCATCTGCTTAGGGACCCAATTGCTCTTTTCAGTTTGATTGCCCTGGACCCTCCTCAGAATTCCATTCATCCCCACCTCCTTCCTATAGATAGAGACTGTGAGTAGTGCACTAGTTTTCCCTCTCCCTTCAATAATACAGAGAAGCTAGGGAAAGCTTAAAGAAGATAGGGCAGAACTAACATGAAAAGACGTGTTCAGTTACAATTCAGAGCAGCACCGAGTAATTATTCAACTAGAGCAGACTCAAAACAGAACCCCCATGGAGAGAGAGAAGTAAGGATTTATTCAGTCCATTTGATGCTTTTGCTGACCTAACGGTCTTTCTCACCATCGCTCATGCTCCAGAGAAGTTTGGCATGGAGTAAGTTCTGGGTGCTCACTTAAAGTGTATCAGCTCCAGGTTTATCATGTTTCAACAAAAATTCTACTTTTAAAATATTTTAGCGTTTGTCATTTCCTCCATTAGGTGTTTACAGACTTCACCTGGCCAGCATGAATGCCCTCTGCATTCAAGACATAGCAAAGCCTTCCATTCTTGAAGCCCGGAAGCCATTCCTGGGATTCTTGATCCAGACCATGTTGGTGGCAACACAAGGATGTGTGCACTGATGCATGTTACCAGTGTGTCCATAAGGTGCATAAACCAGGCAGAGGACCTTTGTAAACATGGTCTTTCCCACCACATGCTTGTTCTCTGAGTCAGGGGCACCAATATGGCAAGAAAAACTGGAACATTCTTCTTCCACGAGGGAAATTGGAAGCCAATAGTTGATGTTTCCCATCTGTAAAGCATTGGAAGAGTCACTTATAGCTAACACAAGCTCTTATAATTTAAGCCAGGGCCAGAAAGGAACACAATAATACTGGGACTTACAATTAAGAAGTGAAAAGATTAGAGTTACTTTAAGAGGAAGAACAGTCTTTCTTCAAATGAGAGACCATTATCTTGTCTCTAACAGAAGCTAATATTCAAACCGATGAGGAACATCGCCTTGCAAATAAGCCAAAGTGACCAGGATGGAATTGGAATGCCTCCCCCTGAAGCCAAGGAAACTTCAGCCTCAGGTCCTCATAACCACTGAGAGTTGCTGAGACATGCAGTGTTCTAAGTGGTTAGGAAAAGCCAGGTTGCAATTGGGAAGTATTTCCCATTAAGCATTTGTGGAAAAGTGCCCATAAAGATCTAGAGATATGCTGGGTCTCCAAGGCTTCAATAATTAGTTGTGAACTGTTTTCTTTTTCGACCATTTGCCTACTTTTCTATTCACAATTTTGTCTTCATTTTCTAAAAATAAGTGCCTAAAAATTGGGCTAGCAGAAGCAAACAGACATGGCTGGAGGGCAAGGAGGGAAACAGATTTTTCTCTTACTGTCAGGTATAGCACAGACCATGTAAAAAGGTAACTAAGAGTATAGAAGGTGGCGATTGAGACAAGTGAACATTCTCCTGCACATTCTTCTTTTAAAAGCCTTAAACATATGGACATTGGGGAGGGTATGTACTATGGTGATTGCTGTGAAATGTGGAAGCCTGATGATTCACAGACCTGTACCCCCGGGGCAATTAATACATTATATGTTAATAAAAATAAGTTTTTTTAAATCCTTAAACAGTAGGTCCTCTCCTTTGATGGACTAAGCATGAAGTAAAACTGTCCCTTTGATACTCTTTGGAGCTCTAACTAATTCTTCATATTAAAAAAATAAAATTAAATTAAAAAATAAAAAAGCTGAACTTCTACCATAGAACCTGTGGGTGAAGCAGAAGATCCTCAGGAAGAGATGGTAACTGCTCCTGAACTCACTGCTGTATGGGGCTTCAGTGAACATGGGGTTGGGAAGACATAAACTGATTTGCCATTGGTTTTGGCATCCATGAAAGCCTTTCATGGCCCTGAAGCCAAGAAAATCCCAAAGCAAGAGAAATATTAAGACTGAATTCCCAGGGCCCTGGGTGGCTCAGTTGGTTGAACCACTCACTCTTGGTTTCAGCTCATGTCATGATCTCAGGGTCGTGAGATCGAGCCCTGTGTCAAGCCCCACATTAGTCTCTGCACTCAGTGTGGAATCTGCTTGAGATTCTCTCTCCTTCTGCCCCTATCCCTATTCTCTCTCAAATAAATAAATAAATCTTAAAAAAAAAAAAAAAGAATGAATCCCTTATTCCTTATCCTCCCAAATATATTGACCACAAGCAACTACTTCTGAGATTAAAAATAGGGGCTCTGCCACACCAACCAATATATTTATATGATTGGAGCACATGCTCTGCTGGTTTCAGATCAAGGAAAACAGGACTGTACAAGACATCTAAAATTTAAACTACAATCCAGGTCATGATAACAGTGAGGTCCCATGGGAGGGGAATGCATGGGCTTTGTTCTAAAGCATAGCTATAATCATTGTGACTGCTTACTGTAAAAATGAATAAATTTCTTCCAACAATGAGTTTTATAAATGTATATGCCAATTCTTCAGGGAGTATAGTACTGCTAAAAACCAGGGACACTGATTATATTGGAAGCCCAAATATTTTCATGAGAAAAAAAAGTACACTGTTTAAAGACTTTAGATCCTCTAGGGGGGAGGATGTTGTGTAATGATACTAAAGACCCTGTATGGGAAGAGAGAAGAAGGAGACCAGAGACATCCCCAGAGAACCAAGAAGTTGGACCAGATGGTCAAATCAATTGGAAAATTACTTATATTATTAGTTTTTTTTTAGGATAATGGCCTTTTCTTCATTTTTCCATCTCCTATAAAATTTATTACAATGTTCTGTGCATAGTAGAACTTTATAGATATTTATTGGTTTAATAAATAAAATAAAACAGGTTAAACTTCACTGTATAATACCAGGTACCAATGAATTAAGTCAGATGTTCTTAGAATCATCTAGAAAGTTCTTTAAAAAATAGAATGCTCCCCATCTCAAACCAATTAAATATGAAATCTCTGGGGTTGGGATCCAGATATACATATTTCTCAAAAGTTCTTCCGGTGATCCTGATATAGAGAAAACAGTGAAATCTACTAAATTGAGTGGTCTCCCAAGACCTCTTCCAAAACCAAGATTCTGTGGCTTCTAAAACATTATTAGACCCTTTGAATGATATGTTGGTACCAGGTGTTTAAAACTCCTTTAGCTACAGCCAGAACCAGCCACATAATTTAGAAGACTCAATGCAAATGAATATATATGGCTCCTTATGAAAAACTATTAATAATTAATAATTTCAAGATGGCAACAACCATAGAGCTTTAAGCCAAGTGTAGTTTTTCTTATGGGGACAAGACCCTGTGTGACCGCACTGGTCGCACACCCATGAGGCCACCCCTACCTGTGGCACCTAGCCCAGCCACAGGAAATAACCACCTCCTAATCATTATTTACATCACTACTTCAACTCTTTGTTCTAGCAGTGTCAGGGAGATGAGGTGACTCTCATTACGCTCTTTCCTGCCTCATGAAATTTTAAGAGATGAAAACGATATTGGAAGTAATCTCGTCTAACGTTACATCTAAAGAAGGAATTCCCTTCAAATTGCCTGGTAGAGAAGAAATCAGACAAATCATCTCGTGACCTAGAAAAAGTGACTTATATTCTCATTGCCTTATTTTCCTCATTTTCTTCAAATGAGGTCAGTTAGAGGCCTGCTGCATCCTGTTGCTATAAGGGTTAACTGAGATGTGTAACACAGATGTGGTATAGTCCCATGGTCCAACATGGTTGCTCTGAACCAATTTTAGGACCACATTCAGCATTTATTGGTTTCCAAAAAACATAGACAAAGCCACAGCTCATTAATAAAGAAATGTATATTTTAACAATGATGTAGGAACATGGAGAAAAAAGATCTTGTACTGGACACCCTACTATATAAATGTCATCAAATTCCTCAATAAGCATATTTGTTTTTTCTCTGAACGCTTCTTTCCCCTGGCAGCCACTTCACCTCACATTTTTTTTCTTCCCTCCAAAAATCGCCCTAAAAATTTCTCCCATGCTTCCCCATTATCTCTCCTCAGTTTGTAAATGGAATTTGGGGTGGGGGCGGGGGAGAAAGTTTGTTAACTAGCTGAACTATGACTATCTACTTTTCTTCCATCATGGCAGCATCTCAACACCACGCAAAGGCTTCTCAAAAAATTCTCTCACCCATAAAGATAGTAGGGGTTTGGAAGAGTCTGCTACCAAGAAGATAGGGTTTCCTCTATATAATTATATAGTAAAGTGACTAGTTCACTGTAAATGTTAATTCCCTCCTTCCTTCTACCCTTCTCAGTATTTCGGCCCAAACACTTCCAGTAACGAGAGGAACTCACTCCCTCACATTTATTAGATTAATAACAATAAATCCATTCTATGTTTTAACGGCTCCATTTGTTGGGAGATTCTTTCTATTTTTGACTCCAAATATGCTTCCCTGTAACTTTTGTCTGAAGTTTGTCATTCCCCCTGGGACAAATTAGAGCAAGTTTCTTTCTTTTGCAGAATTGTAACTTCTCCCTCCGCAGGTTTCTCCCAGTTCATTTACTGCACTTCCTGCTACCAACTTCCCAAATTCTGGACTTTCTGGCTGCCCTCTACCAAACAACCCCAAATTTCCCCTTTTAAAAGCATGGTACTCCAAGCTAAATGCAATCTCTAAATGTGGTCTATGATGTACTGTATGTCGAGTGCCAACAGATCATCTCTTCCCTTAATCTGGGCACACTCCGGTTAATTATTCAATCAAAGCATCTTTTGATGTCCTCAACTTCTTGGGCAGCCCTCTCAGGAGATTCTTTGGAATAGCACAGGGGGATAAGAGGAGCACTGATGCCAAACCTTGTGCATTAGTCACTAACTGTGCTGAAGCAGGCCACTAAAATTTCAACAATCAAAAATGGATTGGCTGTGACTCAGAGCAAAGGCATCAAGTAACATTAATTGAAGTAACAAAGGCTCCAAGTGACAGGCTCCTTACTCTGAAATCTGTGGGTGAATCCTGAAAATAAACATCACACTCAATATAGTTTGCTTGCTCCTGTCCCCTCTGTGATCCAACCAAGTGAACACCTGGTATCTCTCAGGCACTGTTCTATGTGGTCCCATTCTCAAGCAGTTTAGAACATAATCATGGCAAACAAGTAACCAGTAGGCAATTACAAGTAAGTAGGTAATTACAGATTGGGATAGGGCTAGGAAAAGTGTAATGAGAAACAGGATAAAAGGAGGGACCTACTTTAAGTGTGGATGATGACAAAAGGTGTCTCTGAGAAGATGACATTTAAGTTTTGATACCCAGTAGAATTGAAAAAACTAGCCAGGCAAAGAGTAGGTGGGAGAGGTTATGACAGGAAAGGGCATGGTGGGTTATAAACCCAGAGTGAGGAAATTCTGGTGTGTTTGAAGGAGCTGAAAAGATGTTAGTGTGCTTAGAGCCTAGCAAATGAGAAGGAGAAGGTCAAAAGAAGGGACAAAAATGGACAAAAAGGGGACAAAAAAGTCGTCAAGTATGGACGACTTCACACCAGCCCCGGATAGCCATGGTAAGGAGACTGGGTAGTATGGAGTCAGTGCTATGAAAAATGTTTGGTGAGCTTTAAGCAAAAGAGTAGGATAATCTGATTTAGGTTTTTAAAAACCATATAAGCCATAGCTGCTTTGTAAAGGAAAAGTTGGAGGGAAGCAAGATAGGAAGTGTGGTATTAATTTGAAGGCAGTTGCTGCTGAGCAGAGACTGTTGGTGGCTTGACTCTCAATGGAAACAATGAGGACAAAAAAGAGGAGAAGTTCTGAAAAATAAGTATCAGAATTTCAACTGAATTTAAGTCATTCGATCCTGGAATCCATAGACATCCCTAGGAGTTCTTAAAATCTGGTCCCCAGACAAGGAGCATTAGCATCACCTGGGAACTTGACAGAAGTGCAAATCTCAGACTCCACACCAGATCTAGCGAATCAGAACCTGGAGGTGGGGCCAGCAATCTAGTTCTGACAAGCCTTCCAGGTCATTCCGATACACGCTCAAGTTTGAGAACCACCCACTGACCAAGAGGAATTCATTAACTTGGGGCTTTCTGAATCAACAAAACATGTGCCCATGTTTTGTTATTACATACAACAAAACATGTGTAGAGAATTACTGAGTCAATGCTATGGAATTAAGATATATTTACCATGCTCTTAATACAAACTAGCATAACAGGCTGCAAATATCATAGTCATGTTCTGAAATAAAATTCTAGCTCCTAAAAAAAAAAAAAAAAAAATTCTAGCTCCTACATACTGGGAACTTGTTTGAAAACTTGGCTAGTAGGGTCAAGAGAATCCTCTTCTGGTGCTACTGGGATTTTTTTTTATCTTTTTATTATCTCAATTATACTGATATTTTGTATTAGGATGGTTGTATCCTTGTACCTAGTCCTCAGGCTTTAATGTCTTTTATGAATTTGTTCAAATATTTCATCTATATTTGGATTCCATGGAGATTTCTCCTTTCAATATATTCCAAGAAATGTTAATTGCCTGCTTTGTTAATCATGGGGATAAGGTTTTTGGTTTGTTTTAGTGCTTTTTCTCATTCTAGGAAAGAAGAGAAGTTTGATTTATTCCATGGGGCAGAAGAAGTCATCACCTGACCTGAGTATAAATTAAAAGTGGCTGTCCCTTGTATGCAGCTCCATGGCACTTTGGCATACCATTAAACATCCCCTCAGAAGCACTGGTTTAAGGATGTCACTATTATACTATACTCATAACATTGTTGAGTGGGCTAATTTTTAGTGGTTAGCATGTATTACTAATAGTTACATATTTACGTTACTGAGTAGTAATTTGAGTTCCAAGTTTGGGGGTGCCTGGCTAGCTCAGTTGGTAGAGCATACAACTCTTGATCTTGGAGTTGTGAGTTCAGGACTCACATTGGATGTAAAGATTAGTTTAAAAAAAAAAAAAAGGTCCTCTCCCATTGAGTTCCAAGTTTGGAGTTTGGGCTTGAAAAAGGAAAAAACAGTGTGATGGACCCTGTAGCCAGGAGTTAAGACAAAAATGATAGCCCTTCTGGAGTGTGGACACTACTGGGGAGAAGCAAATGCATGCATTTCCCAGTAAGAACCTCAGGTCTAGCACAATGTTTGACCAATTAGCAGATCTTGAAAAATTAATTATTTATTCAGCCTTGAAAAAGAATGCAATTCCAGTACATGCTACACCTACATTTATTCTATTTATTTCACTTATGATAAGTGAAATAAGCCAATCACAAAAGGATGCATATTCTATGATTCCACTTACATGAGGTACCTAAAGCAGGCAAATTCACAGAGGCAGAAAGTACACAGAGCTTCCTGGGGCCTGGGGGAGGGGGAAATAGGGAGTTAGTATTAACGGCTACAGAGTTTCTATTCCCAAATGGAATTGCAGGGGCCAAGGGCAGAACTCTGCAAGATGGGCCTCTTTGGCATGAAGACTATTTTGAGTTAAAAGCAATCAAAACCCGGCAGATTCAGGAAAAATTCTTTACCTCCCTCTCAACTGCCTAAAAGAGTTAGATAGAAAACATACTGCAGGAAGAGAGCTATCACCGTAGATAACTACATTATATTATGAACTAGGTATAGCAGAAAGAGAGGAACATACCAAGGCTTATATGATCAAAGTCCTCTATGTCCCATTGTTTCTGAGTGGCCCAGCAAACATTTCTTTACAGAACTTTTGCTTTTTTTCATCTTCCTGTGAATTGCATTCCCCTTTCAAGTGCCAGACCCCACCACTTTCACCTTGGTTCAGGATAACATATATACCTCATTTTGCCTATATTTGGAATTTTGTGTCTGTGTAGATGCCCTGTATATATAAAATTAAATCTTATTCTCTCCTGTTAATCTATCTCATGTCAATTTGATTCTTAGCCCAGCCAGAAGGATCTTCAAGGGCAGAGAAAATTCTTCCTCCCCAACAGAAAGATGAAAACATTCTGGAACTGGATAGGGGTGATGCTTGCAAATATTGTGAATATGCTTGAAGCTACTGAGATATACACTTAAAATGGCTAACATGGTAAGTTTTATGTTATGTATGTTTTACCACAATAAAAATTTTAATTAAGAGTTCAAAAGAAGCATTGAATAAATACTTGTTTACTGATACCTCCACAGGGCTATAATAAAGATGAAATAACATGGCATATAAAATGACTGCAAATACTCATTATCATTATAATTATTACATATCCTGAAATCATTATGCTTACCCCCTGCATTATCAGAAGACCTCAGAGTTGAAACACAAGAGGTGTGTATTTAGAAAGAAAAGTTTATTAACAATATGATTATGCAAATATTACCACAAGTATTACTCATTAGTCATTGGAACCCCTAGATCACATGCCTTCATCCTTGAGCTATTAAATACATTGGTTGTTAGTGATTAAATAAGTGTATTACACAAATTTACTTCACATGTTCATCTTACTCCATCAAGGAAATAAAAATTTTATTGTGGGATCCCTCAATTTTTTTATACCAATTCTAAGAAGCCAATAAAATTTAAAAGCTAAGCAGTTTCTAATTTTGGTTTATGCATTTTCTGTAAACTGCAAAAATCCAGCAGAGAAGGATTTTTATGCATAATAAAACCTACATGGTTTTCTTGGAAGGAGGCTTCATACTACAAGATCCTCACTGCTCTAAAAAGTACATGCAATTCCTGATCTGTAAATGCTAGCACACCCACCTGCCCCTTCTTTCCTAATGAGATGAAATTACAAAGGAGAAAGCAATTTGCAAATATCCTCCCCTAAGCTGATTTATGCTTCTATAATGTACGTCAAGTCCTTTCTGAATTCTTTTTGCTGCATATATGAGAAGACATTTAGAAAAAGGTTTTGGAGTGCTTCTAATCTTCTAAATCAACAATAAAGAAAAAATAAAGCAAAGGTCAAGGTTTTGATACACTGCTTCTAAAATACATCCCACACTGAGTAAAATGCCATGAAATCATCTGTCAGAACTGACTTTCTTCTAGAGACTACATTCCAAGAGCGTGAAGAGAGCTGGAGTGGCTATTGATGGTTTTCTTAGATTCCAATGCACCTTAATCATATTCACAAGACTGTACTTTCTCATCACTGCAGGAGCTGACAGAATTTTGTGACAATTCTAGGAAATGCTTTCAGATGGCCTCTTCTATGAATTATGAATGTTTCACAAAGTTCTGTGGTAAGTAGAATAGCCTTGTTCTCCACTAATGCAGGGGCTAATTAGGAGGTGGCCTTTCTTTGTCTCCTTGCCTTAAAATTTAACATTATTTGTAAAGAGCTATAGAAAATAAATTTCAGTAAGATTAATAGGCTCTATTAGTTGTAAACAATTCTTTTAACTCATAAAAAGTTTTATTTCTATTCTTTCTTTTAAAAAGATTGTACAAATTTCAAAATTTTCTTCTCCAATCTTTATGTGATAATAATAGTAATAATAATAAGTGACTCCTTTTAAGTGTTAATAAAAAAATATACAGTTAAGTCTCATTATTCCTTGTAGTTATGCTCTATAAACTTGCCACAAGCACTGAACTAGTGAATACTGACCCATTGCTTCTAGGGGAAATACAGGGTTAGATTCCTGCAAGACTCTGCACACATTTTTGTCAACTGAGCAATATATAACTTTGTTTTATGCATATATCTTTTAAAGGTACTTTACTATATATCAGTGATTCATTATCATCAGACGTACGGCCAACAGGCCTATATCTCATGCCTGAATGAAGCTTATCTAACATACATATTTTCTCTGTTAAGGCATATCACACCCGTTGCACTTAGGAACAACTAGCTAGCACTTTAACACTATGCTCGGGGACCGTTTTAAACACTGTAATTACCAACAAATAAGCAAAAAAATGCAAAAAAGAAAAAAGTGAACCAAATAGAACTCAAAAAGGACAGTCATTCACAATGTGAAAGTTGAAAAAAGAAGACAGAGGAATACCTTATTTAACATCTTCTGGGAATGTATGCATCAAGCAACTCAAATTCTGCAGTTCTCCACATGTATATGAATGACTGCAAAATCACCACAGAGTATTGATTTTGGAGTTACAAATAAACGTTAGCAAGAAAGTGAATTCACAAATATGAAGCCCACAAATAATGAACAATAACTATATAAGCATTCATCTGAGACATCTCTCAGCTTGGAGATAATTTTTCATTTCAAAGCCGTGGTCAGTTGTTAGGACACAGTGAGGGAAGCCCACCTCGTTGTTGTGAGATTTATGATAATGGTTGTGTCTCCATTCTATCTCCAGAGTCTCTAGATAGTTTTGTACTAAGTTATTTTACTCCTTCTCCTTTGCTCTGTGGTGTCCCCATGAATGAATTTGGTGTGAAGGAAAAATTGGAATCTGTCTAACCTGATAGGGGTGACCAGAACCTGGCTGGACTGCCTGATAGTTATGGTGGAGGCAGTTTCTGGTTGGAAGCTGGGACCATGTCCCAAGAGAGGTTGACACAGAATCCGCATCTCAATATTGTAAGGTCCAGGTTGTCGCTCAGATAACCACCCAGTGGTTCAAGTTACCTTCAAGGAGAAGGTAAAAAATGAGAGAATAAGGCAGGAGTTGAGAGGATATAGAGCAGGAAGGCAGGAGTTCAAGGAGTTTACAAGGTAAGCAACAGCATTGAGGTGACAAATAGAGAGTGCTGGAATTCCTATCCTCTGAGGTATTTAGTGTGTGAGTCCCACACTAGAAGAAGATATTTAAAAGGAATCATGCAAAACTGAAAAGTTTATATCTAATAAGCAAAAGTCTCAAAATGAACCCTCAGTATCTCAGTCATTCTGAGCAGACACATGTCTATTTTATTCCTGAATATAATGAAAAGTGGAAATTTTTAATGGTTCATTGGTAGCTAATTTCTGTGGTTTTTATCATAATAAGTCCCCATTCAATAAATTTGCTTTCACTAATGACTGACCACTACACTTAGGACATACAGATGACTATCCAAAAGACTCCCAGAAATTATTCAACTCCTGCTAAGTCACTTGAGAAAGACCAATACAGGAATTTTCTATCAAATGAGTACTTTCTCCCCCAGAAATCAGGCTATGAGATGCTCTTTCTCAACCAGACAGCACAGAATGGGGGCACAGTTTCTCCCCTGTTATTCTTCTGAAGTGTTCTATAGCTGCCTCCTCCAGGATAGTTTAATTGTGTGGTAATTGTGTGTTCATATGCTGTGTTTCCCTCTAGGTCGCAGCCTTCCTAAGTGAAGGGATTGTGTTGTGTCTTATTCATCCCCAGCACCTATTGCAAGTTTTGACAGTAAGTGCTCAATAAATGTCTTATGAAGGAATGAATGCAATCATGCACTAGGTCCACCTTCATCTACATGAATTATCATCTACATTTTGGGTTTTTTTTTAATTACCAAAAAATGGGGATGGGGTGAGAACCAAGGATTTCTAAAGACTCATCCTGTTCTAAAGTTCTTGGAGCATCCTGTGAGCATCAAAGTCTGTCAAGATATCTTTGCTGAACTTCTTTCCCAGGCCAGATGCACACCAAGTACCAGTATGAATATTGGAGCACTAATCCCTAAATCTACTTTGGAAATCTGTCCAAGTCCCTGGGAGATTTCTTCCTTTGACAGGATGATGTCCCAAAGATTATCCCACTGCCCAAGGAAACTCAGATATACGAAACAAAGGCCTATGCCCTGCCCCCAAATCCCACTTTATGATTCTACTATGACACTTCACGGTGGCTACTGATCATACAGAATGATCAGTGCCCTGTTTCCCCTGAAAATA
The DNA here is from genome assembly GCF_002288905.1 of Enhydra lutris kenyoni. Taxonomy (NCBI): domain Eukaryota; kingdom Metazoa; phylum Chordata; class Mammalia; order Carnivora; family Mustelidae; genus Enhydra; species Enhydra lutris. Next base: position 4,082,018 of record NW_019154158.1, read on the forward strand.
ATTTTACAGATCCCCAGCATCCCTAGGGCACCCCAGTGCCAAGCAGACATTCGCACTAGCATTATCTGTAGTAAAAAAAGAATATTTGATTTGGTGTCTGAAGACCAGTGTTCAAAGCCAATTTCTATCTCTTTGGACAAGTCACTGGTTAAGCTTTGAGTTTCAGTTTCCTCATCTGTAAAGTGGAAATGATAACTATATTATTATAAGGCACAAATAAAAAAGTGAAATGTGAAAAGATTAGATGAACTAAAAAGTTATGTACATGTAAGTTAGTTTTGTTAACTTAGCTTTGGTCACCTGGGCCTACTGCATTAGGCTCATTTCTACCCCAGGCCCTTTGCCTTTATTGTTCCTTCTACCTAGAATGACATTTAGTGGTCCTCTTCCTGGTTAATTCCTACCTCATTCATGTCTCTACTCAAATGTCACCTACTCAGAGATAACCTCACTGACTATTCTCACTAAAATAGTACCCCCTGGCCTCTTTGTTATTTTAACCAGTTTTATTTTTTTCTTGAAAGCACTTATTGACTATACTATGCTAGTTTGCCTATTGTTCCTCTCTCAGTGGAACACAAGTTCTTTGAGGACCAGGACTTGTCCTCTGTTGTGTTCCTAAAAGCTATTAATGACGCATGCATAGTAGGTGTTCAGTAAATATTTGTAGAATGATTGAATAATGTGCAAACAGAAGTGTAGGAATAAAAAAAAAAAATCATAATGAGATGCAATTAAAACCAGAGAAGTAAAGAAGATGAATAAGAATGTATTTGATCTGAAATTGAACCCTAAAGCAGAACTTTATTTTATGAATTTTTCCATAAGCATAAATTACCAACATCTCAAATACATACAGTAAATTATTTGAGGACAAAGAACTTACTTTTATCTCTTTGTACACTCCCTCTCCCATTGCCAACCAGAGTACCTAGTGCAACTAGATAAAATGTTAGTTTATTTGTTTACAAAGACATCAGTTCAATGCAATGCCCCTGACAACTTACTAGGATATTGATCTAGTACTAATTCAGAGAAAAGATAATGGCCCCTAGACAAATTACAGACATTGTTTATGTCACAATTATATTTCTTGGTGATGTCTTGCCTAAATAAAACCAATGCTTGTAAAAATCTGTTAAAAATCACAGCCTGAGGTAGAGAGGAGTGCTCAAGAATCAAAATTTACAGAAAAATATCTGTCTGTTCATGGATTTCCTTTGTTTCTTTCTCCCTTCTTGCTGTCACAACTTTGCAAGCTCAATAAAGATGGTAATAAATTAGGGGAGGAGAGATGGCTGGCAGGATGATTAAAAGAGGAGAAAAGAGAGCAGAATGTAAGGAGATGGGATCCACATGAGAGCAGATGAATATGGCAGGAAATCTATGAACCAGGAAGATGCTATTGAATGTGTACCTTGTCAATGACCTATTTTAATGAAAGCCAACTGCACAAAAGCACCTACAAGAGTTTTACAAATTGTAGGGAAAAAGATCATGGAGCATTTATTTTGGCATATGTATATAAAGTTCTTACTAAAGCATTAATTATTCTAATCAATTTATTGCACATATATGTAGTAAATACTGACTGTGGGCATGCCACTACCAAACTATAGAGGTTTCATTTTAATTTCTATCAAGAATATTTGTATTATACTCTTTGAGAGACTGACTAGGACTATTGCTCAGTTACTCAAATTTGTCAATATTTAGGCAGCCAAATGTATTGATTTATTTCAACATTATTTAATAAAACCAACTACATTTTGAGAAGTTGTTTCAAGGAATTCAAAATACACGACTTTTTTTCTTATCCTCAAAGCATTTATCCTGACAGGAAAAGAAAACAGATAAACAAATGAGTATGTCTAACCAATAACCGTATGCACCGCCATCAGATTTACATTCTATAGCTATGTTTGTGTTTTTACTTATATGTAAAAAAGAGCTGGAGAGGTGCCAACGGATACTCAAAGATAATTTCAAAAAGGAGATACCATGTGTGCCTTGAAGGGCACTCACCAGAAGGATAAAAAACGAAAGGATATTCCGGATGGAGGAGAAACCAGAAGCAGAGGTAGGAGTTGGAGAAAAGTAGGTAAGATTTGTTTCAGGTGAGTGAACAGAGAAAAATTAAAAAAGATCTGGTTTCAGAACTCTAAGGAACACCAGCATGTAAAAGGAAATGTGACAAATGGTTGCTCCAAATTTTCCACCCCCTCTTGTAATTAGGTTGGCTCTCATGATTGGCTGGTGGAATACGAGAGGAAGTGGTATGTGCCAGTCTAAGACCCATGCATGAAATTACCTTGCTTCACCTTACTTCCTTGTCTCTCAGCTGGATACCAATGCCCAATGCTACATGAGCCACACTGAAGATGGCAGAACCTCCATTTACTTAAGTCCCCAAATGGTTCTGTGAAACAGAGCCCCTCATCTCCCACTCCAATCTCTACTACCACCTCCACCATTAGACAGATTAAAGAATAAACCTACTGTGCAAATAACTTACTGTGTTAAGCCACAGATATTTATTCTAAGACAGTTCAGCATAAGTGAATTCTGAGACCTTTGTTTTAAATGGAGACTCTGAAGTGATATCAGAGACTTTTATTTTAAGTTGCAATATAATACTAATGATTAGGGATTTAAACAACCATTTGAAGGTACCAAGGTGAAAGGAAAATTACAGCTGGCCTTCAGGAAATTTGGATGGATAGGAGCCATCAGGAGGTTCCTACTGATAATCAGCACCCAAGCAAGCAATTTGCAGATGCTCTCCTGAAGCTGCCGTCAATCTCATGACTGCTGACTTCCCACATGCTTACAGCTGCCACCAGAGGAAAACAGCTTTTCCTTTCTTCTGTCTTCCAGACCTTATGCAGTACTTCTTTTTGGCAGAAGCCAACCCAGAGTCCTGTTGGAAGAAGAATTCTGAACAATTTAATTTAGCCTTTTCTACTCTGAGATGCAGAAGAGCTTGAAAGGAGACGAGGATGACACTGAGTTGATAACAGTCAGGCACAAGAAATAGGGAAGAAAGGAAAGAAGGAAGGAAGAAAAAGAGGGAGGGAGAGAAGGCAGCCCTTTCGTGGATTTGAGGGAGAGGGAATTGAAGAAGGAATGGCATCAATGTTGCAGAAACATCATGTAGGAGGAGTACTTAAAATAGGACTTTGGTGTTACCAAAATAGTCACTAAGGACCAGCAGGAAAAGATCTCAGGAACATAGAAGAGTAGGTGCCTGACACAGCTGAGGAAAGGTAGGACACCTGGATCAAAAATATGGAAGAGGAGACTAAGTTTTAGAAAGGATGCCTATTTATATAACTAATAAAAAACAGGATTGCATCAAAAATAAGGAAGATAACAGGAGGTTTGGGAAAGGGAACTAAGCAGTGTGAATGAAGAAAGATGGGAAGGAATTTAAGTCCTTATTTTAAAATCCAACAGAGGTTTTGAAATGCATAAGGGATATATAGAGAGGGATATGAGAGAAAGCATAGATCACTGGGGCTGAAAAGAACTTTGGGGAGTGGCTACACCAAGTTTTTCACTCTATAAGTGAGAGAACAGAGCTCCATATCAGCCCAGTGAATTGCCAAGTTTGCACAACAGAGAATAAAATACAGGAACTAGACTCCACCTGGAATCGGGTTGCAGTGGAACCAGACAGAAAGGACCCAGCTCTACACCACCACCTACCCCTCTCTCCCCAACCAGGCCTAGGATTGACAGAAATTGTTCTATGGCTAAAATTAGTGGGAATAAGAAGGTAAAGCCTTATGCCATCCTGTCTTAGGCTGTCTTTTAAAATCAAACATAATATCAGTTGCAAAATCTTCCCTGTCACTACACACTCACCAGAACAGCTAACATTAAAAACATTGACAATACCAGGTATCTGAAATATATGAATTAGGTAGAACTCCCTCAATTCTACTCCTAGGTACATGCCCAGAGAAATGTGTGCCTTTCCACTAAAAGACATGAACAAGAATGTCTATAACAACTCAACTCATTAACAAGACAAATCTGGAAACAATCTAGATATGTTCATCAACCATTGAATGGACAAATAAATGTGGAATGGTCAGATAGTGGAATACTATACACCAATGTGTTTATTGGTAAACACATCAACATAGACAAATCTCAAAAACATTACATTGCACAAAAAAAGCCAGACATAAAAAAGCACATATTTGTGATTCTATTAATGTAGAGTTTAAGAACATGAAATACTAATTGTGATGGAAAAACTCAGAAAGTGGTGGTTATTTTACCATTTTATATGGCCTACTTGAGCACAGATTGTATGTGGGAATTCTCAGCCTCTGTAGCCAACCAACCAAGTATTTATAATATAGATGACTTCCAGAATATTGAACATAGGTGGACAGTGATTGGGTCCCAATTCCAAGGGAACTTGGTATCCTAGGAAGCAATTTTTTCTTAAGACTCTAGATGGTTGATGAAGTATTAGAGATAACCAACACTGAAAATAGAGAGCCTCTCTTTATTAGACTCTTGGCAGTTTCTCCATGGAAGCATAAGAGATTAGAGAAAAGGTGGGGAGGTGTGCAAAATTGGATGATATGTTTCTGAGGCCACATTTCTAAGGGAAAAAAATCCCTGCAGGGAAGGAAGGATGAAGGAAGGAAGGATGGAGGGTAAGAAAGAGGGAGGAAGGAAAAAGAGAGGGAGAAAGAGAAAAAGAGAGAGAAGGAGGAAAGAAGAAAGGCCACATAGCTGCTAGCCACCAACACCCCTGTTTTGGAAATCCCTCCCTACCTCTCTGTTTCATGCCCATTACCACCTGCAAGGCATCACTCTATAGCTTCCTCCTCCTGCAGGAATATTTTGGGGATTAACTTTCAACAATTCTGAACACTTCTTGACCTTGCCTCCTTCCAATATCTCTCATTTTCCCCTTGTGGATAGGATATTTTGCCATTGTTTACATGGTCTTTCATATGTACACTTTGTAAATAGCACCATGTGTTCTTTTCCAGGATCTTCTCCTACATTCCCTTACAAAATAGTGCTAGGCAAAAGAAGTGTCCAATGAATTTTAGCTAGAAATGTGCCTATCACATAAAAGGCACTCAGTAAAAATTTTCTGAATGAAAAACAAGCAAACATGAATGAATAGCACCTCACCAAAAATCCTGACTGAAGGTCTCTGTTGGGGCTTGGAATGGTCTCGGCACGAAGAATAACAGAGCTTGATGGGTATTCACATAAAGTATCTCACTTGTAAATTCTGGTTGGCCATTCTCACTTTTTTGGGGGTAATAACTTTAGTTAAATCCAGAGTGTTTTTTGATTTGCCTTCCAAAAATTGAATAAGTTTGCTTCAGACCTATTTTATCATAATCTGCTCCATCAAATTCACCTTTTCAGGATTTATGATACAATACAATCAAGAACAGCTTTGAAAATAAATACTGCATGGGAGTTGAAAAGCACACTGGACTGGAATATCTCCCACACGTTGTCGACCACCACCCGCAGTGTCAACAGAAGGAGCGTCACGACAGTAATACTGACTGGTAACATTTACTGAGTGCTTACCAGGTGCCAAGGTGTAAGCCAAGTGCCTTAAGCCCCATATAGTCCTCACAAAAATCTCTATGAAATTGGCTAAAATACCTACATCCAAATCACATAAGCTTTCTGAGCTTCAGATTTTTCTTTTTTTTTTTAATTTTATTTTTTAATTTCTTTTCAGTGTTCCAGAATTCATTGTTTGTGCACCACACCCAGTGCTCCATGCAATACGTGCCCTCCTTAATACCCACCACCTGGCTCCCCCAACCTCCCACCCACCTCCCCTCCAAAACCCTCAGTTTGTTTCTCAGAATCCATAGTCTCTCATGGTTCACCTCCCCTTCCAATTTCCCTTAACTCCCTTCTCCTCTCCATCTCCCCATGTCCTCCGTGTTATTCCTTATGCTCCACAAATAAGTGAAACCATATGATAATTGACTCTCTCTGCTTGACTTATTTCACTCAGCATAATCTCTTCCAGTCCCGTCCACGTTGCTACAAAAGTTGGGTATTCATCCTTTCTGATGGAGGCATAATACTCCATAGTGTATATGGACCACATCTTTATCCATCGTCTGTTGAAGGGCATCTTGGTTCCTTCCACAGTTTGGCGACCGTGGCCATTGCTGCTATGAACATTGGGGTACAGATGGCCCTTCTTTTCACTATGTCTGTATCTTTAGGGTAAATACCCAGTAGTGCAATTGCAGGGTCATAGGGATGAGCTTCAGATTTTTCATCTCCAAAGTCAAATTGTTGAAGCAAAGAATAACAACTTGCAGCCTATTACCACACACATTTCTAAGTTATTTTCCTTAAGCATTATTTAATTTACCATTCAAGTTACCCACATGTTGTTGAATTTCATGGGAATAGCCTTGAGTTTACTAACAACTGCCCTAGTGGCCAACTGCTTACACAATGACATCTGGAAATATGCAAATCAATTTCCAAAACCACTGCAGGGTGATGGAGTTTCACGGATTTTTTTTGAGGAGACTGAGGGAAGTGGTTATATTACACAGTCTTCAGCGCTCACTATGTTTGTTGCTCAAACCCCCTTGGTTCCTCCAAATACACCCTCTCAACTCTTAACACTGACAGCAGCCCTCCCCCTGTTGTTATTTATTTTTCTTAAAAAAAGCAAGACTAGAAACATTAAACAAAAGAAACACTGAGGATTGGTAAAAACTACAATCACCTACTGACACACTCTCAGGCATGGTTTTGTGGAGCCCTGGTTCATCCTGCCCTAGGCTCACTAGCACAGTGAAGGACAGGCACCACGAGACCCCTGGTCAGGGTGCTGCAGATCGAGGCCTTGAATCCTGACCCCATGCAGAGTGGCATTTCTACTATGCCCCAGAATGTTCTCTATGGGCTCTTTCATCTCTAAAACAATATGATCCTTTAAGATATAGAAACAAGCACAATGGAACAGTGCAAACAAGAAACAGTGTGTGTCATGTTCTTCAGTTTTTGAGAATTTCCAACTCAGTTTTCCCATCTCTATTTTACAGGGCATGTGGATTGAATTTAGTTACTGCATGGGGCAGTTCTCATGTGAGTGATGGTCGTGGTTCAAAAATGCCTGGGAACACTTTTAAAGATGTATAGCCCTGTCTCCTAGGCAAAATCTGAGAAAAACAAAATGGAATTAGCACTCACTGAGTGTCCAGAATGGGCCAGGCACTCTGCTTAACTTTCACACTATCCCCATAAAGCAGGCATTGTCCCCATTTTATTTATGAGAACACTGAGATGTCCGGAATCTAAACCACTGAAGTCCATACAACTTATAAGTGGTAAGATTTTGAATTCAGATATATTTCATACGATAGCCCCAGAACAGCCTCTTCACTGCACATCCCAGGATAGGAAAACCTGATAAAATTGAATATGCACAATCTGTACCCCCCATTCCCTCTCTGCTGGAGAAGAGAGCGTTCAGAGCAGGTCTGCTCCTGTCTGAGCACCAGGTGGTAGCCATGGTGAGGAAGGTCCATCCAGTATCAGATACCTTGGCCTGAAATTCTTCCTGTTCAGTGTTACTAAAAAGATACAGCTGACTTCCTGGCAGTCTTCTATGGGAAGACTGGAAATTATTGATACGGATGAGAGATGGCCATAGGTTAAACTAATAGATGGTGATAGTAAAGGTAGCCAAGGAGCCATGAATTTGAGAGGATTTGGTTAAGAGCCTGGATGGCAGGTCTCACTGATGGATAAGACGTGGAGACTAGGATGGAGGGATCAAAGATAACAAACAAGGGAGGTCAATGAGGGCCTCTCTGAAAGGCAGAGAGGGACTGAGACCATGCAGCCACATTGAGTGAGGGAGAAGATGGGCAGCCAGGTCCAGGATGGGAAAGAGATCAGCATCCTTGAGGAGCAAAAAAGGAAACCAGTGTGGCAACATGAGAAAGCAAGGGAGAAAATGAAAAGAGAAGAGTGTGAATTTAAGGAATCAGATCATGTGGGATCTTTCAGACTTTGTTAAGACATTTTGAGTTTACTCCAGGTATAATAGAAAGAAGTTTTAAGAAAGGGCAAGAAAATGAATTATCTCCTAGAACCCTCAGAAAGACTATAGCCCTATCAGCACTGATTTTTAGATCAGTGAACCCCTTTTCAGACTTCCAATCTCCCAAATTGGAAGATAATAAACTTGTGCTATTTTAATGTGTTATAGCAACAAGCATCAACTAAATTACAAGCATTTTTCTAGATTCCATTATCGTGATTGATTTTCTACCCCTTCGACTCATTCTTCTTTACTTCCTTCTGAAGTTCTTCTTTCTCTCCCTATCCCTTAAGTATATACATGTATCCAAAGTCTGTCTCATGTACACACTTTCTCCACTTAATACTACCTATCCAGTGACTCTAAGCATGAATTCTTGCCAAGCTACCTCCACATTTATCTCTGTGCTGATTTTTTTTTCTCCCAAACTTTAGCCCCATTACCAAATGCCAGCTGAACACCTCCTCATGGACATTTTACTGGCACCTTTAAGTCACTGAGTCCAAAACAAAAGTGGGGGCTTCCCCAACGAGTAGATTGACTGTAATTCTAATGAGCTTTACATTTCAGGCTGTTCACTTCACAGGTCATTTCTGAGGACCGGGGAGAAGCCCAAGAATATGTTTACATAGTCTTATGTTTCTGGAAAATTTGCAAGAATAAGGTATTTTAACCACCCTTGGTTAAGACCATTCTCTCTTTGCAATATGACCTCATTGTCATCACACTTTTGAAACCTCACGTCAAATGGTATTAAAATGACCTGGAGCATTTGGGGATCCGGTAAAAGAAAGCTGCTACTACATGTTTGTTTGTTTGTTTGTTTGTTTAATGGGATGTGATTTGCTGTCATTTTGGTATATAATTAAGTTATAGTGAACCATCTCAGAAATATTCGTATTGTCTGCTGTATGAACTCACATCATGATACAAAGGTGCTGGACCACTGGTTGTATCACAGTATGAATGAGTCCTACCATACCTGTCCCCACAAGTATGTGCATAGTGAAGAAAAAATAAGGGTTAAAATGTACAAAACCCAAAGTTTGTGGAAAATTCCTCCAATCATGAGACAGGTAAAATTATAAGCAGGGTTTGATTCTCATTGATGCCTAGTTCTCTTCTGTTTGGAAATACAATTTAGTAAATACAGTTAGAAATACAACATTTTTTTCACTTTTCCCTTGAGGATTGCACAAAGTAGAATTTCTTATAATTACTATATTTGTAAAACATACTTTTTACAGTTCTACCAACAGTGAGGCTGTTGATGAAGTTGCATGCTTTATAAATCCCAATTAATTTAAATTAATTAAATTAAATATTAATTTTAAAATATTTTGATTAAATATGTTGGAGAAAAGTTCAAATTACCTTTTTATTCTCTCTCTAGATAGTATTACAAATCATTTTCAGAGATTCCCATAAACTGAGAATGTCTGAGACAGAGTATTTTATTTTTTCTATTATGACTATGTTTTCCCTTGTTCAAATATTTTATAGACAATTCAGTAGGTTTATTGGTAAATTTTCTCAGGGTCTAGGTATTCCGTATACATAAAACTTTCCTTCCTGCTTCTGCTAAATTTCACATGTCTCCCATCCACAATGTCCTACAAAATTATTCAATGATTAGATAGTCTCAAGAGATAACTGAGGCAGAAATTTGGCTGGGTTGAAGCATTACGCGCTCCAGTGGGATGCCAACTGAGTTTGTCTCTTACCACAGAATAAGGGAATTATACTGATTGAGAAGTCCTGGAAGTGAGAAGGATAGGGGAAATAATAGTGTGTATAGTAAGAACATTTTTCTATTTCCTTAAAAGATGGTTCCAGTGTTTGAGAGCTTTCACTAACACATGGAGAACGCAGAGCTTATTGAAACCCAAGATCTAACCAAGGCTATTCTGCATGGTATTCATTAAGTAAGTGCAGCCTGTCATTGCCTGAAAATCAAAACACTTTGGCCAACCTACTATAGTGTCTTATGGACCAAATTCACATCCCTCCCCAACACATTTCTTCCTATGTCCAACACTATCACCTTCAAAGTAAGCATTCCTCCAAAATTGATTTCTGGGGTACTTCTCCTTCCCTTTCTTTGAAAAAAAACTGGAATAATGGCATAAAATTTCCAAAAATAATCTTTAGAGTAATGAAAGATGCAGATTTCTTTTTTTTTTAAGATTTTTATTTATTTATTTGACAGGCAGATCACAAGTAGTCAGAGAGGCAGGCAGAGAGAGAGAGGAGGAAGCAGGCTCCCTACTGAGCAGAAAGCCCCATGTGGGGCTCAATCCCAGGACCCTGAGACCATGACCTGAGCCAAAGGCAGAGGCTTTAACCCACTGAGCCACTCAGGCGCCCCGAAAGATGCAGATTTCTTAAACTTAAATTGCATTTTAGCTATGAGATTATTTGCTTATATCCTAATTCATACTAGGTCATACCTTATTTGTTTTTAATTTATACTACCACAACTTCCTAAAAGAGTTGAAGGCAATTAAAACAATTTCCTAAAAAAAACAAGTAAATCCCCAAGTGAAAGGATTAGAGGCTACTATTGAGTATTGATATGTTAATAGCATAGACTCCATGACAGGTGGAACCCATCATGTGCCCTTAATGAGACACCCCTCTTCCAAGCTGGGATGGTAGTGAGTGGAGGATGTGCAAAATGATTTGTCCGGTGGTTGCTTTTCTAAAGCCTCGGAGAACACAGTTGTCAAGCTGAAATAGCACATCCTGACCCCACCAAGATGACACAAGATGTGGAAGGAAACTCTCAGAAAATGGCACTGAAGCAACACAAGCCCTTCATTCATCATGCCAAAGGCTATAACGAGGGAGGACAGTGTAATGTCCAAAGGCATCACTATTGAACACATTACTGATTTAGATTTGCATTAGAATCATGATCTACTTACTCAGAATTTCACATATCTGGGGCTCTTTTCTTCTCACTTAGCGTTATACAATTCAGCCGACCTTTGTTTCTCGAAATAAATTAGAGACAAAATTATTTCTTCCTGATTAACATCAATGATATGACATCTACTTAGCTTTGATACTCTGACAAACCCTACTTTTAAGGGGAAGTCACCTAGTTCTAGTGAGTAATAAATAGTTTTCTTTTTCTGCTGTGTGTGTGCATGCGTGTATATATGCACATGTGACCCAGAGTTTATATTTGGTTTCCAAACAGCAATGCATTGTTTCAGCTCTTCTGTGATGCCTTCAGGGATTAGCTAAAGGGCTACAATTGCTAATCAAATTTTACACCAGTAAACTTGGCTTGAAGAGCTGCTGTAAAAATCTCACTGATTGTCATAAGTACTCATTCATAAGAATGCACACTGCCGAGCATATGTGGAACAGGATGTTTTGCTATGCCAAAAACGAATTTTCATGCTGTTGAATTTATGCATTTCCTGCTGCTACTCAAAAGGCTTGTCGGAATGTTCAGGCAGGGGAGAGCGCTCTCTGTGGAAAAACGTTCCTCTTCTGTTTGTGTCAAAAGGTCTGACCTGTACTCCAGTCCCCATTCAGAGGTAATTTGCACACTCCGTTAGATAATCTTCCAAAAATCCACCAGGATAGAATACCGGTTTAATTTTTGCTTAAAAAGAGAAGGACTATAAAAAGAGTATTAGGAAGGGAGAAAACGGTCTTAAAATGGAAACCAAAACAGGCATTTGGGAAAGATAAATGCAACATCCCCTTCACCCTCAGGAAATGAAATTTTTCTGACAGGGTCGGAGACTCTGCTTGGCAAACCTTCTTAAATTAATTACCTTCTTGACATTTTAAAGGAAGGTTTCAGATTGTAAATTTAACCCAGACAAAGCATTCTTTTTAATCTTGTCAGTATGCAAACTACTTTGCACTGCAGTCTGTGAATTATTTATCAGAGGAACGACCCCAAAGGACGAAAGGAAAAAGCAGGCATATTTGATCTGAGATTCCACAGCTAGATGTAGTTCTTTGCCTCAGATCTGTACCTGTTGCAACTACTTAACTTTTTTTGCTTTTGATGTTTTTAATACCTTGAGCATTCTTTGTCTCTGAGAGGAAGACATTCGGTACCATTTTAATGTGCTTATTAAGATGAGTGAAATATATGTCTCAGCAGGTTTTATATGGCAGCCACAGTTGGGTTGGTGGGGGAAACAACAGGGCTTCTTTTCAATTTACTTTCACGTTCTATATGCCAGACAAGAAGCATCTCAGCCTACTCTTGGGCCCATGTGAAAAGGAGCCTGCTGGGATGAATTGTCAAGGAAATTAACTCTTCCAGGTATCAGCTTGTGTACATAAATTTTCAACATACATTTGCAGATTAGATTAGGGCTTAAAGAAAAGTGAAATTTACTATGCCTAGAAGCTATAAAACAAGTTGTGGCTTTAGTTCTAAAATTAAGTGTTCTTCGATCAAATGCTTTGGGATCAAGAACACCCTTGCAATGGGACATGCTGTTCATTCTAAAGCATTATATAATAGACATGGCACTAGAACAGCAACAGGGCACATAAACTGATAGAGAGCAGCGTCTGCTGCCTTCAAGGAAAGAGTTTGCAGAGTGATGGCAAACTCAGCTTAGAAAATCATTCCCCATGGCTTCGGTCCTGCGGGGGTGGGATGTATGCATAGATCACGACGTCTCACCTGAGAACTCTTCACATGTCCTGTTACTGCTTGTTGTGCCTTCTCCTGCCATGTGTGCTTATTTCACTCTGAACAGATATCACCAGCCCATCAAAAGATTGGTGTACCCTTGGCCATTGTAAATAAAAGCTCCCAGCATGCACAGCTATGTGTCTTCATGAGATACTCCTTTCAAAACTAATAAAAAGCATGCATGTGATAGCTAAAATAAAGCAAAAAATTAGACCTAGTTTTTCATTTAACTCCCAAGACCATGTAGGGCTGACTTATTCTCCTTCAAAATGCTGATCTGTTACTGTAAGAAACTACCATTTATTGAGTGATTATTATGCTCCATGCTCTCACAACTCACTTATGAGGAACATCATATTGTCCTCTCTACACCCTTCCTTTTTTTAAAGATTTATTTGTTTGAGAGAAAGAGCACAAGAGGGAGGGGCAGAGGGAGAAGAAGAGGGAATCTCAAGCAGACTCCGTGCTGAGGGTAGAGACTGACTAGGGGCTCAATTTCACAACCCTGAGATCATGACCTGAGCCAAAACCGAGAGTGGGACACTTAGCCGTCTGCACCCCCAGATGCCCCTCCACCCTTCCACAACCTTCCTTTTTTTTTTTTTTTTTTTTAATAGCTGAGAAAATTGGGGCTTGAAGGGACATTAAGTCTCAAGCCAATGGTCCTGTAGCTTAGAAATTGTGATTCAAAGTTAGGTCTTCCTGACCCCAAATTCCATGTGCTATGCCTCTCTAACAGTGAGATATGATCCTAATTCCATTTGGTTGCCTGTAATTCTTCTCTTTGTACACATTTCAATCTAGTAGAAGTATAATAACCCTAACAGTTCACTAAATAAAGAGCGATACTTAATAATTTTCTGGGTCATGCTAGAAATGTTTCAAACTTGTATTTAAATCTTAACAATCTAACATCTAAAGATACTATTTTATGCAGTTTATGTAAACCAAACAAATGAAAAATAGCATATAAATTTGAGTTTCAGCAAGTATGTTTTCTAGAAGAATTACACAGGCACCTACCAAGGAAGCATATAACATGCAACCAGCAATGAATTGATGTTCGTTAGTCAGTGCTTTCCAGATACACAGAGGATTTACCTACTTAATAAAACTTATAAGAACAAATCCCCTGAGCATGAATTAGAGAGACTGGGCACTCTGCGGCTTATCCTTTCATAGAGCTGTCACCCATACTAATTGAAGGACCATGAATGTCTTGCTCTCTTTTTCTGGTAAGTCCTCTGTCATTCACCTCTTGAATAAGCACCACATGCAGAACACTAGATGCTCTGCCCCAAGGTCATCTCCACTGGGTGAAATTGAGCAGTGAGATCTAGACCCAGGAATGATGTCCTTTTAGAGTCATGGCATGTCACATTTTCAGAACTGGAAAGAAACATAAAGATTAGAAGAAGTCCAAAATTGTATTGACAAGGAGATGAGGAGACAGGTGCAAAGCCACCTACCTTGTCTGAGTTTGAACAAAAACTAACCAAGACTACGTGTGTATTAAGACTCATCATGGCTTTAATCGGAGACAGAACCTTTTGTTTTAATATAACCAGGCTTAGGCAGCGCTCTCCAGGGGGTGAAAAAAAAAAACAACAGAAAGATGAAGAGGAAGAGAGAGAGAGAGGTTAAGAGATTTATGATAAGGAATTAATTCATGTGATTAAGGAAGCTGACAAGCCCTAAGATCAGCTAAATGAGTCAGCAAGCTGGGGACCCAGGAGAGCCACTGCTAGAGTTCCAGTCTGTATCATTTATGACCAGGCTTGAGACCCAGAAGATCCTATGTTTCAGTTCATTTCCAAGGCAGGAAACAACCCAGTGTGCCAGTTTGAGGGCAGTCGGACAAGAGTTCTCTCCCACTCAGGAGAAGGTCAGCTTTTTTTTCTTCTGTGATAGGCCTTCTACAAAATGTCCTGTCAAATTGACATATAAAATCAGCTATCATATCACCTAATCTGATGATTGTACTCTATTAAGTCACATCTCTGTTAAGGGCTAATTCTTATATTTAGAAGTTAAAAGAAAAGCAACTCAGATATTCATAAAATGCTGTAGTTATTATCAAAGCATATCGAAAGCAGTATGTTTATCTATTAAAAGGTTATCACTTCAGTGAAGAAGTTGATTCACATTTAACAAGATCCTCGATGACATTTATTGGTTCTTCCAATGTTTTGATCTTAATATTTAAGTTATTATATTCTCTAAAATGCAAGAACAAAACTCACAGATGTAAGCAGTACAATAAACTTAAGGTCTAATTAAATTCAGTGTTTAGTTAGACAGTTAAATCACTTAAGCCAACATATAGAGAAAATTTAGGGTATAATAACTTGTTTTCTAAAGGATGTGAGATGCTAGGGAGGACCTTTCTTCAATCACACAAATGTAGTGATACATTTTGTTTGGTATTCCATGAATATTCAATACCAATGCAAATAAAATGAGTTTGTCATTTTTTTATTAAGTAAACCCATACAAAGAGATGTACATTTAAGATCATGGGGATGATTTTAAAATATAACCACAAATTCTTTCATATTTCCCCCTTCAGGAGGTAGAGCTTAATTCCCTTCCCCTTGAGTGTGGGCTACACTTAGTGAATCACTTCTAACAAATAGTATATGGCAGAATTGGTGATGTACCACCTCTGAGGTTAGGTTATAAAAGATAGTGTGGTTTCTGCCTTCCTCTCTCTTGGACTGCTATCTCTGGAAAAAGCCAGCTATAATATCAAAGGGACACTGAAGCAGCCCTAGGAGAGGTCCACGTAGTGAGCAACTAAAGCTTCCTCCCAACATCCAGGAATGAGCTGAGGGCACCTGTCAACAGCCATGTAAGAGCACGTAATTGTGGACGTAGATCCTCCAGCTCTGGCCAACCCTTCAGATGACTCAAGCCCCTACTTAGCCTTTCACTGAAGCTGACTATTAACAGGAATGACCCTGAGTGAATCAACAAACTAAGCTTCCTCTACACTTCAGAACCACAGAAACTGTGAGGTAATAAAAAATGTGTTGTTTTCAGACACTGAGTTTAGGGGTCATTTGTTTTATAGCAATGGATAGCTCAGCCATGGGAAGTCTAAATTTCCATTATCATAAGACTTTTCATCTATAAATTATCATCCACTTACAGTATATTATATTTATAATTTATAGATCATGTATTTGGGGGGCCAAAATAAATGTATGTGTGTATCTATGGAAATAATATAATTTTAATGTTTGTGAAATATTATTTTTCTCATATGAATTTCATCCTGAGCACCAGTGATAAAATAGTTTTCAATGTTTTGGTAAAAAATTGCTCTACTACAATAGCAGAAGCTTGACAGTTACCTTGAAACCCTTTTTAATCTCATTCCTTTTTTTTGAGTTGCCATGTAGTAGTTTTAGGAGAAAATATAAAGATGGTTAATACTTTCACTTTTTCATTTACGGAGTTCAAGCATACGTTAAAAATGCAATTAGTTCTTCTAAATAAACTCCCTGCTATAAAAAATCATTAAACATTATCTACACTTATTTCTCCAAGATTAAAAGTCATTCTCCTTTTTATATCAACTCATTTTTAATTTTTTTTTCTTGATCCATTCATTCTACATTGATTTGCTTAACTGATCTTTTATTCTCAGCACAATTCTACATTTTACATTTTTTCTAGTCACTTTCTATCCTAACCTCTTTCCTGATGTTTTTTTTCTACTCCTTCTGCCAGCACTAACTCCTCCCTTCTTTTTACTTCAACTGTACTTCTAAGGTAACTTCTTTTAAAAAAAAATAGCATTATTTTTACCCACTTCCAGTTATTTCAACTACATCACTCTTGTCTCTCAAACAAGACTGCACACTTCTTCGATTGTTTCTTTTTCCTTTACTATGCTTTTGATGCCTAACCCAATGTTTAACACAAAGGAACAACTCAGTAAAATTATGTTGCATTATATTTATTTCCTTTTCTCAATGGTTCTTGCCTCCTAGGATCTTACTCTGCTTTGGGGAAGAGCCTTATCTGGAACTAAGCACAGCTGCAAAGGAACACAGAGGTACAACAGACAAGTTGCAGGGGGCATAGAAAAAGGAACTAGCAAGAAGAGATATGGCTATACCACTCTCATAACTTCTAAATACATTCCTGAATACACATTAGCTCCAGGGACACAAAATCACTGAGTATCCTCTCTTTTTTTTTCCTTTGATTTTCATATGGACAGAGGAGAAATATATGGGCAGTGTCACCACCCTCTTTCAGTAAAGTTAGAGCTGAAGGTTTGCTCATATCTGCCCAGCAAGCTGGGTTCATCATTGTCTTCTAATTGGCTGTACATGTATGCATCTTTTAGAATCTCAATGTTCCCTGACTGCCCCCTGCAATATATTTTTTTCTCACATTTTCTGTCATCTATGATAGAGTTAGCATATAGTGGCGGATGGTTTTACCTTCTCTATATGTATTTGTTCATTGCACTTCCTAATATAGCATTCAGTATTTATTTTTCATCATTGACAGTTGACTGCTCTGTTTCAAATATATGAGAAAGAGAAAAAGTGGGAGAAAAGTAGGTGAGAATTGCTGATGACCCAGGTTTAGGAATATTAATAGTAACAATTTCTCCTGGAAAATACAAGAGTGGGAAGGACGGCAAAGATATGCAGGGCAAGGCTGCATCCTCTACCCATTACTATTTAGTAGCTAATATAGAGGAGTCTTTTGCATAGCTAATTCAGATTTACTCAACTCTGGAACTAGATAGACACATGATGACTGGGTTTGGTCTAATTATTTTCCCTAACCTATCTTTGCTGGGTCATTTGTCTCTCCCAGAACTTGTTAGATAAATAGCTTTCTTAAACTCTTCATCTACACAAAATATTTATAAACAGTATGAAATAGAAAGAAGGTCAGAGAGTAAAAATTTGGTGTGGAGAGCAAATATGTAAACTTTTATTAAAACAGACTAGATTTGTGTGAATGACAGAGAACCATAAGGCAGTAGGAGTATAATGGGTTTATCATTTTATCATTTTGCTTTATTTAGAGATTTGTGCTTTATCTAAAGGAGTACTAATTTCTAGAAGGAGAAGAAACAAAGAGAAATCCAGCCAGAGAAGACAGGGTGCTGTGGAAGGACATAACATTTTTAGAGAAAGTTGAGAAACTGAATGTGGTTAGAGTTTGGTATACATGATAGGGAATAGTGGGGAGAGTGACACTGAGGGATATATTCAGACTAGAATGTGAAAAACTTGGTGCTCATCCATTCATTCAAAACTATTGTGGAGGACCTGCCATACACACTGTGTTAAATGAGTAAGACAGTCACAGGTCCTGCCCTCAAGGAGTTTATGGTCCATTACGTCATGAGGGAGTTTTAACTTGTCCATCTACAGGGATGGCTTCTTAGATATTACTGGATCATAACTTTACTGAATCATAACTTGAGCAGTGGAGCTTTGGGGTTTCCAGATACTGCGAGACCAGTTAGAGGGCTGTGGTGATGGTAACCAAGATAAAAATAAGATGAGGGGTTAACAAGGCAGTAATGAGAGGTGGAGAAGAAAGGTTAGATTCAGGGTACATTTTCAAAGTCAAATTAACAGAATTAATTAGCTACATAGATGTGAGGTGGAGGGAGAAAAAGTAAAGAAATCCCTGATATTTCTGATGTGGAGGAGAGATTGAGTGAACAGAGACGGATGGAGGAGGAACAGGTTTGGTTTGGAAGAAAAGAAGCTTGCTTCCAAATCTATTAAGGTTTAAAGGGACCTCCAGAAATTCCTTAGGTGTTTAATTAAACTGCCCTAATCTTAAAAGTCACATTTTCCATCCTGTTTACTCTTTACTGTTACTCTTCTTGATCCCAGAACTTTGGGAAGGTGGAGAATTTAGACAGAATCAAGGCATGATCAGAGTGGGGGCAGGGGACCAGATCTGGATGTGTAAACCTTGCTCCTGGAAACACCAAAACCACAGGTGAGAAGGTAGAATCTTCCATGACAGCTGGGTATCTGATTTACATGATGTCAAAAAGCAGATTGTTTGAGCTATTTATTTTATTGGATTGGAGTTTTTTAATTGGCTGAGAAAATGATGGTTTTTCCATATAGTGTACAAACGTCTTTCTCCCTCATAACATAAAGCATGGTAAAGCTACTTCTGGCATGGACTATAGGTGGGATCAGGTGAATGTGTAGATGAGTTTATGTGGTATGATCTCAGATACGCCAAGATTCCCCAAGAAGGGAATCTACTCAAAGTGTCTTCTCCAGAGGCTAAAATTTCAGCATGAATGGATCCATTTATTTGGCCCAAACATTATCACCCTCCAAACCTACCAGCCACGGTGCTAATGCATGTATTGTGGAGGAGATGTGCATTCATATTTAGTATGTCTTTATTCCTACTCTTTCCTGCCTGAAATAATATTCCCCATGTGACTTATCTCATTTTTCAAAGGCAGTTCCATTGTCACTTCCTCTCCACATACTTCCTTAAACTTCCCCTGTGTGCCTGCCCAAAACACACACACACACACACACACACATACACACACACACACACACACACACACTTTCCCTGGGATAAAATATTTCACCCCTTCTTATGTTCCTCTATCTTCTAATGTGCTTGTAGTATAGCAAATATCATACTGTGCTATCAATTTCAGTTTTAGGAACTTTCTTCCTCACTGTAGAAGGAGCTTTTTTAAAGGTGAGGAACAGAGGGATGCCTGGGTGGCTCAGTTTGTTAAGCATCAGACTCTTGATTTTGGCTCAAGTGAGGATCACAGAGTCGGGAGACTGAACCCCGTGTCCAGCTCCTCACTCAGCAGGGAGTCTGCCAAAGATTCTCTCTCCCCTCTTCCTGTGCCCTCCTTTCTAAAATAAATAAATAAATCATAAAAACATAAAGGTAAGGAACATTTTCTTACGTTATACATTTTCATATCCCCAACATGTAGCACAATAAATAGTATATAGTAGATAAATGTTTACTGTTGAATGCTAGCCAGTGTAACACCCCTAAATGGGTGACCCCCAGAGTTCCACTAAGATAATAAGACAGAGATGGGAAACAGATTTCAACTCATCTACTCCAGTAAATTGCTCACACTGCCTGGAGCTTTGGTAAAAAAGGAGGCCATGATCCTGTCTAACCTCAGCGGGGAAGAGTCCCATGATCAATAGAGACATCTGCCATGACATTAGAGGCAACAGTGACAGCGTCATTATTTTCTGTCCCCGAACTAGGTGTGTTGTCAGTAAGGTGATCATTTACTCACTCAACAAATATTCGTCATGCATCTGGCACTGTTGCTGAGCACCAGGGGACAGAACATGCAGATAATGAACATACAGCTCCTACCCTCAGGAATCCGGGAAGTCTGGAAAGTAAATGATGTGACAACACTTGTAATTTATTCAATTGTGTTATAATAGCAGTATAATAATAATTTGCTGGGTAGGAGGTAAAGACGACTGTAGTAAAAAAGGAACCAGAGAGTATGTCATCTGTTTCCTATATTGCCCAGGGCGGAGAGTGTATTGACGAGTGCTCAAGAGATATCCAGTCCCCAGGATAGGTGATTACATGAAGGCATCATTATTTAAAGACTTCATTCATTCATTCATTCATTCTTTTGAAAGAATGTTTATCAAATTCCTATTTCATGTCAGTCCGTGCGCTAGATACTGGACAGGCTATGCCAAGTAAAATAATCTAAACAGAAGGCAAAAAATAAACTAGCGATCACACAATAAAATGTATAATTACAAATTGGGATCAATGAGAGCCCCATTCTATTTCTTCAGTCATTCTGAACAATGTTCAGTATAATTTTGATCCTTAGGTTGGCCTTTACTGAGGTCAAAATGCATTAACATTTTTTTAAGATTTTATTTATTTATTTGAGAGAGAGAGAGTGAGAGAGAGAGCATGAGAGTGGGGGAGGGTCAGAGGGAGAATCAGACTCCCCACTGAGCAGGGATCCAATGAGAGATCCAAAGGGATAAACATTATCCCAGATACTGGAACCCTGGGATCATGACTTGAGCTGAAGGCAGACACTTAACCAACTGAACTACCTAGGAGTCCCTGCATTAACCATTTACATAAATACTCCATTTTGTTTTTCTCTAACATAGTAAAGGAGCTTACCAATTAGTCTCACATATTCAATGGTTATGCATGAGTCCTCCAGAGCCCAACCACCTCCAGAGTAACTAATCAGTGCATTTCTGGACAGTAAACCTGTGAGCCTCATCTGGATTGTTTTGATCTCAAAAAGTCAGTGCTACCCAGAGGTACATTGCTTCAATAGCCAATCTCCCTCTTGACCTCTTTTAGATGTTTTGAAATCTACATTTCTAACAATCCTAACCTCTTATCAAAACATCACATGAAAAATTTCCATTCAATTTTTTTGCAAAACCTAAATGCAATAGAAAATATCTCTGGAATAAAGAGAATATATATATTTATATTTATATATTTATGTTAATATTATATATATTTATATACACATTTGAATGAAGATGCCCATTGACTAAAAATTCATTTATATTAGATAATATTCCTTTTGCCTTAAAACCCTCCTGATCTTAAAAATTTATTGAAATTATACTCTAGCATCCAGAAGTGTTTCACATTCCATTTTGCAGGGAATCCTATGACACAAATATTTTCACATCATTTTTCACATAACTTGTTTTTAGTTTTTTGTTGTTGCTCACTGTTTTATACAAATGTATATTGCCTGTGCCCTCTGTCTTGTTTATAGACCCACTGTTAACTGCCTGTGCAAGATTACTCCAGCTGGAAGTCCACCTATACTCAACACTATTACACTGCACTAAAATAACTCTTCCTTTATTTCCTTTTTTGTGATGGGTGTTATAAAAAGAGGAGTTAAGTATAAGCAGTTGAGGCTCACAGACACTCGGGATTGCTTGCTTTCTACCAAATCTAGCCTCCCTCTTGGTAAAAAAAAAAAAAAAAAATAGGGTCTCCAGCATTTCCTAAGAGTCCCTTCTGGAAAGTGCCCCTGTGGAACAGGAGAATCACTTAAAGCCAGAGTCCCAGCTCAGCTCATAACTGGCTGTGTGACTCTGACCTAGTGAGTCCACGTGTAGGATTCAGTTCCTTTTTATACCTGTTTCAGAGACTTGTTGTAACATGTACAAAAGTGCCTTGTAAGCTATAAGGTCCTCCACCAATGCAAGTCTGGACTGAGAGATTAATTTCTTCATGGGCAGTCCTATCAGATGGCCAGTGATGTCCAACTAACAGAGAACAAAGCATGGGCTCCCAAATAATGTGAATCTGCATTCAGTCCCTGCAGAGGCTTGGACAAGTAATATGCTCCCTCTACCCTCGGTCTCCTCTTTTGTGCAGTCAGGGATAGGGGCCCGGCCTGGGCAGGGGCTAGTACAAGTAATGTGATGATACAGATAATCGGCTGATGTTGAGTAATTGCTTTGCTTTTTTTGTCGGTGGTTTTTGTTGTATAACTGCAGGTAGGGGTCTCTGTGATAACCCAGAATTACCTGAAACCCCCTTTCACATGATGGTCCTTCAAATACTGGTGGGAAGCTCTATGGCCCTCCCATCACTTTTTCCATCAAACAATTCTTTCTTAAATTGTTTTCCCTCCCAGCTTCCCATCAAGACGCCTGGGTCCCTCCACGCTCCACCCATCTTTGGGCTTTCTCCAGCCTGCCAAGTTTCCCTACAAAGAGCCACCCCAGGCTGCCTTCCCGGCTGTAGCAGAAGCCTGTCTGCTTTCTGGTGGTAATTACTTCTGCTGCATCTGTGTTTACTTTAGAACCTGTGGCTAAGGTAATTAGCTGGCAGCTGGCTAAACCTTAGATAATAATGTGCCTGACATTTTAGGTATCTCTTTTCTAGAAATCATTTTTTTACCTTATTTCACTTACGCAGTCAACAGACAGTAACAGCAAATCGTCCCTCAGTGGAACACAATCAGGATTCATCTGCATCTGGGAGGAGATCCGCTTCTTTAAATGTGGTTGAGTTGGAAATGATTGCTTCTACATGTAGAGTGTTTTTTGATTGCAGTACTTTTTCATTTACTCACTAAACATTCATGGAGGAACTGCTATGGGTAGGGCCCAGGGTAAGGCACTAGGAACACAAGCACAAATATGACACCATCCCTTTCCTCAAAGATTTTGAAATTCAGAGAGAGACAGGCATCAAACAGGTGTCTATGCCAGGTGCTGTGGGGTTGGAAATGGGGGAGTGGGCACTCGGGAGGAAACCCATGAGCAGGGCCTTTAATGGAAAATAGGTATGTAAATATTTACAGGGCTTATTGGAGGATCCAGCACAGGACACTCTTCCTAGACTGAGGGACATACGCAAAAGTATTGAGGTTTGATATCCTTGACACAACATGATTAATTGGAAATCGAAAGACAAGACTAGGGTCAAGCAAGCAAGGCACCTGGGTACAAGGATATAAGGAGGCACCGCAAGTCCAGGGTTGGCTAGACGCCGTCAGAAACGACACCCACTCCGCTTGTACCAGCCTAAGAGGAAGTACCTCCTTAAATTTTGCACCCTGGGCACCTCACTTGTCTCACCCTAATCCCAGCCCTGATATATATAAGAATGTGTGTATGTCAACAGAACCTGTATATCAATGGGGCAATGCCATAATATTCCACATGCTTACTGATTTATTTATGCCCAGAGACGATCACTTCTCTAAACAATTCTCACACCTCCCCCAGCAGTAAGGCTTGTGCCTGACTTCCTCTAACCCAATTTAGGAAACGGGGCCAAAGAAAATAAAACATTCAAACACCCAGAATCCCAGTCATTCGATAGGTAATGTTTTGTAGCCATCCAACATTTCAATATTTTCTTTATACCAAAAAGCTGTTTATATCTAGATGTCCTAAATTAAGTTGTCTGCAGAAAGAGGGTGATTTGATTTAAAAAAAAAAAATTCAAAACATTGGGGCGCCTGGGTGGCTCAGTGGGTTAAGCCTCTGCCTTCGGCTCAGGTCATGATCTCAGGGTCCTGGGATCGAGCCCCACGTCAGACTCTCCGCTCAGCGGGGAGCCTGCTTCCCTTCCTCTCACTCTGCCTGCCTCTCTGCCTACATGTGATCTCTGTCAAATAAATAAATAAATCTTTTTTTAAAAAAATAAATTAAAAAATTTCAAAACAAAAAATAGCTAATGAAGCTCTTCATTCTTGTGACTGAAAGTAAAGATTCTATGGAAGAGAGAATAAAAGGACATGTCTGAGAAGCGCCTCCCACAGTGGGGGAAGGGTGTTGACGAGGTGCTGGGCCACCAGTCTGCGTTGGAGACATGAGAATGATCTCAGTGGCTTAGGCAGGGTAAATGCGAACGATAAAATCTTACAAGATAAGATTACTGAAAGAGTAGAAATCCCTCAATTAGGTAACTGCAGAGCAAACCTGAATGATATTACTAGCAGATGTGTAATGCTATAGGAATGCTTCTACCACTGGATAGGATAACAGAATTAATACTTCATTTCTATTCTGCAGCTAATCCTGTGCCGTAATTGCCTAATGACCATCATGTGAGATGTCCATAAATTCTCCAGTTCACGCCATTGAATGTCAGTGAATTGTGAAGTGAAGCAATTATTCAAAGCTGACACTTTTCAAACTTGTTGCTTAACAGCTTCAGTGCTCATTAACATATTGATTTCATATATATGTATATGAAATACATATATATATATATATATGGTTCCTTTTTCTAGAACATTTTAATAGCTTTAGGACTACCACTGCGGGGCCTTACCAGTGCAGTCTCCACACTTCTCCCCCATCCCCCTCACATCCTCGAAGCCAATCATGGCTTTGGGCCTCCTATGCTACACCCTTGGGACCCTGCTCCCCTGTCCTAGATTAACCTCTCTGATGGAACTGGCATCAGTCTTGCTGACCATGGTACTCTAGCACACAGTACTCAGTCTGGCACATAATAGGTTCCTAATAAGTATTTGTTGAACAAATTATGCATCAATGAATATGTTGTTATATACTGCTGGATAAGGGTGTGTGTCTGTCTATTCTCACCTCAGCATTCTGGGGTGATCCTTGAAAACATAAGTAGGTTCTTGCTCCCTTTGATCAGAACTTTCTAGGGGCTTCACATCTGGCTCAGAAGTAACACCTCCCTGCCAACCCAGGTGGTGTGATCCAGTCCCCATGACGCCTTGGACCCCATTACTCTGCACTCTCCCCTTTTACTTTCTTATGTAGCCCCAGTGACTTCCTTGCTGCTTTTTTTTTTTCCTTTTGACATACTAGGCATGCTGCCTCATCAGTGCATTTTTTAGAATGCTCCCATCAAATTTCTCAGTGTTAATTTGGCTCATTTCTGCACTTCTCCAAACCTTGCCTCAAACCCACCTTCCCAGTGAGCCTCCTCCACTACCAGGATTCCCCATAGGTACTCTTCCCTCTCACCATCATAAACCTGATTCTTCCAAAATGCTGTATGATGTACTTATAAATGCTAAGTTTTGTTAACCGTCTGTCCCCATTAAAAAGTGAAGCTCTTCAAGGCAGGGATTTTTGCCCACTTTACTTAGTGATCCATCCCATGTGCCTAGAACCATGCTTGAACCATAAACATCTGTTGAATTAATGACTTGCAGGTCACAGCTGAGCAAGTGTTGCCAAGTACAAAATAATATTTTATAAATAATGCATCTTTTTCTTGCCTTGCTTTATCCTAACAACAACTTCTAGCGATAGGTACTATTATTATTCTCATTTTTATTTGAAGAAATTGAGCCCTGAGAATTGAGTGGCTTGTTCTTTGCCCACAAGGTGAGTTGGTTCATTCAACCTTCATAGGGACCTCCTTCTACTCGGAGATTTTGGAAAACAACAAACTATATTTCCTAGACTCCCTTGTTGTTCAAGTTGAATTCCCAGAGAGACTGCAAGGTAGGAGTGAGGTGGAGGCCATCTTTCTGCATTTTTGTCTGTTTCTGCTGGCCTGCATGGTTGTGGAAACATGAAATATCTCTGTAACATTGTTCTTGTGTCCCTTCTCCAGCTTTCTGGGTGTTGAGAAGGGATGTTGGAGATCATGGCAGCAGCAGCAAGACTTCACAATTTGGCTTCCTAAGCCCTGGGTCACAGCTGTGATGTCATTCTTCAGCTCCCAGGGCAAGAGAGGCACTTAAAGCAAGAGAATAGAAGCAGCTGCATCAAGGTCTTTATCCCACCTGGTTCCAGGGTGACCTCAAAGGTAGCAGCTTCTAGAAATTCCTACAGTGGGGCAGTACTGCCTGGCACTGAGAATCAGAAATGGAGGCCAGTTTATAACATACTTCTTCAGCCCTCCCAACAATTTTGCAAGCCCCTACTTCCCTATATTAAATTCCTCTGTACTCAAAATATCTAAAGTATCTCCTGTTTCTACTCTGAAACTGATAGATAGGACCTCAGATTACATCATGAAAACTAGATTCTCCTTCTAGTGCTTTTCAATACAACAAAGTATTTCCTGAGCACTCGCCTTTGGAGTGTTAGACACTGGATTAGGTCCATGGCACAAATACAAATACACAATAATGCAAAATAACAATATTCTGTTGAGATCAACCCCATCTGCAGAATTTGGGGTTCCCTAGCCCTTTTCAAATCCCTCATAATTCAGAAGAGCTCGAGAGCTCCAAATGCAATTCCCTATTAACCATCAGCAGATTTCTCCTCCCTATGACCAGTCCTGACCACACAAAGCAGCCTTACTGTTCCCAACACAGGTTAAAAATGGGTAAAGTACCAGAGTGAAGCTGTGACATCCACTTTCATCCACAAGAAGTGGTTTCCCTTCCAATTCACTCTCCAGGAGAGAAAAAACTCCGCCCTCATCTTCCAATTGATGGTTGTGAGATTTATAGAAATTTATTTAACCTCTCTGAGCCTCAGTTCACTAAGTAGTAAATCAAAACCATTTATATACATTTAATTCTGATTAAAACAAGATATTCCCGGGGCACCTGGATGGTTAAGTGGGTTAAGCCTCTGCCTTCGGCTCAGGTCATGATCCCGGGGTCGTGGGATCGAGGCCCGCATCGGGATCTCTGCTCAGCAGGGAGCCTGCTTCTCCCTTTCTCTCTGCCTTCCTCTCTGCCTACTTGTGATCTCTCTCTCTCTGTCAAATAAATAAATGAAATCTTTAAAAAAAAAACAAAAAAACAAGATATTCCCATTTATGAGGGAGGAAAACAAGTTCTTCTACTACTATCACCATAACCTGATACCCTCATATTTCTCCACCTTGTTGCAACTTTCTCTGCTCATAACCTTCTGGAAAGAGGTGGCTGGCCAACACTTTGCAGTGCTGAGGAGCAATCTGAGTAAATAGTCCCTGAAATATTCAAAATAGTCTCTTCACTGTCATTGTTCTTGGACCAAGTTTGCAAACCGTCATCTTCCCTTAAGAGGTGGAGAATCTTCCTTAATCTCCTTGACCCCTCAGCTCATTCACATCCCCCCACGAGTCATGGCCTACTTCCCTATTCCTCTAAATATGTCAGACATTTCTGAAGTCACAAGAAGGTTTATAGACTGGACATTAACTTTCTAATAGCCCATACAAACCCCTCTACTTTACATAGATGAATGAACTGTCATCCTGTTCTCAGGAAGCCTACAACCTTATTATAAAGACGAGGACAAATTAATGTTAATTTTAAAAAACTAACCATATAAAGGGATGGGATGGGATATAAGTAGAAATAGTGGGGATGCAGGCTCAGAGTTGAGAAGACTCTAATTACATCCTTCCTTCATACATTCCAACACTATGATCATGGGCAAACAATGGAAGCCTGCCAGGTCTCAGCTTCCTCACCTGAAAAATCTGGTGTCTTTGAGGACTAGATGAAATGCCTGTGTAGAGTCCTGGGCATGCAGTAAACACTGAATGAACAGAAACTGTTATTATTTTCACCTAAGTGAATTCATGAAAACTTCCTATAGAGTAAGGCAGACACTTGTGGTGTCTTATAGGTTGAAAAATCTAAATTCAGTCACTGAAGAGAGACTAGCCATCATTTAGAACTAGGATAATGAAAGGGTTCACCACCTGTAGATCTGTGGGGCAGAAAGCCAAAAAATGTTGGTTAGTATACAGGTGGCAAAATATCATCTATAGACCAATTTCTCCTTACATATTGGTATCACCCTCTCAAAAAGACAGGGTATAGAACACAATAAGAAACTACTCTTTTAGTGTCTTATCAAAATGTATTAGTGAACAATACAAAATACTGACATGAGTTTGTTATCAATCAATATTTATGCCTCTGGTAAACAAATTTAGATATCGAATGTAGCCTAAAGTAACTACTCTATATTACTCTTTCTCATAATAATACTATGTTCCAGATGAATACATTTCTTTTCAATGTAATCACCCCCATTTCCAATTACATTTTGATATGTTTGTTCTAGTATGTGAATTTTAATTATCAACTCCAAACTTGGTTACAATAGTTAACCCAGCACAATTCTACATTTTATAGTTTTTTTCTCCTTTGCATAAACATGTGAGAGAGAAAAGGTATTAATGATTTCTGTCTGGGAGGTTCTAAATACCATCAGAGTAGAGGAGATGACAGTTAGAAGGGTAGTTGTCTTCTAACACAATCTTGCCCACCTGCTTTCAACTAAAAGGTATAGTTTTCCTGCTGTACACCGCAGTGACCCAGCTCCTAAGAGTAAAATTCTAGCTCTGATACCAAAACCCTGAAATAAAAATAAACAGCAAAGAAAATGTAGAGATTGGAGTTTGATTAATGTCATCAACTTTATGAGAATAAAGAATTTCATGGTCCCTTTAAAGAGCTTGCTTGGAGTCTTGGAGACTCCCTTTCACTTGGTCTGGTTTCTTATCACCTAGACTCAAGACTTCTTGTCCAGTTGGAAGCTCTTCTTCTTTCTCACCCCTTACTTTCAACCAGCCAACAAATCCTATGTCTACTTCCTTTACCAACTTCCTCTCTGCCTAATTATTTCTACAATTGTTATCTAAACTCAAGTCCTTTGTACTTTTTGTCTGGATTATTACGTTTATTACGACAGCCCCACACCTATCCCCCTACCTCTCATTCCAGCCCTATCCAATTTAGGGGGCCCAGGGGGGCACATTACCACCGAACTAACCTATGTAAAATATCACTTTGAACACTTTACATCTTTGATGAAAAATAATTAATGATTCCTTAGAGCCTTCATAGTCGATGCTCAAATTTAGATTGAATATTTTAAATAAATGAATAAATAAGTATATTCATAAGAAAGTTCTAGAAATATCTCCACTCATTTTTACCTTAACTTTGAGTCCCTGCTGTGTTTATAAATCCTCTGCTTTTTAAAATTGCTAATAGATCTATGTAAAGAATAAAAACAAATAAAAAATGCATCCTAAAAATTATATACTCACAAAGGAAGCCCCAGGGCCAACAAGTTTTACCAAGCATTTAAAGAAAAATAACACCAGTCTTCATTAATTTTTCTAGAGCATAAGAAAAGGGAATACTTTCCCACTCATACTTTGAATTTGGAAGGAATGTGACAACAAAACCTGACAAGGATGTATAAGAAAGCAAGTCAGAGGCTATTCTCTCTCATCAACAAAAAGGTAAAAATCCTAAACAAAATGTTAGCAAAATGAGTCTAGTAATAAACAAAAATGATATTACATCATGATCAAGTTGGATTTATTCCAAACATAAAAGTTTAGGTTGTACATTAGCAATCAATCAATATAATTCAACACATTAACAGACTATAGGAGAAAAATTGTATGATTGCCTTCACAGATGAAAAGAAAGCACTTGACAAATTTAGTATGTATTCATGACAAAAGCTCTTAGCAAATTAGGAATAGAATATCCATAATTTAATAAAGAGTAGTTACAAAAGGCATACAGGAAATACTGTATTTAATTGTGACACATAGTAATTTGGAGTAAGAATGAGACAAGTTGACTGCTATCCCCACTTCTATTTAGGACTGACAGGAAGTCTTAACAAGGCATTAAGACAGGGAAAAGAAGGATTAGGAACTGAGAAGAAAAAAATCTAACTGCCATCTTATTCACAGACAACATAGTTGTATACATAAAAAATTCAAAAGACTCTTTAAATAAGTTATTAAATTAAAAATGAATTTGCTAAAGTCACTATAAATTTAATCAATATACAAAAATCAATTTTATTTCCACATACAAGCAACAAACATACAATACCATTTTTAAATATTACTTAAAGTAACATCAAATACTTACAAATAAAAATAATAGTAAGTGTAGTATGCAAGATCTTTATACAAATAACCATAAAACACTATTAGGAAAACTATAAAAGACTAAATAGAGAAATATATCATGTTCATGGATTGGAATATTTAATATTGTCATAATGTCAATTCTACTCAAATTAATGTATCGATTCAATACAAACCAAATCAAAAATTTCAACAGATATTCTTGTGGAAGTTGATTCCAGAATTTACTTGGAAATGCCAAAAGCCATAAATACCCAAAACAATCTTCTTTTTTGGAGAGGAAAAATAAAGTTAGAAGCTTATATTCTAGATATCAAGACTTATTATAAAGCTATAATAATTAAGACAGTATGGGACTGTCTGTAGAAAGACAGATACATAAAGCAAAAGTAAAAGCCTAGAAACAGACTGCTACATTTATAAGAAATACAACAACACACATCCGTTGGGAAAGAAAAGATGTTTAAATAAATTTATCCTGGGTCAATTTTACATCCATGTGAAGAAAACTGGAATCTTGACCCCCCCCATCTCACACCTGTACCATTCCATATGAATCATAGATCTAAATGTAAGGGGTAAAAGAATATATTTGGGGAGACAATAATATTGAAGAATAATATTTTCATGCCACAATTTTGGCATAGTGTATTTGAATCCCAGGAAAATAAACACTTGCCGTATAAGAAAGACTAATAATTTGATCTTCATTAAAATTAGGAACTTCTGTTAAATAAAAGATACTATTTCAAGAGACAAAAAAAAAATCACAATAATACACCACTGTATACTAGAATGGCTAAAATCTAAAAGTCTTATAAAATTAAGTTTTAACAAAGGTACAGTGCAACTGGAATTCTCAGACACTGGTAGTAGGAGTATAAAATGCAATAAATGCTTTGAAAATATTTTTGTAGTGCCCACTAGAGCTAAACATACATATGTACTCTGGGACCTAGAAGTTCCATTTATTTTCATTTACTGTATAGAAACTGTCACTCGTGTACATAAGGAGACAATGTATAAAATAGTCACTTCAGCATTGATGGTAATTCCAACTTAGCTTCTGGGGAGCAAGAACTTTGATTATAACTGCTATATCCCAATTACAGTGGCTGCCATACAGTTCCATAGTAATATTTAAATAGTAACCTCAACATTTAAATGGAACGTAGAACTCATTGAGTAACATTGTTTCTTTTTTTTTTTTTAACAATTTATTTATTTGAGAAAGAGAGCAGGGGGAAGGGCAGAGGAGAAGGAGAGAATCCCAAGCAGACTCCCTGCTTGAGCGGCTCGATCCCACAACCTGTGAGATCATGACCTGAACCAAAATGGAGTCATAAGTTTAACCAACTGAGCCACCCCGGTGCCCCAATAACATTGTTTCTTTATTAAACCAAGATAATCGATAATAGTTACCTCTTATTGAGTCCATATAGTATGCCAAATGTTACACTCTGTGTTTTATGTGCATTATCTTCTTTAAGCTTTGCTACAGCTTTGGAATATAAGGATAATTATCTACATTTTATGGGTAAGAAAAACAAAGTTAAGAACAAGGAAGCTTGCCTCAAATCAACAGAGCATTAAAGCTAACTCCAACATGTTAAATTACCTCCTATTTCTTGTATCTTTAAACTCCTTGAAATACATACTAATTGGGATTGTATACAGAGGATGACCAAAATAAATCAGATATATTTAATCCAAATAAGAATCACACTGGAGTATGTTGTGAGATACAACACCAAAAGAATTTTTTGTCATTGTTTTAATTTAACAAATAATCAAGATAATCATTTATTGAAGTTTATTTCAGCTCTTATAAAATTAAAGACAATTTTTTCCTGTTTTGTCAAAGATTAGTTGACCATATTGTTGAGGGCCCAAATCTGGTCTCTCTATTCTGTCCCATGGATCCATGTGTCTGTTTTTGTGCCAGTATCATGCTGTCTTGATGATGACAGCTTTGTAATATAGCTTACAATCAGGCAACATGATGCCCCCAGCTTTGTTCTTCTTTTTCAACATTGCCTTGACAATTCATATGGTGATGAACATAACATAATAAAATTTAAAAAAAAAAAAAAGAAAGAAGTAAAAATAAAAATAAAGACAAAATACTATGTTTACTGGTAGAGTGCTGAATATCTTTTGGTTGAAAAAGTGAGTATACATATTTGATATTTCTAATTTACTAAATATTGTAAAACCTATATGTTAAAAGACCACTGTTGACATGGCACTATCCCGGAAAACCAAATGCTGCTGATGAGGCTGTCTTCAGTTGGCTGATTTCCCGGCCCACACAAGCAAAATGGAATTCTCATCCTTGACCCTCCCAGGACTTCCTGTCCCCACCTAAGCCTCTTGGTGGCTCTGATAAATGAGAAAATCTGGTCCTTAATTCATCTTGCAGGAACTTACATAATACGCAGTAAATTAATGTGAGTAAATGAGTGTTGGTTCTACTAAGGGAAAGAACCTACCACATGTATTAACGTCTAATGCGTTGGTTCTGCATGTTATATCTTACATGGACCTGAATTACCCTTGCTGAACAAAGCTACAAGGATTTGAACAGGTTAAATGCTTCATGCAGTCAAAAATTTAAATGTTAAGTGAAACAGAGTGGACACCACTACTCTTTGGGAAGGAGGGAAGCGGACTCATTATCTTAATGCCCTGGAGCCCATAAGATGAAAGAAAAGCTGAAGCATCAATGATAATGACTTAGTTTCACTTGGAACAGAGATGGTCTCTTGTTGACAGCTAATCGGAAAAAAAAGTGGTTTCAGACAAAATGTTGGTGAACATCCCTGTATATCTAACTAGGATGGTTGGAATCAATGGGTGCATTGTTATGTTGTTAAATAATACCTTTGAAGTAGAGCTAAAAATTAAGAAGGAAATATTTCAGTGAAAGTCATTGTAAATTTTTAATTAGCTCAGAAAAACCCAGCACTGATGTTACTAGGAACTGTAACACAGCTTTTGCAGGTAGTGAATGATGTATATTACAGTTAAGGGACCCTTACTGGGACAGAGTTAATATCCAACTTGTGGATTTTGCATGAAGCACCAGGCTGCCTGTCTCCCAAAGACATAGTTAACAATACTAATTTCGTCTCCATGAATCTAAGCTTTTAAATTTATACTGCACATGAATAAATTAGTTCTCACATTACCTCTGAACATCAGGTCAGATTCCTAAATTTTTTCCAGAGCAGAAATCTCTATTTATGAGACATTTATAAGGCCACAGAAAAGACAAGTGATGGAATCTGAGATTAACAATTTAAAGTTCCAGTGTTGCATCTCATATCCACATGATTTCAAATTTTGGGGACTTAAATTCTATGTGTCAAGATCAAATGATCTTGTGCTATGTTTTCATAACTCCTTTTCTGTGTATTTATATACACCTTTCCCTATTCTAAAAGGACTTCAAATGACATGTTGAAATGTAACACCAAATGCGTAAAATCGAAAATCAGAAGCTAAAGATGAGAAGGGTGGGTGGAAAGGAGGAGAGAAAGTAAGATAAAGTCAGAATTAAATTAGCTTACGTAATGTAGGAACCTTATATTTGTGAGAGGTGGGATTCAGATTTTGAAGCTTTGTCTTCTTGTGGCTGAGCAAAGAGATCATCAGTGTCCATAACATAAAAATGAACATGATGTTTATAAGGAGAGCAATTATGACTCATTCTAATACCAAAAAGAAATTACTCACCTGTATCCATGTGAAGAGGACCATCTGTGATATAATGAGCTACCACCTCAACAATATACTGCAAGGAAATACAACACATTTCACATGGTAGATTCTTAAAAGTCCCTCAGTCTAAATAGAGGGGATACATTGGGATTTCAGGGAATGACAGAGAGAAAATCTCTTTACGTTCTAAAAATACAAACTGCTGGTGTTGTCCCTCCTGCTTACTCAGAGAATATTACTTGTCAAAAAAGACCCTGAGCCAAAGTCATTGCTTGACTGAGACTGTCAGCTGGCTTGGCCCTAAAGCAATCCCCTCTTATTATCAGTCATGTTTTCCTTCCCTGAGGTTGTCAGAAACAAAGGGGTCGACCGATGCTCACCTCTGCCAAAATTGTTTTTCCTGCCAGTCAGAGATAGGGAGGTTTAAAACCACAAATGTGGGCAGACACGTGGTTTTTTTTTTTGTTTTGTTTTGTTTCCTAATTCAAGTCTATTAAAGGAGAGGAGTATGGGGACCGGTGGGGGTGGGTACCAGGAGTTGAGGAACCATGTGACTGTGTGTCAGGACAATGTTTCATTGATGAGAGGTGGAGATGGAAAGTATCATGTTGCAAGCTTGGATGTTCTAATATTAATAGATACTAACCACAGGAGTAAAAACCACATGGGGATCAAAGTGTCAGCTTTACCTGAGGGCTAGGCAGCTTCTCAATAGCTACCAATCTCTAGGATTGTTGAGTAAACTGTGCTGACAAACAGGGCTTGAATCTGAGGAAAAGGGTGGAGGACAAGATCTCTCTCTCTGCTTCATTGAGTATGTAGGGCCCAAATTATTGGCCTGAAATGTTGGGACAATGAGCAAAACTCTGGTTCACTACATGAAAACTGGGAGTGAAAGACGAGCCTGAGCAGGAACAATCCAAAAGGCCAATAAAGAGGTAAGAGCGGTTGCCTTCAGCACATTAATGCTACCCACTGATGAGTAGAGTCCAGTGGACATAAACTCTTACTAACCAGCTCTCCTATCTTTGCCTTCCCAGAGAAGAGAAACTTCAAAGTGTAGAAGGAGGGGTGGGAAGCTTTCACTCCAATACTCACTCATCGAGAGATGTCACAAGCTCCTTTGTTCATTACAATGAGAGGGAAGGTGAAGAGTGGTTCCCAGCCAGGCAAGGTCAGCTTCACGGCTGTATAACCTGTGCATCACACAGGCAGCCCTGTGCTCTGAAGAACCCTGACCTTGGCTTAATGCTCTGCTATCACTGCCTTGAAATTCTTAATGATCTTTGAACAGGGATTCATATTTTCATTTTGTATTGAGCTCACAAATTATGTAACTGGTACTGCAATAAAGAATTACGACAACAATTACATTAGAGAGAGTGACAGTGAGCCAGGGGCAAAAATCATCTAGATATGAAGGAAACTGACACCAGGGTCAGTAAATGACAGCAATGAAGGAATAGTGATTAATATAATCTGATGGCATGAGCTTCAAAGTGAGGTGGGAGTTAGGAAGGAGGAAGAGAGGAGTGCAAGGAAATGTCTTCCTCACAACCAGACACAGTTCTTTAAGGGGTATAGGAGAAAACAGCCAGTGCTTGAGATGGATGTAAGGGAAGTGGTGTCTTCTGAGGACAGCAACTCCATGTATGTGTGCACTCGTGCATGCACACACGTGTATGCATTCACATCTAGTGAGATAAAGCAAAAAGGAGGAATCCAGAAATTTTAAGCCAGCAAATGATCATATAAGGTGAGACTAGTGTAAAATGCTGGTTATATGATCTGCACAAGAATTATAACCCTGGAAAGAAGTAGGCTATGTGTCTCCCTAGTCTTCTGGATGAGGCTTTTTGAACATCCAAGCTTAAAAGGTCTGGGAGAAATGTAGGAGGCATGTAAAGGTCCTGCTGAGAAAAAAGGATCTGATTCTTCTGATTTATGGGGAGAGTTTGCCTTCCGCTGTCTCTGCCAGCTATGTGCCTTGCTGGCTATTATAAAAGCAAATCAGAAATCAATAAAATATATGAAAGACTAAGAATGAGAGAAGAAAAAATATTTTCAATGTAGCAAAAATAGTAAGAGATGTAATGCTAAAAGATCTTAAGGAAGATAAAAGATAAAGAAATAGAAAAGGTTAAAAATAAAAATGAGAATTCAAAAAACAAAGAATTACAAGTGTTAAAATGTTAAGTATGTGAAATTTCAAATAAAATATAAAAGACCAATAAAATTAAAGATTAACTCCTTCCCAAATTATTTTATTTGTTCATTGCTAAAAACTAACAGATGGTTTGGGGCACCTGGTGGCTCAGTTGGTTAAACATCTGCCTTCGGCTGGCTCCCTGCTCAGCGGGAATCTGCTTCTCCTCTCCCTCTACCTGCCACTCCCCTTGCCTATGCACTTGCTCACTCTCTCTCTCTATCAAATAAATAAACAAAATCCTTACAAAAAAAAAAAAAACTAACAGATGGTTAACTTTGTGCTGAAGATGGGTGCAAGTAACATTCATTCTTCTCCCCACCACAGGTAATAGGCAATATTTTGTCTTCATAGTGACTTTGATGCCAAATAAATAAAACCAAGCAAACACATGAAAAAATGCAAAGAAAATAAATTAGACAATGAGACAATAGGACTAAGGATGGTTCAACATATAAAAATCAATCAATGTGATACACCAGACTATCAAAATGAAAGGGAAATAAGCGTGATTATCTCAATCGATGCAAAAAAAATTACAGAATTGAACACACTTTCATGACAAAAACACTTGACAAACTAGGAATAGAAGGAAACTACCTCAAAATAATAAAAGCCATACATTAAAAACCACAGTGAACAGCATACTCAACAGCAAAAGACTGAAAATGTTTTCCCTGAGATCAGGGATAAGACAGGGATCCTTGCTTTCACTTGCTTATATTCAACAGAGTACTTGAATAGTTCCAGCCAAAGCAATTAGGCAAGAAGAAGAAATAAAAGGCAACTAAATTGAGAAGAAAAAGTAAAATTACTTGTATTCACAGATGATATGCTCTTTTATGGAGAAGACACTAAATATTCCACACACACATAAAAAAAATCTATTGAAACTAATAAACAAACTAAACAAAGAAGGATTTAAAGTCAATACACAAAAATCAGCTACATTTTATATACTAACAATGAATAATCCAAAAAGGATATTATGAAAATAATTCCATTTATAATAACATCACAAAGAATAAAATTCTTAGGAATTAACCAATAAAGTGAGATACTTATACAGTGAAAACTATGAAACGTTGCTGAAAGAAATTAAAGAAAGACAATGGCAGGATATCCCATGTTCATGGGTTGGATAAAGACTTAATATTGTTAAGATGTCAATACTACACAGAGAAATTTAATGCAATCCCTTCAAAATCTCTGTGATGTTTTGTGCAGAAACAGAAAAATCTATTCTAAAAGTCATATGGAATTTCAAGAGACCCCAACTAATCAAAACAGTCTTGAAAAAGAAGAACAGGGTGCCTGCATGGCTCAGTGGGTTAAGCCTCTGCCTTTGGCCCAGGTCATAATCTCAGGGTCCTTGGATTGAGCTCCTCATCGGTCTCTCTGCTCGGCAGGGAGCCTGTTTCCTCATCTCTGCCTACTTGTGATCTCTGTCAAATAAATAAATAAATAAATAAATAAATAAATCTTAAAAAAAAAAGAAAAGAAAAGAAAATCACTTCCTGATTTCAAAACTTAACTGCAAAGCTACAATGATCAAAACCATGTGAAACTGGCATAAAAACAATGAAGCAATGGTATAGGAGAAATATTTCAGAAATAAACTCTCGTGTATGTGGTCAGATAATTTTTGACAAGGCTGCCAAGACCATTCAATGAACAAAAAGACCATCTTTTCAAAAAATGGTGTGGTGAAAACTGGATATCTAAGTGCAAAAAAAAAAAAAAAAAAAAATCCCTACCTAACACCAAACAAAAAAAAAAAAAAAATATAAAAAAAAAGTAGAGAAAAAAAATGAAAATAAAAAAAAAAAAAAAAAAAAAAAAAAAAAGTTCCTTACCTAACACCATACAAAAATAAACTAAAAATGGATCAAATAATTAAAGAAAAGAGCTAAAATTATAAACTTTTACAAGAAAACATAGAGCAACAGCTTCATGATGTGGTATTTGACAGTGATTTCTTGGATATGACACCAAAGGGACAGATAACAAAAGCAAAACAGGACAAATTAGACTTCATGAAAATTAAAAATTTAAGTGCATCAAAAGATACTATCAACAATGTAAAAAGGTGATCCACTAAATGGGAGAAAATATTTACAGTTGACCCTTGAAAAGCATCTGTTTGGCTACACATGTCTACTTACACACAATTTTTTTCAATAAATACAGTACAGTACTATAAACGTGCTTTCTCTTCCTTGTGTTTTCTTTATAACGTTTTCTTTTCTCTAGTCTACTTTACTGTAAGAATATAATATATACTACATGGTAACATAAATATATGTTAATCACCTGTGTTATCAGTAAGGCTTCTGGTCAACAGTAGGCTATTAGGAAAATTTGGGGGGAGACAAAATTTGTACATGGATTTTCAACAGCACAGAGGACAAGCACCCCTAGCCCTCTGTGCTGTTCAAGGGTTAACTATACAAATCACATATCTGATATGGGATTAATATCTAGAATATAGGAAGCATTTTTAAAAAACATAACAACAGGGGTGCCCGGGTGGCTCAGTGGGTTAAGGCCTCTGCCTTCTGCTCAGGTCATGATCCCAGGGTCCTGGGATCAAGCCCTGCATCGGGCTATTTGCTCAGCGGGGAGCCTGCTTTCTCCTCTCTCTCTGCCTGCCTCTCTGCCTACTTGTGATCTCTGTCAAATAGATGAATAAAATCTTAAAAAAAAAATAAATAAAACAACAACAAAAAGACAAATGACCAGATTCAAAATGGGGGAAGGATTTGAATAGGTATTTCTCCAGAGAAGATATAGCAATGACCAAAAAGCACGTGAAAAGATGTTGAGTGTCATTAATAAGGAAAATGCAAATCAAAACTACAACAAGATACCACCCTATACCCATTAGGCTGGCTACTATCAAAACAAACAAACAAACAAACAAACAATAACACATTGACAAGATTGGGACCCTTGTACACTGTTGGTGGGGATATAAAATATTACCATGATGGTGGATAATAGTATCGGGAGGTGATTCCTCACACAATTAAAAAATTAAAAATTAAAATCTGTTTAAAAATTATTGTTTAAACTGTAGTGTCTTGGTGGCTCAGTTGGTTAAGTATCCAACTCTTGATCTCAGCTAAGGTCTTGATCTCAGGGTCTTGAGTTCAAGCCCTGCATTAGGCTCCATTCTAGGCACAGATTCTAATTTTTTAAAGAAATTAAAATTTAAACAAACTTAATTAAAGACAATATAATCCAGTAATTCCACTTCTGGGTATACAACTAACAGAAATAAAAACAGGGTTTTGAAGAAATGTTTGTACACTCATGTTCATAACAGCATTATTCACAATAGCTACAAATGGAAGTAATATAAGTAAGTATTCATCAACAGGTGAATGGATAAACATAAGGGGTATAAACACACAATGGACTATTATTCAGCCTTAAAAAGAAAAGAATTCTAACATATGCTACAACGTAGGCGAATCTTAAGGACATAATGCAGAATGAAATAACCTAGTCACAAAAACACAAATACTATATGATTACACATATATGAGGTACTTAAAAGTGGTCAAAAATCAAAGGAACAGAAAGTTAGAATGGTGGTTGCCAGGAAGGCCTGGGGAGCGGGGAGAGGAATAAAGAGTTATTGTTTAATGGGTGAAGAGTTTCAGGTTTGCAAGTTTCATTTTCTGGAGATGGATGGTGATGTTTTTACAATACAAATATGCTTAATATCACTGAATTGTACACTTAAAAATAGTTAAGATGGTAAGATTTATGGTATATGTATTTTTCAAAACTAAAGAAATATTTAAATGCAGTAGAATTTGTATTTCAGATAGACAGTGAGTGGTTTTATAGTGTATGTCCCAAATACTTCATATAATATACTTGTATTCCAATTATTTTGTTATTTATTTGGAGTTCAAGTTTATTGAGTGTCATATATTTTATCTGACAATCCTTAAAAAAAAAAAGAAGAAAGAGTAAAAGATAGGTGAAGGGAGGGTGAAAGGGAGGGAGGGAAAGAGAAAGGGGGGGCAGGAGAAGGTTGGGGGAGGAGGAGTGAGAGAGACAGACAGAGAGAGAAAGGCAATCCCAAGAAGTTTCCTAAAATGGGTTTTCTGTTGCTTCTGATGCCCCAGGTCAGCTCTATGTTCTCAGTAATGTAGAACACATACTGACCACCTAATCGAATGGTACGATTTTACTTTTGCTTTAAAAAGTATGATCTTTCCCAATACAAATATGAATGAGACCTGGATGGGTAATTTTGGATATTTGGCTATTTCAATGAGCAAGCAGAAGAAAAGAAGTAAACGTATCTTTATTTTAATTCAGTATATTCTAAATGAAGAAAGCTTTATTACCGGAGAAATGTGTCTTGAGAAGCTGGAGAAATTTTGTGGCTAAGCTCTTTATTCCTCCTTGTCCTTTTCTAGCCTCTGCAAATGCTTGTGCAATTTTATTTATATTAATAGACTTGGATATGAAGGCTAT
The DNA here is from genome assembly GCF_002288905.1 of Enhydra lutris kenyoni. NCBI lineage: Eukaryota > Metazoa > Chordata > Mammalia > Carnivora > Mustelidae > Enhydra > Enhydra lutris. The sequence continues at coordinate 4,122,542 of NW_019154158.1, forward strand.
GAGCATCCTTTAATAATGTGGAAATAAACTATTACATTCCATGCTGATACTACCTCTGAAATATCTTCTCTCCTTCAATGAAACTTTCAGCTATTTCATATACTAATATTTGCAGATAACTGCTTTATATTTCAATGTACTGAGTCATTTTCCCATGCCTCTCATTCTATTACGTTGATTTTAGCCTCAGCATTTTCTTTCCACGGAGACCAAGTTTATTGTTCACAATTTCTGCCAAGGTCATTTACTCTTAAAAGTTCAAACAGGCACTACGATGAGACTGAAGATTTTCATCTTGACTCCCGAACTAATACACCAAATATTTTTTTCCTGTTACCTCTACAGCATGCACATGCTGCCTTTTTAAAACATTTTTGTTTTGCACTTTATCTTACTCCTGGATAAATTCCTGTGTCTTTCCTCACAATCATTTCCTTTTCCTCTCCTCTCAACATGATGCATGCACTCATCTTGACTCTTAGCCTTTGCATTAACCGTATCCAGTCATTTATTTTCATTTTATGACTGAATGTCCAGTAATGGCAGACAGATTTTATAAGAGCTTGTTTTTCAAATCTCACACGAGCCCCTGAAGGATGCAAGTGTGTTTTTAATTCTTCAAAGCATGAAATTTCCCTGTGTACATTGAGAGCGAACAGGTTTTGAACGGTGGTTTTTCGGATTTTGCCCAAATCAAAATAGTAGAAATGACTTTCAAAATGAAAGCAAGGAGGTTCTCCACTGCCCTAACTCTCCGTGCTTTCGTCCTTAACAATATTTTAGGCTACAAATGGCATCAAACATGTCTTTGAACACTCCCACTCCAATCTCAAATCAACTATGTTTAGTATCACTTCATTAGATTTTACAGTCAATACTACCATTACAGACTTGATTAAATGAACTCCACTGGGTTCTATAACATTAATTATAGCTGCACAACTCCTGCAGCCATCACAGAACATTCATTACGTATGACTCTATCCACAGAAGGAGAAATCGCTGACTATTTGGGTGATGTCTTTTCAGAGACCCCCAGAATCTTTTTGATCTCTACAAATATAAACTATTTGAGGAATAGGTCTGGTGATACAAAATTCTGAGGGATCATTTTACCCCTCAGATACAACAGTAGCAAAAGAACATGTGTTCTGGTGCTAGTGAAACGAATTTAGAGTTTGCATCCTTCTTCAGCTGTGCCTAATCCTACAGTAAATACGGTTTCTCCAGAGTTAGCCATTATTCAATGGTTATTAAGTAGTTGTGTTTCCTACTCCACACTGGAATATGCTAAGATAGCTAAAATTTGCAAAGATAATGTTGCAATCTCAAACTTTTTATAGCCTATAATAGTAATAGTGTGCAAAAAAAACAGGAAGTTTATAGTGTTTTTGGTGAAACAAAGACAGGAGGATTCAGAAATAAAAGAGTTCTTGAACCTTAATGTTAACTTTTGACTCCTATTACTTTCCATATAGGAATGGATCATGTTTACACCCAGTTCTGGGGTGGGTGGACTCATGGCTTGGACATCCAAGACTATTTGGATTCCATAACAGTGACCTCTGTATGATTAACTAATTCCTCTGAGATTGGGGTTTTCCCGCTTCTGGAAATGTTCTTGAATAGAGAAAAGAAGCAAAAAGATCAGTTGAAAGGAGCCAAAATATTATGAATTGAAAAAACATGTAATTAGGAAACAGCTCATTTAAAAACTCATTTGTATGTATACGGTTATTTATACCTGAATCATGCAGGCATGGTTCTTGGTTGACTCTCCACGTTTAGTTAATCAGAGGGGGAGATGAACCATGAGGACTGAACCATGAGGATGAACCATGTGGACTCTGGGAAACAAACTAAGGGCTTTAGAAGGAGGAGGGTAGAGGGATGGGTGAGCCTGGTGGTGGGTATTAAGGAGGACACAAATTGATTGTATGGAACACTGGGTGTGCTGCATAAACAATGAATTTTGGAACATTGAAAGAATAAAATAAAATTCAAAGGAATTAAAAATAAATAAAATAAAACAAATAAATAATAGATTATAAGATACTGAACTGCTAATGATATTTCTCTTTTACTTTATCAATTATTCTTTTTCTCTAAATCTACTCTCTAAATGCAATGTCAAAATTCTGACTCTAAGTAGGAGTTCACTTTATTTCCATGAGAAGGGGACAATAAATTTTTTACATCTTTTGTAGGAGAAGCCACTTATATCCAACTCAAGAATTTGAAAGTCTTGCAGCTTCTAAACCTGAGAAGACATTATCTCTCCATTTTTCACATCAAAAATCTTCTAGCCATACCACTCTGGGGGCCGTAGGATCAGCTTGAGGCCAGCAAAGCAAACATTAACCCTTTCCTGTTCATCATACATGGGTCACAACAACTTTCACGGAACTGGCTTCTAGTGCCAATAGCACCATAAGCCATAGCATTTAAGGAAGAGTTCAAAGAATTCAAGGAAAAATTCATGGAGAAGATGAAAAAGACTCTTTGCTCTTCTCAAAAATGCTGGTGACAAAGATTCTTTGCCTGACCAAACTGTAGTCTAGCTCCCGAACCTTCTCCTAGAACCATCTGTGTACTTCTTTGTAGAATATAGTTTTAGGAAGACAGTGCTAGGTCAGTTTAAAGAACCATTTTCCCATTTACCTTCCTATCTGATTAGGCTTCTTATCCTCTACCATCTTCCAGGTAACATCTGATTACCCTGGCCTGTCTCCAGCATAAATGTTGTTCCATCTGCTTAGCCAGAATCCCCCTCTACCTTTGATAGTTCCTCTAAGTACCTCCACCCCTGACTCTCACCCTGCTCCTCCGTTATCAATTCCCACTGAGATGGGTTATATTTAAAGATGAGCCCAATCTTTCTCCCCCACTGCAAAAGTGGTCCCTGTACCTATCTATTCACATAATCTTGAATAGTCTGCCTTACTATCTTTACCAAGCATCATGAAAATTGTTTTCTTTCACACTGGCCAAACAGCAAATACAATTTCCTCTACTCACCCTGGGCTCTGCTGAACAAATCACAAAGAGTTTCTGCCCCCTCCTTTAAGCAGATGACATCCCCCACCCACCCCCACCCAAGAGATTTTTTTGCACATTAAACACAGTGTTATTTTAAACAAATGTATTAGAATAATCAGTCTCTTTAAACGTCTGCTTATTCTGCATTTTTCCCAACTGCAGAGAGAATTGCTTTCCTTGCAGCTGCACTGTGAAGAGTACTTTAGTATGCCCTGTTAAACATGAGCTTCTGACACGTCATCGTCAATACCTCATCTCACGTGTCAGACATCGTCAAGTGCACTTGCCAGTGGAGACTTCTCCAAAGTTGGTACTTCAAAGAGAACGAGTAGCCATCCCCCTGAGAGTCACTATGAGCTGCAGGGACCACTGTTATCCCTCCAATCAAGTGGCCTAGAGTGTCCACAAGATAGGCGGCCATGTCTGCTGCAAGTAACTCAGGAATTCAGAGCCCACTGGCAATCAGATTGCTTCTGAGGTCTTTCAGAGAAGATCTGAAAGGCCAAGGTCAGGAGCCGATGGAGGCAATCAGTGCTTACTGTGCCCGATACTCTGAGAGACGGCATCTCTTTCATTTTATAGTTGGGAAAACCAAACTTCAGAGAGACCAAGAAATTCCCAAGTCCCCCACCCCTAGTAGAGGAGCATTGCCAGGACCAGAGCCCAACTTTCCTTACTTTCCTATCTACCCCCTTTCCACCATACCCAAGGATATTTCTAAACCATTAGTTAAATGCTTTTTATGTCAAATTACAAAAAAAAAAAAAAAAAAGGGGGCGCCTGGGTGGCTCAGTGGATTAAAGCCTCTGCCTTCGGCTCAGGTCATGGTCCCAGGGTCCTGGGATCAAGCCCCGTATCAGGCTCTCTGCTCGGCAGGGAGCCTGCTTCCTCCTCTCTCTCTCTCTGCCTGCCTCTCTGCCTACTTGTGATCTCTATCTGTCAAAATAAATAAAATCTTTAAAAAAAAAAAAAAAACGAAATGCTTTCTTTTAGTAACTTCTGATTATATGTAAACCTAGTCTGGAAAAATGATAACAAGATTAGAAGGACCAAGCAAATCTTTTGGCCCAGTGTTTTCCAGGTTGCTGGATGAGAAGTTTATTAGGGGGAGCGCATTAAGAATACAGAGTTCCAGGTCAAGTGTGAGACACACTGAAGCAGAATCTATAAGGCAGAGTCTGATCATTGGTATTTATATCAAATCTTCAGTGAGTCTTAAGTTCAAGCAAAAACAGGAAACACTGCCTTGGCCAATCAGTAGGGAGTCCAACATGAATGAAACATCAAATATTGAATAAAACCCAAGCCCCCCTTAGCTTAGCACTCAAGGCCCACTACCATCTGACACTAGTCAACTACTTACTATTCATTCCCAGTCAAATGGCAATGGTGATATAACGGAATAGGCACTGGAATCAGAGCCATATCTCATAAGCCCAGTCTCTAGATTTATCTAGCTGTGTGACTGAGTAAATTACCTACACTCACAGAGTTTCCATTTTGCCCTCTGCAATATGGTTGTGAAGATTAAATATATAATACTAGAGCAATATTTATTAAATACTACGTGTCAAATTCTATGCTAGGCACTCTTTCTTCTTCTCTTATATGCCAAATACATTGTCATTTGATAACTCTTGATGGGATAAATGAACTATAACAGATGATAAGCAATAGCTATTTAGTATAAAAATCATTTAAAAATAATCCCAAGTCATTATAAGACACTGTATAGTTTTTAAAATACTTTTGTTCTATTAAATGTACATTTTGAAGTGTTTATAGGGGACGCCTGGGTGGCTCAGTCAGTTGGGTGTCTGCCTTCAGCTCAGATTATGATCCCAGGGTCCTGGGATCAAGTCCCATATCGGGTTCCATCCTTTGATTTGATGGAGGGGATGACTGTGGAGTCTGCTGACATAGGGCTGTGCGTCCATTCTTTCCACGTCCATTCAGAACAAGGAAAGACTCACTGATAAACTGCTGGTCAGCGCTAGACTGTCTTCTGAGCACAGAGACAATAAACTCTCCAGGGAGGCAGAGTAATGAGATCTGGAAGCAACCGTGGAAGGAGGCCCATTGTGGGGCACTTTACACGTGAGGGGTTTTACATCATTCCAGGTGCAACATTACTCAGAGTTATTTTTACAGACTAGTGGATGATGAAGGGGCATTTCATTTAGCAAATATCACTGCATTTATGCTGAATACTACTACCGTACTAACTCTTTGGAAATACAAAGTATTTTTCTTCAAAATGCTCAGTATTCAAATACCTCAAGAAACTCAGTGTGTGTGAGGGAGGAAAACAGTTATGCAGGAGATTATAATACAGTTCTAGCCTCTACACTGTCCTCCCAAAAAAGGAATCTGCCCTTCCCTGGAGGTAGAGAACTCTTGCTCCAGCTGGTCAGATTCTGTGACATTTGGGGCCCATGTTTTCTAGGAATACAGCTTTCAAATGTGGTATATTTGATATATTTTCCTCTTCCAGCTAAAGAGACAAAGAGGTAAATTGGTAATTAGACCTGAGGCATGTCTAGCTACCATTTCTTTCTTTTCTTTTTTTTTAATTTTATTTATTTATTTGACAGAGAGAGAGATCACAAGTAGGCAGAGAGGCAGGCAGAGAGGGAGGGGGAAGCAGGCTCCCTGCTGAGCAGAGAGCCCAACTCTGGCTCGATTCCTGGACCCTGAGATCACAACCCGAGCCAAAGGAAGAGGCTTAATCACTGAGCTACCCAGGCACCCCTCATTTCTTTCTTTGGACACTTTGTCTTCTTCCCAGGTGACTTCCAGCATGGAGACATTAGCCAAGCCACATCTTAAGACAGCTCAGCCCTGCCCTTTATAGATAAAGGTGCTGTGTGTTGTCCTCTAACACTAGTGGGTGAGTTTCAGACAGGATCTTCCTTGCCCCCTTAATGTTAACAAACAAGGCTCGGGTTTTAGATGGTGGGGAATCTGATGGACCTCACACTCTGCTCCCATTTGAAGTTTTTTAAGCACAGCTTGCTTAGAAAAAAAGACTTTTGTATTTTGTCAATCAGATCTATTAAAGCTGTACATTTTTAAAGCCAAAGTATCAAAGAGGTCTATACAAAAAAGGAAATGATCACAGAGAAGAGGTACAAATTCTAGAGAATACCTGAGTACAGGTATTCCTCTACAGTAAGGGTATCCTGTGGGTGATATATTGTGTTTACTGTCATTTTTCCAGAGGATGGAATGAGCAGCCAACAAGAAGTGACCAGACGATGGCCTCTGCTCAGGATAAAGAAGTTTCCTCCTACAGGAGCTGACTAGCAATGAGGGACTGTTTGCCCCTGGATTTGTTCAGGAGGAACCAGAGAGACACCTGTGAGTATGCTGAAGAGGACATTTTTGTGTGGGACGGGAGCTCAACCTACATGATCTGTCTTTCTAACCCGTGATTCTATCACCAGCCAATTAATTATTGGACACAGTTCAATGCAGAAATGAAAAGAGCTCATTGTCTCTCTCCTCCAAAGGACAGGAAGATGAGTATTGCATTCAAAGATGGAAAACTTTTACTTAGCCGGTTAGGACATGATTAAAGGAGAAATATCACATATTTCAAATAAGAAAATACACTTGAGCCAAAACTCTTCTAAAAATTGTTTTTTTCAAAATTCAGAAGGTCCTTCCAAACCTTGCAGGACCTCACTTTTTTTCCTTATATATATCATAGCTCTTACAGCACTGTATTATTCTTTATCTGTTTATATTGCTCTCTCAAATAAACTATGAGCTCCTTTAAAGCAAGGACCTCTGTCTATCTCTATACCTATTACATTGCCTGGCACACAGGAGGTTCACAGTGAATTAATGAGTCAATCTCTTGATTATCCCAAATTTTTCAATGCAGCATTCTTAGTGCATTTTCCATAGAACAAGATAACAGGGTTCAATATAATGGTATTGACACAAGTGTTCGTTCTCTATATCTCTATAACCTAGTTTTCATTTTTCTTTCCATTCCGATTCAAAGGATGAGGCTCCCCTACCCTTAAATCTCAAGTTTTTGATCCAAACCTCGCCTCACTCATGTTTTTCATTATTATTGTTAGTAGTTTTCAAAATAATGACTTTTTTATTTCCAAGGTTTTCCTTGTTAACTGTCAGGTAAAATGAAATTATTAGCCCGGTTAAGTATGGGTCTATGCAAGGGAGAGCATGCTAGGCATGCATAAAATCCTCACCCACCTTTCCCTGGAACTCTGATAAGTTCTCTGAGGGATGATCAGCTCTGTTCATTTAGTGATGCTATCTCATATTTGATTGACTAGGTCATTTACACCTTCTTATCTGGCTTTGTTTGTTTGCATATTCTGAAAGCTTAGCCAGGATCAAACTCTGTCAAGTCCCTTAAATAATTTAGAATGTTCAATTTATTCCCAGCTTACTCTTTGTGTGGGAGCTTGTTTTCCCCTTAATGACATAATGTACTTTCCACGGGAGCTGAAGGATCCCGTGTTTCCTTCATATCTCTGCAATTCCATATCTTACTAGAATCTTCATTATCCATAAACCGAAGTGAGTTTTCTAAATACATTCTGGGGGGTAGGTGCTGGGATTTGCCATATTACATTTGAGTTTTGGTTCTGGTTTCTTGGGGAACATTTGTTAGCCCCTTATAGGTTTAAATATTATTAATAATATTAGGTTATCTCTATATGCTGAACACTGTGCCTGCCAAGTGAGGGAATGATAAATGGCAGCAACTAGAAATTCTTATGCCCAAAAAACACAAAATTAGGCCCACAGAATTAAACTAATGTAGAATAAAAAAAAAAAAATTAGAAGCAAGCAAAGCAAAGTTAGTATGTTAAACAATCCTCTCTGTGTATCAGACATAACCTTCTGAATTGACAAAGTTTACAGATGGAAGCAGGCACAGCCAGAAGAAGGGAGCACAAAGCAGGGAATTCCATAAGAAGACACCATTAAAAGCTGGACCACCTGTCCAGGTGAAGCAAACTGACCATGAAGTAAGGAAACAATCAAAACCTTAAGTTATCACTGCTAGAGAAAAGACTAGTGGTCACCTAGAAAGAAGCATGTTGTGACAGAAGGTAGTTTTTACAACAGTCAGGAAAGGTAGTCAAAAGGACAGTATCCACAAAAAGCATGGCATAGGGAATACAGTCAATAGTATGTCATAATGTCCTAAGGCAACAGATGGTGAATATATTTACCGTGGTGAGCATAGTGTGATGTATAGAATTGTTGAATCACTATGTGGTTGAAACTAACATAACTTTATATGTCAACTGTATTTCATTTAGGGAAAAAAAAAAAAAAGACTGCACCCACTCAAGGAAACTCCCTCCCTCCTGCCCTTTTTTCTTCCACTGTATGTTGAGTGATTAATCCATGCAGCACTGAACTAAGCAATCATCATACATTATCTCATTTAATCCACAAAAAATCCCCTTTTTGAGGAAGATATTTATGTCCCAATTTTGCAGATGAGGGAATTGAGGAGCTGAAAGCTAAAATAACTCACCCAAGTGGCAGAGCTAGTGCATAAATCCAGATCTCTCCTTAAAAAATCCACACTCTTCACTACTCCACCAGGCTACTAGACCAGTGAAGTGGTCAGCATTTTGTGGACTATATTTAAGAAAATTGTCTCCTTAAAACCTGATTTGTAACTATTTTTGCTAAACTTCAAGAGATTTTTTTTTTAAGTGAGAGAGAGGAAGAAAGAACAAATGAAAGGGACAGAAAGAGAGGGAAGGAAAGAGTCCTCAAGTAGACTCCTTGCTGAGCTTGGAGCCTGACTCTGGGCTCCATCTCACAACCGTGAGATCATGACCTGAGCTGAAACTAAGAGTCAGATGCTTAACTGACTGAGCCACCCAGGCGCCCCTAAACTCTGAGACTTTTAAGATGCAATGAATATGAATAAGAACTTAGTAATTAGAGACTCAAATGCAGAACAGAGAGAGGGGTAGACCTGAGCAACATAAGACTGAGTTCCCTCAGTGATAATCAAGGTTCCGAAGCCCAGAGCTAGAAAATCCAGGTGACGCCATCTTAGCAAGGTTAAGTTCTGCCGGGGATGCTAAACATTGTAGCAATGCACATGCTCCAGACATATGGTACTTATGCTGCATTAAAAATGGACTGACTCTGGGAAAGCCCGTTGAGCAGTTTCTGTTCCTGCTCACTCTGCCATGCACAGAGATCCTGCTTTACCACACCAGCTTTAATTTTCTTTTACCTTATGGCTTTCTTGAGATTTCTAACTTCATATCTTGAGCAGTTTTCCTCTAGGAAAATTTTCTCTTCCATTTTAGATCCTTCTTTTAAGAAGGATCTAAGGATCTTCTTTTAAGAAGGATCTAAGGATCTAAATGGTGTCCCTGAGGAGAAGCTTAACTCAAATAACCAGGCATATCTATAAACACAGTTGCTTGTGAGAAGCATAGATTTGGTCTATTTTAATAAAAATTAGCCCATCATTAAAATAGCTGTGAAATTTTTTTTAAACATACACAACATTTATGAAGCCAAAGTCCCACACAAAAACCTGGGCAGGATTTAGCCTCATTACATAAAGTATGGAGAGCTACAGGTTGCAACTGATTGTGATTTTAGTCTGGTCCCCAGAGTCAAGTTTCCTCTCTTACCTGCTCCAATACCCCTTATAAGGGAGATATGGGGCTCCAGAGCTCCTGGCCAACCTTGCAGCAAATATCTTTGCAACCACTCTGTGTCAGCCAACATCAACCTGATGAGTTATTTTTTCTAGAATATGCCACTAAAAATTTCTGAACACTTTCAGCTTTGTCCTCTTTATAACAGAAGTCCAAAATGTGAATCAATGCCTTTTATGTAAAACATAAGCAAGACTGTACCACTGTTGGCATTTTTCAGACTCTAACTCAGCTACTGGGTCACAGACAACCTTCATTTAATGATATCCACTCATTCAGCTCCTGCTGTGTGGCCACTGTTTTTGCTGCCGAAAATATAACAGAGAATAAAACCAAGCCTCTACCCATGAGATTACATTCTAATAAAGGGATTAAAGAGGAAACATATATTTTGTCAGATACTATGAGGAAAAATTAAAGCAGGGTAAGGAAGTTATATAGGAGGCAGGGAACGCTGTATTAAAAGGGTGATTAGGAAAGACTTCACAATACCTGAGCAGAGACCTGAAGGGAATAGAGAGAACCTCTGGCACAGTGACTTTGAGACAGACGCATGCCTGAGTGGATGACTCAGGGAGTAGCAGGGAGACCAGTGTGGCCAAAGTAGAGGGAACAAGGAGCAATATGGCTCCAGGAGAGGTCTGAGAGGAAGTAGGGCTCTCGCCAGTCTGTATGATCTTGAAAATATTTAGGGGAGGACAGTAGGAATGTTGCTAACTTTTAAGTTGAATTTGAATTGTGTGTATGACAATTGAATTTTGGTGACAAAGCTATGAGGAAGGAAAGACCTCAAACGGTTGGATAATGTCTGGAAGTAAAGTGGTAAAGAGCTACATGGTATCTTTAGAGAAAAACCAGTTAAGTCATAAATATCCAAGTTAACAACCGTTTATTAAGCACCTACTTTTTCAGGTTCTATGCCAACTTCCAAAAAAAAAAAAAAAATCCAGTATACACTGCACCACTTTCTTACAGGGTTTAAAACTTCCTACCTGGAAAGTATAAAATTACTCATAGTTTGAAGGAAATAAAATTTATTCCTGGCTGTATGATATAATAAGAAGTTGGGATTTTTAAATAAATCTGGTTTTAAACTCCAGCTCTAAGATAAGCATATATTCAATGAGTGACTGGTATACACATGATAGTCATTGTTTTTATTCTTATTTTAATCGAGAGTGAAACATTTCCTATCCAGATGTTTTTTAGCTACCAGGTAAATCAAGCTTGAAATGGGCACACAAAGACTTATATTAACCACTTCTTGCCAATGTTCATAATTCACAAATTACCTCCGAAGAAAACAGTGTGTGTTTCAGCTATCTATTGCTGCAAAGGAAACCACCCTAAAACTTAGTGGCTTTAAACAGTAATTTATTACCATCTCCCAGCTTCTTCATGTTGTCTGGGCTCAACTGGGATAGCTCTTACTTGCAATGTCTAATGCTGTTGCAACCAGATGGCAGCTGGGACTGGAGTCATGTGCAGGCTTGACTGAGCTGGGCTTCTAGGAAGCTCCCTCACATGCCTGGCAACTGCTGCTGGCTACTGGTGCGAGGTCAGCCAGAGCAATCAATGACAACTTCTGCAGGTGGCCTCTACAGTTAGGTTCTGAGAGGGAGTGCCCCAAGAGCGAGTATTTCAGGAGGTCCATGCAGAAGCTGGAAGCCTTCTTATGAGTGAGCTTCAGAAATCCTAGTCTCTTCTGCTACATTCTACTTATCCAAAAAGTCACTAAGTCCAGCCTCCATTCAAGCAGAGGGGAATTGAACACCATGTCATGGTGTGAAGCAGAAAGAGTGTACAGGGAGAGAAGGAAGTGATGGCCAGGATAGCCATCTTGGAAACTATGTTTCATAGCACCATACTTGGAAATTTCAGTCACAAGTGGTATCCTTGATCATGGAACATGCTTGAAGATCACTTTTTTAAAATTTATTTTTAATTTTAAGTAGGCTCCACATCCAATGTGGGGCTTGAACTCACAACCCTGAGATCAAGAGTTGTGTGTTCTACTGACTGCACCAGCCAGGCACCCCAAATACTGCCTTTAAATTAAACTTTTGCTTTAATAAAGATGTTAGAATTTATGTGCAATTTCTTTGTCCAGAATGTCTTATTGATAATGGCGTTCAGTAAATGTTGCTGATTAACCAGGCCTCCAGCCCCCACTTCCACATGTCATAAGTCTATAAGGAAACTTTGAATATGTAGGATCCTTAAATTCTCACAGTGAGTGAGAACTTTCGTCAAGCCATGTTGTGCCACTTAACATAGAGGCAGCAGAAAAGAGTAAAAATAATAGTGGTCATTTGTCAGTAGCTTTTACCCCTCAGAAAGCATATTCACATTCATTAGTTCTCTTGATATTTACAACTACCCACAAGAAGTAAACAGAAAAAAACGGTATTGCCAACATGTTCAGCTGAGGGATAGGATGTCAGAGAAGTGACTGGCTTGCCCAACACATAAGCAGTAAGTTGAGCTACAACTTGAAAACCTCGGAAACTAAATTCAACAACCCTTGCCACTAAATCACACCATCCTTCCAGCAGATATCTTGGGAGAGTGCTTAATTACTTTCCATGGCATCGATAATAGTAATAACTAACATTTGTTGACTGCTTAAATGCCAGGCACAGCACTGAGTACTTTGTGTATATGAACTCATTGAATCCCCCCCACCAAATCCATGAAACCAGAAGTAGCCTTATTCCTGTTTTGAATCAGAGAAGGCTTTTTCACACCACTAGAAAGTGGTAGAAATAACATGTTAATCCAGATAGTCTAGGTTAGTACCTTTATTCTTAATTATCATGTGTTGCCAAAATATTACTGTAGTACCTCAAAACATATCTAACATCTCCTAAATAAGGCTGATATCCAAGATTTATTTGAACCCTCCTTGAATCTCATTATATTTTGGACTCATACAGTACCTATGTCTTATAGTAAGACTTACTAAAAGTTCAACACTGCTTATGAGGACTAGAAATGGGTTTGATTCTCATGTGGGTAGGAAATCCGTTTTATTTCATGGCTGTATGTGCTCTTGACCTTGAACAACTATCTCATACATGTGGGTCCTTCTTCACAAAGGAAAAATTAGACAAAAGAATGGAGAAGTCAACACAGCTCTACCACTCCCTGTCACTTAGCATCTCTGAGGCACATTTTATTCATACAAAGATGTAAACTTGGATAAGATTCTCTTGGAGACCTCTTCCAACTCTGGGGTCTGTGATTATGTTCCCATAGTGTTACAAGGCATATGACCTCCTGACGAGCAATTATGAGGACACCTTTGTATAATTAAATGTAGAATTTCCTTTCCAAGTAAGTAGTTGGTATGCTATTATATATTGGTGGGAAGAACAATGTTTAAGTCCTGGAATATATTAACATTTCTGCTAGCCCTGTTTTATATTAGACCTCTAATATGGATTACAAATATGTTTGTGGAAACATATTTGTTTCCAGAAAAAAATAACTGAGAAAACAGCTCTGCTTTGCATGACATTCTGGGGAAGTTTTCTGTTCCATGGGTTAGCCTAAGAAAATGTGTGATATCAAGAGAATATTAAGCTGACAGTCGAAAGCGTTCAGTCAGAGCTCTGTTCACAGTGCCTGTGACCTTGGACAGGTCACTCTCAAGCTGTAAAATAAGAAGCCCAGGATGAGGTGATCTTACAATCCTGTTCAGTTTTAAATTCTACATTTAAACTTGGGCTGATAGTCAGAATTTGGAGATAAGAATACAAATGAGAAAGCACACTATTTCCTTTGTAATTTATATGCTATTTTGTGCTGCAGAGTTGTGAATACACTTGACATAAGGGGAAATGAATAGATATTAGTGTTACTACATAAAAAGTCTTTCATATTTCTTAGGAATTGAGAAGGTGGGGAAGAGAACAAATCAAAACATCTTCTAACCTGTCACTTTAAAAGGTCCCGACTTTCTTTAAAAAAGAAAAGGAAAAAAGGATATAGCAATGTGTACTCTAAAAATGAGCTGGCTACACCAATTCTTGGTTTAGAAAACATTTTGGTTTTATTCAAAGGAGAACTAGTTTGGCATATAAGATATTCTTTGTTCTAACATTGTAATTTTAAGTGACTTACTTAAAATACTTCTCCTTGGATAAAGCTTCAAGATATGTCCATGCAGAGAGAAAGAGAGTCATTTACTAAATGAGTTCATTTTCATTATTATTATCCATGACAGGTGCACAAAATGATGTGCAATGAAATGAGCAGGACCAGCAGGTGCCTCCTGTGGCATCAATGTCAGTTTTCCCTTGAGGTTCCCTTGTATCCTGCTGATACATCTCAATCTTTCTTTCAGTTTCCCCTAGGGTCACAGAATCAATTTGTTGCCAAGGACCTTGACAATCTTGTTCTACTTCTTAACTTTGGGGATTACAAGGACATCATTTTCTTGACCAGCAACCCTTATGTTCTTTAGCCCTCCTTTGATTTTTGTTTCTGACTCACAACTCCTGAGCCTATCTTTCTTGAGTCTTATCTAGAAACCATACAGTCATAAGTAGTTTCTAAATCTCCCTATTATAATGATACAATAAAAGTAAAAATAGCATAAAGAATATTATTAAAACAACTATGTAATATATATGATTCTTGATTTTATACCTATGAATTAGTCATTCTTGCACCTAAAACCATCATAAAAATTACAAGTTTGAAGAGCAGGTGAGATAACTAACTAACTAGCTCAAATTTTAAAAGTTAATAATAAGCACTTTTTATGCAGTTTAATCATTACCCTCCCAAAAGTCTAAAAAAAAAAAAAAATTAGTAGCTGAATTTTATGACTAAATGCAAGAAGATAAAAAGAGATATTACTTGGCCTTACAAGATAATAAATCCTAAACATAGCATGCCAAATTTTGTACTAGTTCCATATGCTTTAAATCTTATATTTTATTTCTGGTTTATAATTCACATGGCCTATATCTTGTCTGTCCAAAGAAAGTATAAGCTCCTTGAAGGTAGAAAACATATTGTTTTTAGCATCCTGTCCAATGTTAAACATCTAGAACAACTTTTTCCTAATAAGAACTTAGCAAATATCTATTAATTAGAGAAAAAGAACTCTACCTTAAATAAGCTGAAAATGAAGTGAGCACTTCCTTCATGGCTGGTTTTAACATCAGTCAAAGTTTGACACTATTCTTTCCCTTTGCTCTATGGTAGTTTTTCACCTTGTCCACATGTAAGTCAACATATCACTTTGTCAAAGCGTCTTATATTAACAATTCTTAGAAGCAAATCTCGGGATCCCTGGGTGGCTCAGTTGGTTAAGTCTCCAACTCTTGATTTTGGCTCGGGTCATGATTTCAGGGTCATGAAATTGAGCCTCCCGTTGGGCTCTCCATTGGGCTTGGAGCTTACCTGAAGTTGTCTCTCCCTCGCTCTCTGCCTTTCTCCCTCAGCTGGGTGCTGTCTTGTTCTCTCTCTTTCTCTCTCTCTCTCTCTCAAAAAAGAAGAAGCAAATCTTGTTTAGGGGAAAAATATAAATATATTTTTGAGATCCTTATTGAAGAAACTGTCAATAAAAAGGAAGATTATGTGCTTCTCTTTGTGTTTTGCAAATACTGGAAAATATTTCTTTAAGTGTTGTCCCCACTGAGGACAGAACTCATCTTCCACCACAATCATAGTCCTTGTGTACTTCCCAGAAACAGACAGGGAGGAGCATGTGTGTAGTTGCCAGTGGATCTGAGCTTTAAATTGGTGCAAAATTCAAAACAAGAAGTAAAGATGAATGAGAAAGTGACACCCAGGAAGTAAATCCCAGGATGAGAGTTTTTGAGAAAAGAGGAATTCAACCACAGAAGCTGGAAAACCAGAAAGAGTAAAACCAAGAATGGCCAATGATGGTGGCAGTGAATAAAAATGACCAGGTCAAAACCAAGGAATATTGAAAGACATAAAGTGTACAAATTGAGAGACATTCCTGAAGCTGTCACAGAACTCTGATGACTCACTGTGGCCTTTTATTCCCCTGGAACATGGTTTCAAGCCATGGAGTCCTTTACAGACATCAAAGTTTTCTTACAGTATCAGATAATGACAATGAAGAACACTATATTTTCTTCTGTTATGTATTTTGCCTCTTTTACAAGCATGTTTCATGAGAGCAGACCTTCTGCACTCAAAACAGTAACAAATTATGTCGCTGCTTAAGCACTGAGTAAATGTTGGGCAAAGAGGTACAATGGTACTTTACATGGCAACACTCTCACAGAAATACCACTCCCTCTCACTGTGCCTATTCACCAAGGACTCCGTAGAGTCTTTGGGTAAGCAGCTTCTGGCTTTGAGATTTTAAAAATAAAATACTGCTTATTTCAAGTACCCTTGTCCTTTCAAGAATGGCTTTAGCTCAAAAAAATCAATCCCAAAAGTCTAGAGCATACATGAAGAACTTTTCACTTCTCTGTGAACACATTTATTTAAATACCCTACCTATTTTCCATGATAATACAAGAACTCTCACTGAGTTTTGACACCTAATTTATCAGGAAATTTTTCCATCATTAAGAAAATGGCTCTCTACAGCTATCTTTAGCCAGTAGCAATTAGAGAAATTTAAGATTTATGAATTAAAGCTAAAGGAGTTGTGAAATATGAGTCAGTGGTTTGACCTCTAGTAGGCCAGAAATCCAGAAGTTTTTGGTGGCTAGCTAGGAAATGTTTACTCCTTAGTCACTGATTTAAAAAAAAAAAAAATCACCACTAATATACAACTGCTCTTCATTTAAGCTCCTGAATTTTGTAACTTGCCAAGATGGTTAACCAGCATGTTTGAATATCACTGTTCAAAAAGGAAAGGACAGCTCTTTTGAAACCATTCTTGGTAGCATGCTGTGTTTTAAAATGAGTTCAACTTCATCAGTTAGTATTTTCCACAAATTTCCTAATCAGTCTTTTTGTATTAATCTTGTCAATTTACAGCTAAATTTGTTTATGGATCAAGGGTTGGAGGGTATACCATTATAAACAAACATATATTAAATTTTGTATATATTTGTAATGGATGATTTTGTTTATAAGAATTTTACTTTTGTGGAAATGTCAGTTTGAGCATTTGTTGCTATTTTAGATTTGAGAATTTTACATAATTAATCTGAAGTTTTAGAAAATGAGGTGGAGGGGCACCTGGGTGGCTCAGTTGGTTAAGCTTCTGCCTTCACTCAGGTCATGATCCCATGGTGCTGGGATGGAGTCCCACACCTGGCTCCTGGCTCAGCAGGGAGCAGGAGTCTGCTACTCCCTCTCCCTTTGTCCCTTCCCCTACTCATGCTCTCTCTCCCTCTGTATCTCTCCATATCAGATGAATAAATAAAGTCTTAAAAAAAAAAGTGAGGGAG
The DNA here is from genome assembly GCF_002288905.1 of Enhydra lutris kenyoni. Classification (NCBI taxonomy): domain Eukaryota; kingdom Metazoa; phylum Chordata; class Mammalia; order Carnivora; family Mustelidae; genus Enhydra; species Enhydra lutris. The sequence goes on from NW_019154158.1 coordinate 4,139,664, forward strand.
GAGTTTAGTATCCTTTTCATGTCCCAAAATTCCTGCATCATGTGTGGCTAGACCTAGTTTAGTAGAAATACTCGAAAGAATTCTAACAACTTAAGGAGCAGTCACAGAATCTCACACAGCCTATGAGATGGTAGAGATGAAATATTTAAAAGATGGACCCCAAATCTCTGAGATTTTGATGGATCCAGAGGAGAGACTTGATGACTTTACAACTGAACTGCTCTGACATCTGTTGTCTCTGCCAATAGATGATTTCGTTTCGATCCCAGATCCCAAACAGGAAGTTACTCTTCCCACCAAAGAAGGCAGAATAAAACTCCCCAAGGACCAAAGCCCTGGAGCAGTCCACATATGAAACACAAGAGGGTAGAACTCTAACCCCAAGGTCTAGTAAGGTATATAGTCAAGCAAATGTCCAGCAAGCCAGTGCCTGTGTAATAAAATCCCAATTAAAATCATGTTGCATCCACTCTAAGAGGGGAATCAAACTTCCTTAAAAATACATGAAAATATTCATTTCTTGGCAGAGGCAAAAATTCTATAAAGACTCCAAGTCAGCAGAGAATGATTCAGATTGATCACTGTAATTAATTAGAATGTGAATTTTCCAGGAGTCTAGGGACTATGGTATTTTCATCTGTGCATTCCTCATGATACTCACAGATATCTATAGGTAATGTTCAATATGGTCATAATTTTTTCATTTGGGTTGCTACTATCAATTATCTTCTCCCAGTGAATGTGGTTCTTTTAGTAAGTTTCAATATCGTCTAGGAATTTCTAGTCAACTTGGTCTTCATAGAAAAAACAGACTTCAGGTATTTCCTGTCAGATGTGTAGATCTTGCTGCCCTGGCTAACATGAGCTGACAACTTCAGTAGAGTGAGCCTACAGATATTTCCACTGCGAAGTTTAGTATTAGTTCATTTAAGTAATGCCTGCTACTTTTCTTATGAATGCTAATATACTACATCCTACTCATTGATGGAGGAAAAACGATGAATTTCTATTGTGTCCATTTGTTTTCCTCTAGGAATCAAAGGTAATAACTTTACTGTACTTTGATATGCTAGTAATAGTTAATGAGGAAAAGAAAAGCGGCCTTCATTGTAGTAAATAGGGCCAGTCTCTTGTTTGGTTTACCCTTTTCAGTTCCACAGACTGTGGCACCACTGTAGAAACATGTAAGAAGTTGGCTACGTGTGTGTGTGTGTCTTTATATACATACAGGCAGATTCTTTTCCATATAACTGAAAACATCATTCAACATTTCCAAGTGCAAATTACATAAAAGATCATTTTTATTTAGAATTAGGAAGTAGACATATTACTTGTAATATTTGACATGATATGGAATCAATCAGTGAGTTGGAGGCTTACTAGGTCCCTGAGAGCTGTGTGAAATATGATAGTTCATAAATAATGCATGAATAAAAAAAATTGGCTTTTGAAAGCAAATAATCTCAGGACCCAGAAAGCCCACTCTGAAAATTCAATCTCCATACCTGGAGAATTCAGCCTGTCATTTGCATCTGGCAAAGGAAGAGTCAGAGCATTCCGCTAATAATCTTCTTTGCTTTGGGTTTCCCAAAGAGGCTATTAATCAAGGTAAACATAAGTTGTGATATCAAACTCTCTTCTAAAGTTTCCCCTTTCTTGGGTGAATGCCAGTGTATTTGTTGAAGCAATGATTAATTATGTGGATTTTTTTCATTACTACAATCTAATGCTGCTACTACCTGCTTTGGCTTTGAACTTTTCAGGAAGGAACTAACACAAAAAGTTATTAGAAGTTTTCCTTAGAAGTTAAAAATTTGTCAAACACATGAAATAGGCAAGTGCCTAAATTCAATATTAATCAAAGATGTTAACACTTTAGAAGCTGATTTTTACATGACTTTCATGAATCCATTAATCAAGAGTTTACCAAGAGATGGCCAGGTTTCAAGTTTCAAAGATGTACAAGACACTTATTTTTAGAGCCATAAGACCATCTGTAACCTTTGAAGCTGTTATAAACCAAACAGAGGGGGCTCTGGAATTTCTATAAAGGAGGGCCTCAGGCAGCAGTCTTTTGGAATGGAATACTAGAAATTCTTTTGATGATATATTTCATGGCAAGCACATTCTTTCTTCTTTAGATTGCATATTCATTTGATACAGGCTGGAAGAGGCAGAGATTGATAAAGATTATGAGAAACTCAAACCTCCCTTCCCCTTGGCATCTCCAATAACTATCCTGGTTCATTTACTGTAATGCAAGGTGAGAACTTTACCAGTACATCACGCTTCATATCTAAGCCTCCCAGACTTCTAGGCTTCACATAACTGCATAAGCCTCACCAACCACAACAGAAACAGGGCAGTGAGGAATCAAGAGCATGGTTGCTAGTGCTGAGCAAACTGGTTTGAATCATGATGCCAGCGTTTATGGACTGTGTGACATTGAGCCAGCTCATCAACCTTCTTGTCACTCCATTTTCTCATGTATAAAGTGGGGAAAATTTATAGTATTTTTGTCACTGGATTGTTGTGAAGATTAAGTGAATGCCTAAAAATAATAAGCACTATATATAAGTGTTAACTAGTGTTTTCATACATGGCAGAAGGGAGTCCAAGGCTGGGGCCTCGTGCTCCCAACAGAACAAATCCCATGGGGTGCAGGATGGTGCCGTGTGAGAAGCATTTCATCTTGATGGTAATGGTTCTTCCTGGTGACCATTCCAAAGAGAGAAAATAAATAGCTACCAAGGCACACCTCCTAAAACAGGCTAAAATCCAATACCCAGGACACATGATAAGAAGACAAGAAAGAACGCATTTTATCTAATCCCGTAACTCTAATATGCAATGGAAATTATTCACGTAATGTTGGGTACACAAGAGCAACAGAATTACTAGGCTCTGATTTATTTTTGTGCCCTGTATGCTCACAAATATGCAAAAGTGACTTGTACATTTTAAATGCTCACAGAGTGCAACAGCTGGTAATAAAAATTGGGTTGTCCCACTGGGAGTCACATGCTGAACAAAGAGACATGAAGGGCCTGAGAGAATATTACATGATGATGCAGAGTCCGGTGGAAGTAAAGGGGAGACCTGAAGCTATGACCAGATGTCTTAGCACCTCTAGATGGGGTTCCATTTTGAGAGGGTAACAGTGTTCATAGACAGAAAGCAAAGGATAATGGAGGACAGAGGCCAAGCAATCTTGACTATAGTTTTGGGAGGAGCCACAACTGGAAGACCTGAGTGTCTGGGATACATATTCAGATTTTGATGTTTCCCAGAGGAGGGCTGACCTTTGGGTGGGAAACAGAGCACTGAAAAGAGATACTCCGAAGTATCTGAGAGTCCTCGTGCAGGGGCACCTGCATAGTCACACAATGGTAGCATGTAAACCCAAGTATCTTGCTCACGGGTAAAACAACTTTTGTCAGTTAACATCCAGAAATAGCTTTTAATCTCACTTGTAACACCTGGAAACAATTCTCAAAATTTGTATACTCTCAAACATCAGGCTTTTGTTTCTCCTAAATTATACCTCTGGTTGTTTTTTTTCTCTTAGCAAACATGTGAGCTTCATTTTTCCCTGTTTTGATTTTATTCTTAGATTATTTTACATGTTCCTCAGAACTGGTAAAGGAAAGAGGGATGACTTGTTGCTTTTATCATTCTAGCAATTTCCCGTGGCTAAAACTTCTGAAGTATGATTAAATTACAATGTATAGAGTAAACTGTGACTTAATCCTCATGGTTCCCAAATGTTCTCTGGGTTGTAAGATCTATTTTTAAGATCTATTTTTTGTAAGATCTATTTTTATCAGTTGAGCAATATTACCTCTATTATTTACTAAGCACTGTCTATACAGAGCTATAAAACCTAAGGAAGATGTCAAAGTTCTGCCCTGTGGTTTTATAACCTACTCATAAAAGTTGAACCATTTAGCTAACTAAAAACTTTGATGTACCTACTCAGGGTCCCTCATGATCTCCTTTTGGGTCATGCAGATAAGCAAAAATAGACAGTATCTAAATGCTTTAGGGAATATGTGTTTTGTTACTTATGGCACACTAATCCCAATATTTCAGCTCTTAGTTCTTTTAGCCCCAAGGAACAGAAGTCACCCAATCTACTTTATTTATAAGAAAAAATGAAAATGTGTAAGTCAGTAATTATGGGGCACATGGCTGCCTGGTCATAGTCATGAATATGCATGAGAAGCAGGATCCTGCTTGGAAATCTACACCATTCACACCAACCCAGGTACACCCTCAACTCCAATTCCATCTCCAAAATCAGCTGTGGTGGGACCAAAATGTTCTTTAGAGTCACTCTGGGGCAGAGGTTCTCTGGACAAGGATGAAGTCAGAAATAAAAATACAGGTACAGCACAGAACACAAAGAAGCAGTTTCCAGCAGCACAGAGACTGACTTGGCAGGACATACTGGCAGGAAACAGAAACCACAAGAGCAGAGACACAGGCCCAAGAAGAAAGCAAATACAGATCAGCAGAAGTATGAAGCTTTTCCATTAACTCAGTGCTTTAACACACATGGATCTCATTCAATCCTTACAATGTACTATAAGTAGTAAGGAATCAGGTTTTTGAGGAATCTCCCCTGATGGTCTTTAAACATGAAAGTTTCCATTTTTCTAACCTTTGCTTTCAACCATGCCAATTGTCCCAATTTATCATTCAATATTATCTTGAGAAGACCCCACTTTTTTTTAAAAGATCTTATTTTTAGAGCAGTTTTAAGTTTATGGGAAAACTGCACAGAAAGTACCAAGTTGCTATTTACCTATTTACCCCGTCCCATTCCACACATAGTCCCCTCCATTATTATTATCCTGCATTAGTATGATATGTTTGTTGCAACTAGACCCCCCTGTTTATTCATTTCTTTAGATGGCTTTCTCTCATCCTTGCCCTTATCTTTTATTTACCACAAGCTTTTCCCCTAGGGGTTAGTGGTTGTTGCTGAGACATCAGAAACACCGCAGTTAAGAGGGTTGGCTCTGGAACTAGGCTGCAAGGTCTTGTACTCCAGCTCTGCCTCTCACTGCCATGTGACTGTGGTCACATTATTTAAATTCTCTGTGCCTCAGGAACAATACTATTCACTTTATAGAATTGGTATATCGGATGAGTGCCTGTAAGAGACTCAGAACAGGGCCTGCCTATAGTAAACTCAGTAGGTGTTGGTTTTATTGCTCTTATTTTTGCCATTGTTTCTACTCTTCTTATGCTCACACTCCTATTTCTCAAGCTTCCTCCCTGCCAGTTTGACCTCAAGTTCGCGCACCACATTCCTAAAGCAGAGCAAGAAAAAGCTCACAAATGACAATGGTCTAGAATCCAGCTCAAGACAGACTTGACACTTTAATCAAACTTGGGCCTAAGGAATCTGAAAGCTGCTGGAAGGGAATTCAAGAGGAGCCATGGGCATCGGGCCATGCAGAGCAGCCCATGGGCTCACACCTACTCTGCAGAGAAGGGTCGTAGCCCTGTCCTGCTCCACACGCAAACCCAATGTCATTGCCCTTTTCTCAAAATTTGCTGGAGGTGTGGGGTTCTCTGAAACCAAAAGCATTAGGGATAAGTGGGTTCTGCCAGGGGCCTAGCCTGTTCTCTCAACAGGCCTCGGCAGTGTGGAAATCAACATGTGAAGGTGAGAAGGGGTACTGCGAGGAGGCAAACAGAAGGAGCATTGGCAAAACAGGATTTCTCTCTTCATTCTCCACCTAAGGAAATCAAAACTGTCCTGCTCAAATAAGGTGTTGGAGGAGGTCATTGAATAGACATGACTGCTGGTTGACCCATGACCTGGATTCAGGCAATCAGAGGCTCCTCACCACCTTCCCTATCCTTGGAATGTGTGTTCTCGTTGTCTTCCTTGATACCAGAAGCTGCCCCAAAGATGTAGCCTTGAGATAGAATTGGGTGTTGAAACTATATGGACCCTATATACATGACTGACGTCATTAAGGCTTCCATACAAACTTTTAAGATTCTGGCAAACGGGTGCTGAGATCTATTTATCTTGTGGCCGCCAAGGCAATCCCCATATGTAAGTTCCCTTGCTTGTTAACCTGCCACCTGCCAATCTGGAATAGTCTCCATCTTTCTTCCATCTCTTCCTGTCATCTGTGTTTGGCAGCCAGTTTCAGATGACACCCAGGAAGCGCCCAAGGAGGTTGAAAACAGTGGGATTGGCTTCATAATCACCTAGTCTGTGTGTATGTGTGCAGTGAAGGATGGGAAATTAGTGGATAAAGGTAAATAAGAAGCTAAATTGGTCATTTATTAATAATTTTTTGCAGTTGGATTAATAGGTACATTGAGATGTGTTTCACTCACTGTTTCCTTTTTTTTTTTGCATGCCTGAAAATGTCCATAATAAAAACAAATAAGCAATAAAATAAAACCAAACTCTTTCTTCTAATAAATCAGTAAGAATTGATGGTGATATTTCTTCTTATATTTTATCTGGATTCCTAGTCACCAGCACATTCCCCCACAGAGAGCGGAACTCAGTATATACACATTGATTGAATGAATGTTGGAGTGTTAAAGGTCAGAAACAGAATCAATAAACCGAGAGACCAAGGGAGAGAAATGCGCACAAGTGTGTACCTACGCGCTTGCATACACACACACACACATACACACGCAAGCACACACTGGGACCTGGGATAAACAATGATGAAAAACACAGGTCCTGCCCTCATGCTGCTGCTATGTGTCTTTTTCTCTTGATCTCATTAACCATTTGCCCACATGAGGAGGAGGTTTAGAGCAGAGAGGCTTTCCCAATGTGGGGGGACAGAAGTAGTGGGACCAACGGGCTCTAGGAATGAAATCACCTAGTTAGGCTTCTGCTTATAAGCTAAGAAAAGATCGGAATTCAGACCTGGCTTAGCTCCCAATCCTATATTTTGTTCATTAGACTTTCCTTCCTCTATTGAACATTGATTAAGTCCTTCAATCGATTACCTCCTGCATCACTTCAGGCCTTACTGGGAGATGAGATGCATAATTCAGGATAGGGCAAGAGGCTGGCCAGCAAGCCTCCAGTATTGATGTGGATTCCAAAATTGTGACAGAAAGTGTGTCTGCCTAAGGGCTTATCTGAAAAAGCTGCTCTAAGAGTTTACCCGTTTAACATTTGTGAAGGTTTTTAAACACAATGGGAATTTAAGTTTGGAGGCTTGCCTTTACCAACCCAAGCGCGTTACAGGTGTATGATTTGCTTGTTTGTTTTGGTGCACTTTGGAAACAGTGTTGTTCTTGATGCTTAATTTATATCTCTGGTCTTTTATACTAGAGACAATAATAAAACATCTTTCTCCATAAAAGTTAGTGTAAAATTGAGGGAATAGCTCCACAGTGAGGACATTAGTTTCTAGGTGAAAATATAAAGGAAAGGCCTCAGATATGAGCGATATTGAAAAAAGTGGGGGGGGGTGAAAGGTGGGGAGGGAGGAAGATAGGAATTACTCAGAGGATGGGGGGTTGCTTTTATCTTTTATCTTGCAACTACATGTTGAGTCTCTCTGATGGGGACGTTGCAGAGGACTAAGGTAAATTGTATTTACAGGGCAAAATACAAAGAATAGTACCAAATGATACTTGTAACAAAATATGTAGAAAAAGAGACAAAGAATAGGAGCCACTGTTTATTTAAGTATCTGTCTATGTTCCAGGCTCCACTAAATCCTTACATGCATCTGATTTAATCCTCAGGAGAATTCTCTGTGTTGATACGTTATTATTCCTATTTGACCATTGAAAAAAATTCTTTGGCAGCTTAAAGTATCTGTCTCAAGACAACACATAGTACGTGGTAAAGCCAGAATTCAAGCCCAGACAACAGTACTCCAGAGTCCATATTTAACCATTATACACCCCTGGTGCTGGCACTCTAGGGTACATTGGTAAGGAGATCAGAGACAGAGGAATAAGCTTGAAAGGCAAAGCCTAATAACATTAACAGAGGGACAGGATTCCCAGCAGCAGCGAGGGTCTGGAGGGCTGTGGGCACCTTCTGGGCGGGCACGAGAACCAGGCCGCTGCCAACACAGCAAGCTCTACCAGGACCCAGGGAAGCCTGCACCTCGGGCCCTCCAGAGACTGAAGGAAGGGCTAAAGCCAAAGGAAGTCCAGGACTATGGTGAGAAAGTGGAGCAGAGCCAAGAAAAAGAATCTAAAGACGCACGGAATGTTGTACCAGATGTTAATAAAGTATTTTTAAACATTGAAAATCCATTCAGTCTTCTGCATTCAGTATGCAACCACATCTGTGATTTACCTCAACTTTAGAGAGTTCAACAAACTTTCTCGAGTATCTCTAAATGCAAAGCACTGTCTTAGGTTTAACAGAGTTTTATAGATTGAACAACAACAACAACAAAAATGGTACTTCCAAACTGGATTAAAAAACCAGAAATGTATATAATATAACTTCAGCACAGGACCAAAAGTGTGATACATTATATAGCAGACATTCAAAGTTCAGAAAGGAGGAGGATGGGGAGCAGGGGAGACAGTAAATCCTCCCAGGAGACTCTGGGGAGGGTGGTGATTTAAGCTGAGACATAAAGAATGTTTAGGACTTCCGTAGACATGGAGTAAGTGAAGGCAATCTAAGTAAACGGAATAGCTTCAGCAACGGCTTAGCATCCGTTGACTGAAGGACACATATGGGAATCAGTGAGGGGATGATTATGACTGGTGACAGGTGTATGGAGAAATGCACTGAGAATAAAACATGGGGAAAAAAAAAGAGAAAGGTCAAGTTGTGAAGAGCTCTAAATGTCAGGCAGAGTTTGGTAATCTCAATCAACAGTGGGATTTCCAATAAGCTGACATAAAGGTAGCTCCAAGAACCAAGAATGAAATGAAAGATTCCTACGGATGCAGTTACCAGGCAAAGGTGAGCCCTGTGACTCTGATGTCACCATGAGGTCTGAGGATGAGTCTTCCTGACTCAGATCAGGAAGTCCCTCAGATCACTGACAAAGTCGTCTTCCCACTGCATCTGAAGGACCTGACAGTGGATGGACCTTGGCATGATCCAAGTTCTACTCTCTGCAAATGGAACGTGACTCCAAATGGCCTATTCGGAGACCCAGACTACATGCCTGGACATCCCTATAATATCCCTGGCTTTGAGATCACCCAGGCCTAGAGGTATCCAAGCCAGATCAGTGCCACCCAGACTTTCTCAATTGAGATCCTTCTTCCTATAATAAAACCATTTTCCTCACATTCACTGGTTCACTGACACCCCACTATGAATTTTGTCTCCTAGACAGTGAATATCTCCAATTTATCTCTTTTCTTATATGTATCTGATTAAGTCATATCTGCTTTGCCTCCCATAATGCTATGGTTTCTACTTCTTGGCACATTTGTCTCTCAGTAACAGCAATATTCTTATGGTGTCTGCATCTTTGCCAGAGAGTTAGTAATAACCTTGAGAATGGTGGCCAAGAAGAAACTCCTAAAGCATATAGTGATGTAATACAGTTTAGAATTCTGAGACATTCTCGTCAGGCTCCAAGAGAATCTAGGCACCATGGAGGAATCTAGGAGATAGAGTGTACCTAGGCTGAACACTGGATAAGAAATAATAAGATTTGACTGGCTCTCAAAGCTCTGTGAGTTCCCTTCACCTGAAGTTGTGACATGAGAGCTAGAAAGCTATATGCCAGGGGAACAGATGGGCCACATATCCTCAGGAGGCCACAGAAAGGAGTCAAAAGTTTAGAGTCAGAGCATGGTTTGTTGAGGTCACAGAGAGGAAGCATCAGGCTCTCACTAAAGCCCAGGGCATCACTTTGTACAAAGAAACACCACACACAGAGGACAGACAACCTCAGAGATGGTTGGCAATCACTCACATGGGTCACACGGATCTGAAGAGAAAAACCTGAATATCAAGCAAGAAGTCAGCCCTCTCCAGTGCCTTTCCAGTGCCTCTCAACAGTGCCAAACTTCTCAACAAAGAACTACTGCATAAATTAATGGTGTTCAGGGGCTTCAGTTGGATAAACCCTCTCACTAAGATGCACATGAGGCTTATCCCCCTGACTCTTCCCTCCCCACCTTCACTGCCACGTAAATGCTCCTGAAATGAAGGAAAAAAGAAGGGTTTCTATGAAGAAAGGATATTGGGGATTATCTGCCAGAAAGAAATGCCTGGAGCATGGGTGAAAGTTGAGTTGAATTGTAGCCAAAGTCTCAAATTTATAGGGTGGAAAATTAGACCATTACTTGGACTGACCTGGAGTGTGGGACTCTTTACATCAAAGCCAGGCAACCTTCTGAGTGGCAATAACTAATAAAAACAACTTTCTTAGCAGGAGGGTTCCTAGAAGTCTTTAGAAACTCCTCCTTCTGGTCTTGATTCTCCAAGTACAAGTAACCACCGGACATCAGCAGCCAGAAAAATGGACATGTCACCCCTCCACCTGTATTAAATTCCTAGGGCCAATGTTACAAACTACCACAAATTTGGTGGCTTAAAACAATAGAAATTTTTTCCCTCATGGCTCTAGAGGCCAGATGTTCAAAAGCAAGATTTCCATATGTCCATGCTTCCTCTGAAGGCTTGAGGGAAGAATCTTTTCTTTTTTTCCTCCAGCATTTGGTGATTCCTGGCATTGCTTCACTTGTGGCCACGTACCTCCAATCTCCACCTCTATCTTCAGGTGGCCTCCTTGCTTACATGTATCTTTGTGTCCTCTTCTCTCCTCAAATCACTGGATTTAGGGCCCACCCTAGACCCAGGATGATTCCATCTGAAGAACTTTAACTAATTACATCTGCATAGGTCTTATTTTCAAATAAGGTCGCATTCTGAGGTTCTAAGTGGACACAAACTTTGGGAGGTCATGACTCAACCTACTATACCACCAAATTCATTACCACTATGAATAAAGCTTGAACTCATTCACTACCTAGTTTCTTTGGGACCAAGGTACATTTTTCTCACTCATTGTAATGACTGGGATCTTGCTTAGTTCAGACTTAGAATACCATAGACTGGGGAGCTGTAAGTGCAGGATCAGAGAGGGTGCCAGCAGCATGGTCAGGTTCTGGTGAAAACACTCTTCTGATCGTGGATAGTTGTTTTCTGGCTATATCCTCATATAGTGGTGAGGGCAAGAGAGAACTTTCTAGGGTGTCTTCATGAGAGCTACACCTTTATGATCTACCACCTCCCAAAGGGCCTACCTCCTAATACTATCATATTGGGGGTTAGGATTTCAATATATGAATGAATTTGGAGCAGAGGGGATGCAAACATTCAATCCACAATAATGGGTCAAAAAGGAAAATAGAAAGCTCAGAGGTACAAACCATTGTGGCTTCACAGTGCAGTCTTTCTCTCATCATCCATTTTTAATAAGATTTGATAAAAAGTCACTCAGTGGAGAATTTATGGAGGACACAATAGCATTTAAATTCTTTAGCCCCTGGGCAGGCCCATGCTTCTTTGCCAGATAGCCCTGAGCCAAATAGCTGGAGTTTGCCGGGAATAAGATTACTCTTCAAAAAGCCTTCTCCACGTAGGTAAGAAAGCTCTGTAACACACATGCCACAAGGAAACCTCATTCTCTACTTAGAACTACAGAAAACTTCAGTTATCCTAGTAATGCAGAACCCTAGTGTTATTAGAAGAGATTCATGTTCAACTGGGCAGAAATGTTGTTTGGCATAAAACTATCAAAAAAATTTCTTCTGTCCTTTTTTAATATCATAAAATATTACTTTCATAAAGCTTTAATAAAGCTCTTTACCTTAATGGTATAAAATATAAGGCCAAAAGCATTAATTTGATTTCATAAACATCAAAGATTTTGTTCAACAGAACATGTCATGGACCAAGTTAACAGAGACATGACAGATTTGGAAAAGATATTTGCAAAGTCTGAAATTGACAAAGGATTCCTACAATCAACAAGGAAAAGACAGGGACCCCCACCATAGGACAAGCAAAGAAAACAATTTAGGGAAAACAAAACACAAAAAGTCAACATATGAAAAGAAGCATTAGTAAAAACATTATTCATTTTTAAGATGTAAGTTAAAGGGGCACCTGGGTGGCTCAGTGGGTTAAAGCCTCTGCCTTCAGCTCAGGTCATGATCCCAGGGTCCCGGGATCGAGCCCTGTATCGGGCTCTCTGCTCAGAGGGGAGCCTGCTTCCTCCTCTCTCTCTGCCTGCTTCTCTGCCTGCTTGTGATCTCTGTCATATAAATAAAAAAATAAAATAATAAAATTTAAAAAAATTAAAAAATTTTTTTAAATCTTTAAAAAAATGTAAGTTAAAGCAATAATGGGATACCACTTTATATCCATTGTACCAGCAAAAAGTACAGAGCCTGATAATGCCAAGCTGGCAGAAACACAAAATAAGGGAACTTTCATAACTGCTGATGGGAAGGCAGACTAGGAAGGCATTCTGGAGAGAAAAGTGGCTGCAGCTAAGTCAAATAAACAATTTTGCACATATCCCTTCTTAATCACACTCCTGGGTATATAAGGTCTGAAAAATCATCATCTACATCAGTAGGATGACAGGTACCAGTATGTTTGCCCCAACACCACTTTTGGAGTGGGAAATCATAGGCAATCTAGGTATCCAGGACCTGAGGAGTGAATACATCAAATGTGATGGGTGGGTCCCAAGGAGACCATGCAGGATTAAAGGTTATGGATTGGGTATTCACCCAACTGTCCAGTTGATCATAGTGTTCACAGAAAAAAAAAAAAAAAGATTAAAATAATAATAGTGAGATCTGTAGCCCAATACCATGTAAACTGTAATTAATGCACACAATATGATAGCTCACATTTTACAAAATATGGAAGCAAAAAGGTCACAATAAACATGAACATCGTTATAAATTGAAGAGCAGGTGATGAATCGGAATGGGAAATGAGGATACAAAGAAAAAATTACAAAGTTACTTTTTCTCATGGAAGGATCTAATATAGAGCACTTTGGAAGCTAGGAATTTTTATAATGGAACATTTTGACAATCCAGTCAGAAAGGACATTGAGATAGAAGAAAAAAGTACAGTCTTGTTCCTTTCAACTCCATCTCTTTCAAATTATTGACTATAATACAAGTTAACTCAGACCGGTAGCACTGACATCCTCAATGTTTCTGAAAATCAAAGTAAAAAGAGCTATTTCTTCCCATTTGCTCACTTATTCAACCATTATGAAATGTACATTATGTGTGAGGCACTGATCCAGGTGCCATAGGAGAATCCTCCTTTTTAGGTCTCCATGGTGTAGAAGCCTATACACTTTGGGAGAAAACCCAAAACTGCCTGACCCCCTCATCTACTACAAGGTCAGCAGCCTGGGCCCAGAAACTTGTGCCCAAGGCAGAAATCTGAAGAGTAAACTACATGAATAGCTTTCCTCTTCCCTGCTTCTCCCCAGCAAAGCTCCATATCTTATAACCCCTCAGAGTCTCTTAGAAATACTCTGAAAAATCTCCTGATTTCTTAAACATCACAGAATTTTTCCCATGATATTAGAAGAACATGTTCTAGGATACAAGAGGATGGAAAAGCCACCCAACCAGTCTTTTCCTTTCCCATTTTCCAAAATTCATTTTCATTTGAAAAAAAAAAAAAAAGCATAGTTTAGAAAACAGAAAAACAGGTGTATGCCAGGATCAGACAGAAGGGGTCACAGAGAACTTCTAAGACTAGAGAAGAAAACAGTTGGGTATGCCTCTTACCTCAAAGTCTGTCAAGTCTGTAGATAAATTTTTACCCTTTTAAGAGTTTATGAAACTTCAAAACTCAAGAAATAAAATTTAATTTGTGCTTAAATCTTTTCAGTAAGCCCTACTCAGTCAACCCCATATAATGGAGTTCATTATCTGTTGTTCCGTTCTATGTAGGATTCTTCTTCCCATCAAGAAACAGAAATTGAATATAGTAATCAGAATTGAGAGCTGAGTTAGGAAATATAAATATATGCTTAAGAGGAAATATTTTATTGTGCTGGCCAGTGGTACATGAATTATTCAAGATGTAAAAATGAATATCATATAAGCTAGCCCCAAAAAGCACAAGTAAGATTAATTTTAGGAATGGATATTTTAGGCCAAATTCAAAACTCTTCCTAATTCCATAAACAGAAATTTAGTTTTCTATAAGAACCCTATCCTTGATAAATTATGCTTTGTGTGTCTTCTTAGATTTCTAATTATATATATTTTTATAATCTTCAGTGAGAAACTGAAGGATACAGATAAAGTTCTCTCCCTTCTTCTATTTTTAAGTCATGACTTTGGAAGAAAAAGGTATCAGTTGGAAAGGAAGAACTAACCTTGAAATATGGTCAGAGATGAGAACTTGGTCTTGTGAGCCTGGCATATGTAGGTCTCAAGATCAGATTCTTGGGTAACCTCTATTCAGAGAGGGCAGGAGGGGGAAAAGGAGCCACTGAGAAAGACCCCCCGAGATGTGCAAGAAGAATTAGAAGAGTATATCATTCCAGGTGTCGAGGCATTTCAAGGGGCAGGAAGTCAAAGGCTCAGAGAGATATCAGGGAATGAAAAATAAAATTACACTGATTTCAACAGCTTGGAGGTCACTTTAAGAGAGTAGTTTCTGTAGAGTGAGTCATAAGGGCTAAAGGGACCAGGATAAAGTGTGGAGTAGGAGGCTGATCAGTCATGACTGCTAATACTGTCATATCATCTCTCAGAAGTGGAGGGATAATGATAATAGTAATAACCACCACTTACTGGGTTTTGCTACATGCCAATAACTATGTGGAGTATTTTATACCTATTATACACTCATTAATTCAACACCTATCTATTAAGGATCTCTACCTCCAAAATTCATCCTAATTTCCTTGCACTTTCTTCACCCCTACTGTGGCCAAACTAGTCTAAATCTCCTCTCCTCTTGCCCCAACTATTCCTATCTACAACAGTAAACAAAATGTTTAAATCTAATTAAATCTAATAATTTTTTTAAAAAACCCTCCAATGGCTTTCAATTTCACTGACATAAAATTCAAAGCTCTCCAAAGCTTGTGTGCTCTGGTCCCAACGTTTATCTCGAAGCCCATATCCCACTCATCTCCTCTTGGTTCCTTATGCTCTAGCTACAGTGGCTTTCTTATCATTACTTGAATGTACCAAATTCATTTCTGAAGGTGAAAAAGTTAGAAGTCAAGGTAAATAAGCAGAGATGTACTGCATGAATCATACTAGGAAGGCCACCATCCAGAATGATACAAAGCTTTTTAGTCATTCAGTTACTTAAGATAGCACTGAAGCATGGTGGGTAAGAAGTCAGCTCCTGATATTGGATATTGTGGATTCAAATCCTGGCTCGACTACCCACTGGCTATCTGATGTTGCTAACCAACTTAATCTCTCTAAGCCTGTTTCCTCATCAATAAAATGAGTCAAATAATAGAACCCCTATAGAGAAAATAATATCTCTTATGTTACTGAAAATATTCAATGAAAAAAATGCAAGTAAAGCACTCTGTATGTATGCCTTGCTGTAAATATTCGCTATTAGAATGCATTTAGTAAGTACTGGGCACAGTTCTAGGCTGTGTGCCAAACAGAGAAAATGATATTTGCCCTCTTAAAGCTTTCATTTCATATTTTCAATGTGGGAAATACATTAAAAATGTTTTAAATACTATGTGCAATAAAAAAAAAAAAGAAAACATAAGTTTATGACCAGCTCCCTGATGCAGGAAGATGTTATAATGTTCCTAGATGTCAGAGAAAATGCTGAACTCAGTTTTGTCAAGAAACTTATTTTATTTCCAAAGAACAGAAAATTGATTGAGATTACTTGACATTCAAGTCCCATCTATCTTTTGAAGACCATATGACAGCCACACAGTGCAAAGGTGACCAAGAGGAAAGGAACTCACAACCTGAGGATGGGGTTAACTTGACCAACAGAGATGATTGTATTTTCCCCAGTCCTTTCTACCTTCGTATGAAAAATACCTAGAGGAAAGGCAACTGCAAGCTCAATTCAAGATAGCAGCAGAGCCAGCTGCCTGAGACACGCCGGGGTGGTTTGTATAAAATAGGCACAAAACAACTGTTTTTGAATGAGCAGTATCAAAAAAGGTAAATGCGACATTAAACTGCAATGGAAGTATTACAGCACAAATACAAGGAAAGTAATAATTCCACAAGGATCTGCATGAATCTATACATCTGTAACATCACATCCAGTCTTGTACAACATATTAAAAAATAAAGCGGTATTGTTGCTTTGCTTTTCAGATTACAAAAGCAATATATTCTCATTGTTAAAAAAAATAGAAAGCTTAAGATAGAATATTGAAATTGTTTACTGGTAACCACTATAAATTATTTATAGGTACAACATTTTCTAATCTCATTAATTCAATTCATATTTAGTGAATATCTACAATATGCCTATGATTCTAACAGAAATCATGTTAGAAACAGTGACACAGTGGTAAATAAGAGGTGTAGTCCTTGACCTCAGCGAGCAAGAGCATGGGAGAGAGAATTCTGTGGGCTAGCAACTACATCTGTAACAGAATACTCAAGATAATCACAGCTGTGGAAATCATGTTATTTGAAAAATAAGTTAGTGGAAGGAAGTAACTCTGTTTCATTGGCAGAAGAGAAAACCAAAGAGAAATTTTATAACTGTGCTCAAATGTTGAAGGGAACAAATAAATAAGGGAGACTAGATTTGATTACATTGTATAAGAAGACAAAATGAAGATAGTATATGGAAGTTGCAAAGAGATAAATTTGACTCAGTATAAGAAAGAATTTTCTAGTGATTGGAGTGGACCAAAATTGTTACAGCCTTTTTTTTTTTTTTTTTTAAGCATTGGGGAATTCTTCATCCCATAAGTGGCAAGGCTGGATGGCCACCATTAGGAATGCTGAAAGGATACTTCATGCAAAGCAGGGATTGGACATTTGTCTTCTTTTAGGAAAGGAAAACTCAGAAGCAAAGCATCAGTGACTTACAAAAAAGCAATCGAAATCTCAGATACTTTGGGAAATGGCCCTAGATAGTGTAACCCTGGGTTTTTTTTGTTTGTTTGCTTTATCTCAGGGTACGAGGACTTTCTTTTCCTTACCCTGAAACATGAAATATAAGGTGAGATTATAGTCTAATTAAAAATTCTGAGATTCGGGGCGCCTGGGGGGCTCAGATGGTTACGCCTCTGCCTTCCGCTTGGGTCATGATCTCAGGGTCCTGGGATCGAGCCCCACATCCGGCTCTCTGCTCAGCGGGGAGCCTGCTTCCCCCCTCTGCCTGCCTCTCTGCCTACTTGTGATTTCTCTCCTCTGTGTCAAATGAATAAATAAAATCTTTTTTTTTAATATTTTATTTATTTATTTGACAGACAGAGATCACAAGTAGGCAGAGAGGCAGGCAGAGAGAGAGAGGGAAGCAAGCTCCCTGCCGAGCAGAGAGCCCGATGTGGGACTCGATCCCAGGACCCTGAGATCATGACCTGAGCCGAAGGCAGCGGCTTAATCCACTGAGCCACCCAGGCGCCCCGAATAAATAAAATCTTTAAAAAAATAAATTCTGAGATTCTATGGTGATATGACAGCATTGGGATTACCAAATTATAGTGCTTTATGCAAGTTAACATGGGGTAAACCAAGAAGATGGCCTAAGGTTAGGATGGGTAATACTTTGGGGCACCTGGGTGGCTCAGTAAGTTAAGCGACAGACTCTTGGTTTAGGCTCATGTTGGGATCTCAGGGTTGTGAGATTGAGCCCTGTGTTGAGCTCCTCGCTGAGCCCTAGACTGTTCAAGAGATTTTGCCAGATGAACAGGAGGAGGAGGAAAGAAGAGACCACGATTCTGATGGGTTGAGGGATAAAATAGTGAGCTTCCCTCAAAGTGGATGAAGGTTGAAGGGTCACAAGATTCCCTTTTTGGGAAATGGCAAGATACTAGAAGAAAAAAACTTCACAGTTCACTGACTCCTGAGCAGCAAATTCTTAATCTCCCAAGAATTTTTGGTTCTAACCGTGGTGTATAAATAATGTCTGAACCTGAGGAAACCACCCTGCATGAGATCACAGTGCCCAATTTGTAACCAATAGGGACCACACACCAGGCATCTTCGTGTCTGCCCACGGATAAAACTGTAAGTCATTGGCACAACGCCAGGGTGGGTGTGAGGGACTGGGACCTCAGCCAAATGAGGATTTAGAACCAGATTTAAACTGATGCATAGAAAATTTTAAATACATTATTTCTTGCATACCTGAGTCTGTGGACCAATGCATCAGAACTCCCACCCATCCTGCCTGATTTATCTGATTAGTTTCAACATTGCACAAAATCATTCCCTTGATACGAAATACACACAACACCTGTCCTCACACAACTCTAGTTTACATTTGCATGCCTCAAATTGGTATTTCTTAAAATTTTTGGAGGCAAAAGTCTTCACATATACAATAACAAAATGCTCCCCAAAATGCACATACAGAATGTTTCAAACAATTTCAGAGGTACATACACTCCCTGAAGCACATCCTCTAGAGGTCTTGGACCTCCTTTTTAAGCATGTTTGTCTATCTCTGGTCCTCTTAAATCTCTCCCTCTCTTTCTGTGTGTGTATGTGTGTGTGTGTATGTTTCACTCCCTGTCAGTCACAAACACAATGCATCTTCAGCTTGCTATCTTTGTATGAGGAATATCTAGGATGAGCAATGTCTAGGATGCCCACTGTAGCTGACTCTGCTTTTCACATAGATAAGAAACCCATCTAACATCTGATATTGTATGGCAATCCTAACACATGGCTACAAATTCCTGGACAGTCCTCCCATCAAGTGGTAAAGTCTATGTTTTCTGCCCTTACATTTGGGCAGGGTTGTGACTGCCCTAATAAAGTACAAGAGAAGTAATACTCTGTGACTTCTGAAGCTAGGTCATAAAATGCTGCACAGCATCTGCCTTGTGCTGCTGGAACACCTGTTCTTGCTCTCCCAAGCTGCCCTGTAAACAGGACGACTACCCTGAGATCACTATGCTCTGAGGAAGTACAAGCCACAGGGAGAGTCATGTGTATTTATTCTGGCTGAGTGTCCCAGCTAAGCCCAATATTTGAGGCACTCCAGCCCAGACACTAGATATGTGTGAGGAAGCCTCCAGATGATTCCAGCCATCAGCTATTCAAGTCACTACCTCCCCACCCCACCGCATTGTTTGAGGCTTCCCAGCTGAGTCTCAAACACCTAAAAGCAGACATAAACCATCTCCTCTGTTTCCCACCTGAATTCCTGACCCACAGAATCAGTGAGCATCATAAAACAGTTGTTCTGGGACACCACAAAGTTTGGAGGAATTTGTTCTGCAGTGATGGAAGCCCTGGCCAGCCGTGACAGGGACTGGAAGACAGGAGAGTAACACGACAGAATGAATAGCCATGTCTTGAACATTATCTCAAAAAGCCAACCAGATTTTAAGTCAGAAAAAAGGTAGGATGAGCTGAAAATCTAGTTTGTTTGTTTGTTCTAAAGCAACATATGTTGGGAAACGAGAAATTAGAGTCCCCATGTTAAGCACAGTGTGGGTCAATTATGAGGCTAATTGCATGCCAATAAGCGGATAGGGAATTGGAGGGAGAATGTGCCCTGGGACATGAGTTATTGGATGAAAGGAAGAGAAACATTGTGTGGAAAAAAGGAGCAAAAGATCTCAAAAGGTTTCAGTGTTTAGGAACTTTGCCAGCAGCTTCTAACCTTGTGAAGGTTAACGTTCTAGTTAATGTCTCTGTGCAACTTAGGGGATGAAACTCAACTTAGGTTTGTCTGCTTTTGATAACATGTTCGTGATGATTCTTTAGGTCTAGCAACTCCCTACCCACCCACTCCCGACGTAGATCAAATTTTACTTTATTAGAAAAGGAATCCTACAATTATAGTTGTAGATATTTTGAGGCTTGTCAAAATTATGCCGGCATAAGCACAAACTTACAATGAACAATCATAGAGAAAGGTATTGCAAAAATAAGTTTATAATGTAGTTTTGCTCATGATAGAAAGTTTTTTCACTTTTTCAGTGTGGCCTTCTTTTCTTTTTCTTTAAGAAAGCACTCTAGTACCTCACGCTCTTCCAAGTGACAGTATTATCAATGTCTCTTTGCCCACGGAGGAAGGGTCTAGGGGTGACAATTCTCATTATTGCTTTGAATCAACTACAAAGTTTCACATTTTGTAAGTTCAGTGGGATTCAGATAAGGTCCAAAAAGAGATGTTTATATTTCCAGGACAGTTTATTTTCCTGTAAAATGATAGAATATATTCTTAGCTCAACCATAACATAGCTTTCCATCTCACCCTTGCTATGACTCAAAAAACTCAATTATCACAGTGTTTGATATGGGTCTGGGTCAGCTCCATAGTTACCATTGGACTTTAAGTTCTTGTAGGTTCCTCAAATAAATTCTGATCATTCTAAGGGGAGAGTTAAAGCTTATTTCTTATGTTATCACTTTAAAAAATGTATCACATACTTAGCTAGGGGATTAGAAAAGACGGTAAGGATAGGCATTAAAATGACCATGACTCCCCCTGTTCTAGGGTGCCCTCATTCTTTCCAATCCTTTTACATGGCATTAAAATCTACTCTATCTAGTAACTCTCCCAGGAAATGGATCTCATTAGATTAAGTTTGTCTAATACAAAACAAACATTGCACAGGACACTACTGACGCTAAAAAATTCACTATTTATCTTAATTTAAATTTAACTGGGCATCCTGTATATTCACCTTCTAACAACCCTACATGCAGTATTACTGGAAGAACTGTTCTTCCTTCTATGAACCCCTCCCAGCCCTCCTGGGACTATCTAGGATTTGACACTAGCACTGTTAACACAGAGCTATAGCTGAAGATCAAACAAGAACAATCTATATTACATATACAAAACATTTAGTGTCTGGGTTTCATAGAGATAGTAGTGGTGTTTTCTGAATTGACTTGGTGTTTCTCACCTCCTGTACATGCACGTGCGTGTGCACACACACATACACACACAGTTAATAAGCACGTGTGCCTCTCAATTTCCTCCAACAAAATGGAACAAATCGTGTAAGTGGGAAGAAAACCTCTCTTCTAGGTCCCAGCACGAGGGCCCCGAGGCAGCCACCAGCCAGGCTCCACAAGTCTATGCTGCCACTAGTTGCTTTACTGAATGGGTCCACTTAATGGACCATAGTATCATGTAATTGAACATCTCCATAAATAAAACCTGGCTTACTCTGAAATTTAAAAAGGGAACAATTTGTGTTACTGCAAGATTTCAAATCTCCCCTTGCTACAGTTTTTCCCACACTAGGCAGAGAATACCTCCCCAACCACGCTGGGTCATCTTTACCAGGTTAGTCTACCAGAGGCCCGGCTGCTGGCTCAGGCCAACCTCTTTGATTAGTACTTCTCTGTATTACACCCTTGTTGCACTTAGAAGTAGAAAAAATTAATAGCCCTCTAGTCCAAACCTCAGATTTGACAAATGGGAATTCTGAAGCTTGGAGGGGACATGATACACTGAGGTTACAAAGGTAATTAGTTGCCAATACTGGACAAGGAGCCCAGTCTTTGACCATGAGTTGTTCCTTCCAGCACCTGTGGCTCCCGCAGCAACTCATCTTTATCGACTAAAACAGACTTGATCAAGTCTATCCTAGCAAAATAATTCCTGCTGTGCAGCCTTATAAGAAATTGCTTTATAAAGCAGATTATTACAGTTGACTCTTGAACAAAATGGGTTTGAACTACATGGGCCCATTGATACACAGGTTGTTTTTTTTTTCTTTCAATAAATACAGACAGTACTGTAAATGTATTTTCTCTCCTAAGATTTCCTTAATAACATTTTCTTTACTTTAGCTTATTTATTGTAAGAATATAGTATATAATACACATAACACACGAAGTATGTGTTAATTGACTTTATGGCGAGGTTTCTGGTCAACAGTAGGTTATGAGTAGTTAAGTTTTGGGGGAGTCAAAAGTTATATATGGATTTTCTACTGCATGGGAGTTGGTGCCCCTAATCCCAGCATTGTTCAAGAGTTAACTGCAATTTCCCTGTTTATTAGAAAGAACCACCTCCCTTGTGGGATAAATAATACTTTTTATCTAGAGCAGGAGCTGATTACCTTTTTTGGTGAAGAGCCACATAGTAAATGCTTCAGGATTCTAGCCACTGTCTCTGTATTTCCCCTTCCAATACAATGTGGTGGAGATCCCTTTCCAACCAAATTATTTAATTAATGGTATTTAAGATCTCCTTATGAGGCAGCCACAGAGATGCCCCCACAAAAACCTCCCTATACAAGAACATGTTATGGAAAACATATTTCATTCACAGCCTTCAACTCCAATACTCTTGGGTCCACCCAGAGATAGCATTTATACCAAGACTGCATATTTTAAGGCTATTCTCAGACACTAACTGAACATGATGAGGGTACCATAATGGGCCATTTTCACATTATATTACTTGAAAGCAGAGGTCAGTAATTTTTTTTTTCTCTACAGAGATAGGTAACAAATACTTTTCATTTTTCCAGCCATACACTCTGTTGCAACAACTCAAATCTGTCGTATTATCATGAGAGCAGCCATAAAAGATATGTAAAAGAATGGGTGTGACTGCATTCCAATAAAACTTTATTTACTGAACCAGATGTTAGGCTGGATTTATCCCATGAGCCATAGTTTGCCAATCCCTACTCTAAGGGGTGGGGAGGACTTAGTTCAGGAACTCCCCATTGACCAGCTAAAAATTTCTCAGAACTGTGCTATAGTCTGAGGCTCTTCCTACCCAATCTTTCCATCTTTCTCTCCTTTCACTGGTGTCAGACCTGTCTTCTCCTGCTCTCCCTGCCTACCCCTCCTACTTCCTCCTTTAGTCTTCATGGGCATTTCAGTCAATAAAACTTCTTGCAAATCAATCTCCTGTTGGTATCTTCTGCTCTGAAAACACAACTGACATTCTTTGTGTTTATTTCAAAGGTGACTGACTGCCAGTAGATTCTGTGTAAATGATGAATAAAACAAGACATGAGGTAAAAATTGCCACATTGGTCCCAAATAGCTAAAAACAAAGTGATATACTCAAGTCAAATATATCATAGGGTGGAAAGAAGGACAAAGTATGATGTGGAAATCACCATGGATTGGCCTCAGAAGATCTGAAATTAAGTTCTTACTTTTGCCATTTTCTGGCCCAATAGCCTTCAACTTTTTAAGTTCAGGAATCGGTTAATCTTGTTTTGCCCACTTCAAAAGATTGTTGAGAGAATACATGAGAAAGCATGTCACTGTCTTTCAAGACACTATATTTGGCACCACATTTAAATTGTTACACCTCTTCTTATCCCCAGTCAGGTCCACAACATTCCATTGAGAAGTTCAATTGTTGATTTTAGAGAATATACAAGATCATTTCATGTAAAAGAACAGCAAAGCTTATGCATAATTCAAGTGAGCTATGCTGGCTGTTGTCCTTGGTTGAAGTATGAAGGTACTGCAGCCTACACTGCAAGCTTAATTCCCTCACTGACCAACTGACTGTGAACTAAGGACAAATGAGGCATCACTCAACTACATCAGTAGTCCCTTTTCCAAAGGGAACAAACTGTCACCATTATAAGATTAAATATTCAAAATGTTTCTCCTGTTTACACTGGACTAGGAGTATTTTCTTCTAATCCCAAATATAGCCTCACCACTGCCAGGATCAGGCCCCAGATCTCTCACTGACCCTTCAGACTGAAATGGATTGGTATTCACTCCCCAGATATGAAAGGAGGCAAGAGAAATAACTGAAAATCTTCTCCAGTTTGTATTTTAATAGAACAGGGAGGCACAGAAGGCAACAACCAGAGCAGTTCTGCACCTGTGTGAGCTTCAAAAGTCAACACTTATGTATTGGGCAGGCTACATAAAATAACTCTCTTGTCAAGAGAATGGACTGAGAATAACAAGCTCAAGGACTCAATGTGTAAAAAGAATCATGTAAACGGAGAAAGACAGAGACTTTTAAGAATGCTCATTGAATTATGAAACATTCACATAAACCCAAGGGAAGAGTTGCTAACTTTACTTATTCATTCACTCAAAAATGTTTACTGAGCACCTACCATGCCAGGCACTGCTCTAGGTACAAAGGTTTGGGGATAACCAAGACAGACAAGAGTCTGCTTATATATTTTCATAAGAAGATAGCCCAAAAGAGCAACATACTTCAAAATTACTTTCAGAGGATAATAAAGGCTATGAAAAAAGATATAATGGAACAGAAGGAGGGGAGACATGAGATTTGAGCCTAGACACAAAAGATGCGAAGGAACCAGCCACAGGATAACTGGGGGGAGGGGTTTATAAATAGAGGAAACGGCAAGTGCAAACACGACAAACTCAGACCATGCCAGGAACACAAAGAAGGGTAACATGTCTGGAGTTTAGTGAACCAGGGGAAAGTAGTGTGAAATAAGGTCACAGAGGCAGGCCAAGGCCAGATCAGAGCCAGATGAGGAGCTCAGATTTTATTCGAAGTGAAATGGGAATCAATTAGAGGCTTTTAATCACCAGATTAATAAGTGGAGACAAGTAGATCAAGCAGCATGACTCCTTCTTAAAGATATCGACCTTGTCTTGCTCACCTCTCTTTCCCTGGGGACCTGGTCAGGGCTTAACACATAGTGTGTTCTCATTAATGCTCATTGCACTGAATTGAGAAAAACATTTTATGTTCACCCTGTACTGATCCTTAAATATTTTGAGTCCCTTGAGGGGTATACTTGTTTCTTACTCGTTTTTGTCATTTCAGTGACTGAAAAAATATCTGGTATTGCACTTTTCAGAAATATTGGTGAATGAATGGATGAAGCACATACTGAAATTCCAGTGAAAGGCAAACTTGTTGGACAGACAGATTTCATTCTTGGGGAGAACTGTTACCTTCAGAATGTGCTCTAGCCAAGAGAACACTTCTGAGAGTGAAAGGCAGCTGTTGTTAATGATTATGTTGAGACAACAAGTATGAAGTAGGACTATCTTGGGCACCATGGTTTTCCTGAATATAGTTTTTATTCAATCTTTCCATACCATCAACTCATTCCAGGGCTCATTGATTCCATATTTGCCAAGAAAACTTCTGATGACTAACTTTTATTGGCCTTGTTTTTAAACCAAGCTACCATCTAGATCCGTTCTCCAGTCAGAGATTAATGTGTGCATTAAGAACATAGGTAAATCTCGATTCTTCCACTAAGAAACCAGTGTGCTAATTTTTTCCCAAACTATTGTTTGCTAATATATTGACCCAATCGTACATTCAAGATTAGAAAATCATGGTATACTGTTCTTTACAAAGCTTTTATTTCACATTTCTTATCAACTTTTAGAATCAAACTGTCAGTCTGATTTTTTTGTATTTTCTCCTTTTTTTAAATAAACCTCTGACCTATCATTTTTAGCAATATATTATTGCTTGTGGTTTGTTTATTTTCCCTTTGACAAAGCCAGAGGTATAATATAGCGCTTTACTACATTTTGCTTTCAAACATGAGTGATTTTCAACAGTTTTGTCAGTTGCAGGAATGAGAAAGTAGGTTTGTTTAAACAAGTTCTCTAATAGAGTAATCCTGGAAGGCTGGATCCCCATAATCATATTCATTTGTTTAAGTTTACTTTTCAGCTGATTTGCCAAAAAGCCTTGGCTTGTCAGAATAGAGCCCAGACAGAAGGGAAAACTATAAAATGGAAAAATAAAGTGATAGAGTTGAAGTTTCCTATTTGAGTTTGGCGTTTCCTCTATATTATTCTGAAAATTGACATGGATCAAAGCACTGCCTGAAGAATGAGGAAAGCAAGGGAGTGTGCCTACTTGAAGCAACATCTCAGAGGTGTGTTCAATTGAATTCTAATGTTGTAAGTTCAGCTCCCCGTGGTAATGTTCATGGCTCCCCAGAGGAGCTTGGAAAAAGCCATGGTTGTATTCTACTTACACACGGCAGGAGAACCTTGCTAATTCGATTAGTCCTACAGAAATATAAACCCACCACCTCCTGAAAGTCACCCCTTTTCTGCCCTAAGCATGCTAAGAGTAATCCTGCATGAGGACAGCTGCAACAGCTGATCCTTTCACCTGAAACACCTTTCCCCTAAATCTTCACATGACTGTTTCCCTCTCTCCTTTCAGCAGAGATTTCATCTCCATAGAGCAGCTTTTCCCAATACAAATCCCATTCCTTACCCTGGTTTTCTTCTCTCAGTAGCGTATGTGACCAATCTCTTGGCTGTTCCTGCCTTCACTGTCTGCCCCACACATTCATGTGCTTCCAACTAAGTTCTCGGAAGGCAAGAAACTCGTCTGCCTTGCTCACCATCATAACCTCAATATCTGGAATATTGCCTGGCACAAAGTAGTGTATAGTAAAATTTACGTAAATGATGAATGAATAAATGAATGTTCTTCAGGGTACCACCCTGAGACCTTCTGCAATAGACATTCCAGATCCGTCCCTTCCAGAGCAGCCACTCACTGCTCCCATCACTCTGACACTGATTCATCAACTGCCTTGGATAATGAGCTAGCTAGTTTCCTGTGTCCTTTTACTGTCTCTAAACAACTAACATGTAGGCACCTCAGGCCACAGGCCATGTCTGATCCTCTAATGTCTCATTAGCCTGGGTGCTTAAATAACTACTTCCCTTTCTATATTGTGAGTTTTGCATAGACCCAAACCACTTCTGATTCATCTATGTATGCCCTGCATTCAACAACAGAGTCAATCACATAAGAAGTTTTAAAGTATTTGTTGAACCACAATCATATTTCCCCAACCAGTAGTTCATTCAGGATGGTGGATATTAATGCTTCCAAAAGAAAACTTACCTCATTCCAAAATAATCCATTATCTTCTTTTTTCCGACTTTACTGAGATACAAATGACATATAATATTGTATAAGTTTAAGGCATACAACATGTTGATTTGATTCACTTATATACTGTGAAATGATTATACCAGTGTTAGCTAATGAAATCCAAGAAGAGGTATTATGCAATACAAAATAAAACAACAAGAACAACAAAACAGAGAGCAGCTCCTTCCAACTTAACCCCAAAAAGGAATTCATTAGAAGGAAGTGGAGTACTCACCAAATCAAAGGAAAACCAGAACAACCAGGCTTTAGAAATGACAGGAACTAGGAAATTTCCAGTAACCTGGGGAGTAGGACCTACAGAATAGATAGTCAAGGAGACATTGATGTGAGACATTGATGTGATTATTTGGTCCTAACCATTTTTCATCCTCTATTTAAGATATGAATTCCAAGGTTAGAGATACTACCTTTCTTACTTTACATTATGTGTTCTTCCTTCCCCTTAGTAAGGCAAGATATCTTAACTGAGAATCCAACTATTACTATAGGTGATGGGAAAGAAATAATTCTTCAAAGCTAATAGAGGTGTATTATTTTGAAGAAAGGGAAATACATCCTGGGAAGGAAAATACATCGAGAATCCAAGAAACAACTAAACATTCATTTAATGGCAGATGAGAGAAAGATATCCTTTTATGTGCTCCATGATGGCTATTGAGATTTTTGTCTGCCATTTAACAAATGGAAGCTACTCCAAAAGAGTATCTACTCTGTATCAGGCATTGTGCTAAATGTCAAAGATCTAAAAATATGGACACAGTTCTTGCCCTCCTGGAGCTCACAGTCCAGTGGAAGAGATTCCTGATTCAATAGACATTACAATGTAGTATGATGGAAATGTTCAAGATGAAGAATGAGATCCCCACATTAGAGTGCTCACAACTCAGTCTGGGGATCTCGGGAAAGCTTCCAAGAGGAGCTAAGATTTGAGCTTTTCCTTGTAGTTTTTGAACAAATGAGGATGCATTCCAGATAGAGGAAATACGGGAAAAGTAAACATTATAAGAACCATGAAACAAAGTAAAGCATGGAGAGAAGAAAGAGAATATGAAGTAGATGGAGGGAACTACTACTTTCAAAAATAAAAGAATCATGGAGAGCCTCACTAAGAAAGTGACACCTGACAAAGGTGGGAAAGTGAGATCTATGGATATTTTGTGGGAAGAATGTTGCAGGTAGAGGCAAGAGCAAAAATCCCAAGGTAGAAGCACACCTGAACTTCTCTACTTGACTCCCTCTTTCCAACTCAACTTGTATAAAACTGGGCCCATTGCCTTCCTCCTCTACCCCAACTGTCAAACTTTTTCCTCATCCCAGCTTCCCTGGTTTGATAAATGATGTCGCAGCTAATCTATTCAGAAATGTAGGAGACATTCTTGACTTCTTTCTCTCTTTCCTTATATAGTCATCAGGCTTAATATACTTTCTAAATATCTCCCAAATTTGTTAATTTCCCCTTCATCTTACTCTTGTCCAGGCCACCATTATTGGTCATTTGGATTATGACAGTAGACATTGGAACCATTCTCCCTGCCCTGCCCATTTCCAGTCTACACAGCAGCCAGAATGCATTTTGAAAATGCAGACTAGATCATGTCACTCACCTGTTAAAACAAAACAAATGAGAACTTGTAGTGATTTTTTATTGCCTATAAAATTAAATCTGAATATATGACATGGTTTTCCAGGCATTTGGTCCCTGTCTACCTTTTCAGACTCATTTCATGCCACTCCCTTCCTTGTTCACAATGATCTACGTTAAACTTTTTTTCAGTCCTTCACATATAGCATATTCTCTCTCAACTTTAAGACCTCATAATGTGTTCTTTGTGCTTATAAACCTTTGCTTCATCTAAATAAGTGCCATCACCTTCATAGATATAAGACTCAGCTTAAACAATACTTCCCCAGTTAACTCCTTTCCTGGGTCTCTGTTCACTCTATTGCACACTGTATTTCGCCCATCATAATACTCATTATATGATGTTGTACACTACTGTATTTATTTTAACCATGTGATAAATTTCTCCCTTTGCTGTGCTATAGGGTCTTCCTCTGGGGAACAGAAACTTTAATTGGATTGTATTCTTTAATTGGATTGTACTTTGTGATATGTGCTATCACATATTTGCCCCTAATTTCTCTGCAACTCATAGCAAGAGTCCTAATCGTGTCCACTGGTGACCAGGAAGGGAGAAGTTTCTTCTTACCTGCTCCTAATACCACTTTATTACCTGATGCCTTGAGGAAGGTTCAAAGAGTTCTTTCCTGTAGTGTTCAGGCAGTTCTGCAAAGAAAGAGTTGAGTCAGGGCAGTGGGATAGAGGACTGTGCTTTGTCATCCCAGTTTCAATCCTTCATTCACTTGTATACAGGGAGAAAGTTCTCATTTCCTAGGACTTCAGGAAATGCCCTACCTGGATGATTCCTTGTTCCCCAATTCTTCCCCTCTCTCTTCTAACTCCGAAGTATTCTTCCCTTAATGTCTTTTGCATCTAGTGTCTACAAGCTCTCCACATTTCCCCAGACTTCTTCACACCTCTTTATAAAAGTAATCAACTTTTAGTCCTCCATTTCCTCCCTGTCCTACATATTTTGCAACCCCATTTGTATCAATGGTCTTTCTTGTCTGCCCAGTTTCTTCTGGTCTCTCAGTGAAGAGGAAGGATTCTGGTGCTATGAATGGAAAGAAAACGATAAAGATATCCTCTGTGCTGTAGCTATTTTTCCTTGGAAAATCTAAAGTCAAATACTATCATAAAGATTTCTTTTGAAAATTCTTCAATCTGAGAACTTAAACTTGAAGTTGAATACTATATTAACATGTCAAGTATAATCAACAAAATAATAGAGATAGATTAATAAATTTCAAACCCAGAGAAAAAGGTGGAATGCACAGAACATATATAGCTCAATCTTTTTGTTAAAAAAGAAGAAGAAAAGAAAAGAAAAATAGGAAAAGTGCAACAAATGTCTATGGGCAAGATAGTTTAAAAAATTCCAAATATATAAATTATAATAAATACTAATGGACTAATTTGCCAGTTAAAGAACAAACGTTGCCAGATCATACACACAGATACATGTCTGTGTATGCTTGTGTATTTTGCAAAAGACACCCTTAATGCATGGCAAGTTTGAAAGTAAAAAAATAGAAAAGTGTATATCAGACAAATGTAGGACTACATGAACATCAGACAAAACAGACTTTAAGACAAAAAAATTTAAATTATAAGAATATTGATGCATAATGATAAAAATTCAGTTCACAAGAAAGATAGGAATTTTCTAAATTTAATGAACCAAATAAAATAGCCTAAAATATATAAAGTGAAATTGAAAAGAATTTAAAGATTTTATTTATTTATGTGACAGAGAGAGAGAGAGAGATCACAAGTAGGCAGAGAGGCAGGCGGTGGGGGCGGGGGGGGGGAGCAGGCTCCCTGCTGAGCAGCAGCTGGATGCCGGCTTGGTCCCAGGACCCTGAGATCATGACCTGGGCCAAAGGCAGAGGCTTAACCCACTGAGCCACCCAGGCACCCTGAAAAGAATTTAGAAATAAATTTAAAAATTCATCATCATAATCAGAAATTTAAAAACATCTCTCAATTATTAATTACTCAGAGAAAAAAACTCAAAAATATATAAAATATTTGAACAAAATTAATATGTTTGATCCAAATGACATCTTAAACTTGGCACTTAAGAACCAGACAATAATCATTATTCTTAAGCACACGTGAACATTTGCAATGATAGACTGAATACTAGACCAGACATCACTGAGTTTCCAAACATCAATATCATGTAAAGTATGTTTCTGAAAACACTACAGTTAAGTTAGAAATTAATAGCAGAATGTACCCATATCGTAGAGCTTTTAAAAACATACTGTAAATAATTTCATGGGTTCAAGAAGAAATCATAATGGAAATTTAAAAATTTTAGAACCAAAAAATAATGGAAACACTACATAGTAAAACTTGTGAGATGCAGTAAAAGTGGTAGTTATGTTCACATACTATAAAACTGCCTGTGATTTAGGTATCCAGTTAAGCAGTTATTAAAAAAAAAAAAAAAACAATAAAACCAACCCACAGAAAGAGCAGGAAAGGAGATAACAGCAGAAATTCATAAATAAAAATCTTTATAACTGAGAAAATCAATAAAATCATAAGTTTGTTCTTTGAAGAGACTGAATAACAAAGCATGCAAGCCTCAGGCAAAACCAATCAAGAAAAAAGAGAAAAGGCATAAATAAAGAGTATATTAGGAAGGAATAAATGGGACAAATGTACAGATGCAGAAGACATTTTAAAAGAAAAGGGAATTCTATAAACAATTTTATACAAATAAACTTGAGAACTTATACAAAATGGACAAATTCCTAGAAAAAAATATTGTACTCAAATTGACTTAAGAAAACTGAATTTTTCTATAACTATTAAAGAAATTGAAGAAATAGTTTGAAATCCTCCCATGAGAAAAACACTGAGCCTAGATAATTCAGAAAGAAATATGACCAATCTCCTAGGAACTGAACATTTCAATCTTAACAAATTCTCTCAGAAAATAGAAAAAGGAAGAATAATCCCCAACTCATTCCACTGGATCAGTATAACACTTATACTAAAACTAGACAAGGAGAAAACAAAGGAAATAACAGGCCAATATAAGTTATGAAAATAAATGCAAAAATTCTAAATAAGACAATAGAAAATTTAATCCAGGGACACAAAAATGGTGTAACATTAGAAAATCAAAACCTTTTTTTTTTTAAAGGTTTTTAAAAGTCTACAAAACGACCCAGAGAAAACGTTGTTCATACTACAAAAACATTAAAAGTAATTTGTTGAAAATCAAGACAAGGATGCCCATTGTACTCGCTCCTATTCAACATTGTGTTTGGAGTCTTAATTAGTGTGAAAAAGGAAAAAGTGAATTAAATATATAAAGATTTACAAGGAAGATGCAAAATTAGCATTCTTCACAAATGATATGATTTTCTACGTAGAAAAAAAAATTAAACAAACTAGGAAGAATGTGAGAGTTTAGCAAGGTAGCCAGCCATTATTAGATCAACATATGAAAATCAGTAACATTTTTATATAACAGCAACAGTTACAAAACGCAGATGATTAAAAACATCATTTCCAAAAGCAACAAAAACTCTTGAAGATATTAAAGATCCTATGAACACATCTAGAGAAAGTTTAATAAAGTTCATTTTTTTCTTAAAATCCTTAAAGATCTCCAAAACTGAGAAATATTCTGTACCAGGTTCATGGATAGTAAAACTCAATACCAAAAAGATGCCAAATGTTCTAAATTTCCCTTTAGAACTGAATAAAATTCTAACTTAAATATTGAAAAAACTGATTCTAAAGTGTACAAGGAAGAACAAAGGGCTAAGAAAAGTCAAAACACTCCCAAAGAAGTTAGAAATAGTTACCCTACCAGATGCAAATTCTTATTGTAGAGTTATAATAATTAAGACTGCAATATTGCAGCAAATACAGATAAACTGGAAAGAATAGAAAGCCCAGAAACAGATCCATGCATACATGCAATTATCATTATGAAGACAAACATATGCATACCCATTCTGAATTCAGAACATGGGATTTTCCCCATCCTATTCTACAGGGAAGAAACTGAGGATCCAGAGGGTAATTAACATGCCCTGTATCTCAAGGCTAGTCAATTACAGCACCTAAATTTGAAGACAGGTCTGCCTGAGTCCAAAAACCATACCATCCCAGAGCAGAGATCTTGTGTTATTCACCTTTGTACCCTTAGCACATAGTAGGTCTTCACTGCTATACACTTTTTGATCGGTCTATTTGCACCCACTTCATTTTGATTTGGCACTTAATTCACGTAGGATACACTGGCCTTTACAACTTTACTCATGTAATAGTGACTTTTACTTTAGAGAGAAGGAAAAAACATTTCCTTCCATATAAAACTGATCTCTGATAGTTTGAGTAACATGAAAAGAAAGAAACATAAAGGAAATGGAAACTATCCTTTAATAAATAACTAATATACATTAGACATTGTTCTAGATGCCTATAAAACTATCTTATCTGTGCTACATTCTAAAGCATTGAAGTGGATTTGAATCTTGACTGTCCCTTATTAGTGGTATGAACATTAGAAACTCAATCACACTGAGCCTTTAAATTCTTTTTTTTTTTATTTTATTTTTTATAAACATATAATATATTTTTATCCCCAGGGGTACAGGTCTGTGAATTGCCAGGTTTACACACTTCACAGCACTCACCACAGCACACACCCTCCCCAATGTCCATAATCCCACCCCCCAACCCCCCTCCCCCCATTAACCCTCAGTTTGCTTTGTGAGATTAAGAGTCACTTATGGTTTGTCTCCCTCCCAATCCCATCTTGTTTCATTTACTCTTCTCCTACCCCCTTAACCCCCTATGTTGCATCACCTCTCCCTCATATCAGGGAGATCATATGATAGTTGTCTTTCTCCGATTGACTGATTTCGCTAAGCATGATACCCTCTAGTTCCATCCACGTCGTCGCAAATGGCAAGATTTCATTTCTTTTGATGGCTGCATAGTATTCCATTGTGTATATATACCACCTCTTCTTTATCCATTCGTCTGTTGATGGACATCTAGGTTCTTTCCATAGTTTGGCTATTGTAGACATTGCTGCTATAAACATTCGGGTGCTCGTGCCGCTTCGGATCACTACGTTTGTATCTTTAGGGTAAATACCCAGCAGTGCAATTGCTGGGTCATAGGGTAGTTCTATTTTCAACATTTGGAGGAACCTCCATGCTGTTTTCCAGAGTGGTTGCACCAGCTTGCATTCCCACCAACAGTGTAGGAGGGTTCCCCTTTCTCCGCATCCTCGCCAGCATCTGACATTTCCTGACTTGTTAATTTTAGCCATTCTGACTGGTGTGAGGTGGTATCTCACTGTGGTTTTGATTTGTATTTCCCTGATGCCGAGTGATGTGGAGCACTTTTTCATGTGTCTGTTGGCCATCTGGATGTCTTCTTTGCAGAAATGTCTGTTCATGTCCTCTGCCCATTTCTTGATTGGATTATTTGTTCTTTGGGTGTTGAGTTTGCTAAATTCTTTATAGATTTTAGACACTAGCCCTTTATCTGATATGTCATTTGCAAATATCTTCTCCCATTCTGTCAGTTGTCTTTTGGTTTTGTTTACTGTTTCCTTTGCTGTGCAAAAGCTTTTGATCTTGATGAAATCCCAATAGTTCATTTTTGCCCTTGCTTCCCTTGCCTTTGGCGATGTTCCTAGGAAGATGTTGCTTCGGCTGAGGTCGAAGAGGTTGCTGCCTGTGTTCTCCTCAAGGATTTTGATGGATTCCTTTCTCACATTGAGATCCTTCATCCATTTTGAGTCTATTTTCGTGTGTGGTGTAAGGAAATGATCCAATTTCATTTTTCTGCATGTGGCTGTCCAATTTTCCCAACACCATTTGTTGAAGAGGCTGTCTTTTTTCCATTGGATATTCTTTCCTGCTTTGTCGAAGATTAGTTGACCATAGAGTTGAGGGTCTATTTCTGGGCTCTCTATTCTGTTCCATTGATCTATGTGTCTGTTTTTGTGCCAGTACCATGCTGTCTTGATGATGACAGCTTTGTAATAGAACTTGAAGTCCGGAATTGTGATGCCACCAACTTTGGCTTTCTTTTTCAATATTGCTTTGGCTATTCGAGGTCTTTTCTGGTTCCATATAAACTTTAGGATTATTTGTTCCATTTCTTTGAAAAAAATGGATGGTACTTTGATAGGAATTGCATTAAATGTGTAGATTGCTTTAGGTAGCATAGACATTTTCACAATATTTATTCTTCCAATCCAGGAGCATGGAACATTTTGCCATTTCTTTGTGTCTTCCTCAATTTCTTTCATGAGTACTTTATAGTTTTCTGTGTATAGATTCGTACTCTTTGGTTAGATTTATTCCTAGGTATCTTATAGTTTTGGGTGCAATTGTAAATGAGATTGACTCCTTAATTTCTCTTTCTTCTGTCTTGTTGTTGGTGTAGAGAAATGCAACTGATTTCTGTGCATTGATTTTATATCCTGACACTTTACTGAATTCCTGTACAAGTTCTAGCAGTTTTGGAGTGGAGTCTTTTGGGTTTTCCACATATAGTATCATATCATCTGCGAAGAGTGATAGTTTGACTTCTTCTTCGCCGATTTGGATGCCTTTAATTTCCTTTTGTTGTCTGATTGCTGAGGCTAGGATTTCTAGTACTATGTTGAAGAGCAGTGGTGATAACGGACATCCCTGCCGTGTTCCTGACCTTAGCGGAAAAGCTTTCGGTTTTTCTCCATTGAGAATGATATTTGCAGTGGGTTTTTCATAGATGGCTTTGATAATATTGAGGTATGTGCCCTCTATCCCTACACTTTGAAGAGTTTTGATCAGGAAGGGATGCTGTACTTTGTCAAATGCTTTTTCAGCATCTATGGAGAGTATCATATGGTTCTTGTTCTTTCTTTTATTAATGTGTTGTATCACATTGATTGATTTGCGGATGTTGAACCAACCTTGCAGCCCTGGAATAAATCCCACTTGGTCGTGGTGAATAATCCTTTTAATGTACTGTTGAATCCTATTGGCTAGTATTTTGGCGAGAATTTTTGCATCTGTGTTCATCAAGGATATTGGTCTGTAGTTCTCTTTTTTGATGGGATCCTTGTCTGGTTTTGGGATCAAGGTGATGCTAGCCTCATCAAATGAGTTTGGAAGTTTTCCTTCCGTTTCTATTTTTTTGGAACAGTTTCAGGAGAATAGGAATTAGT
Organism: Enhydra lutris kenyoni; assembly: GCF_002288905.1. Lineage (NCBI taxonomy): Eukaryota > Metazoa > Chordata > Mammalia > Carnivora > Mustelidae > Enhydra > Enhydra lutris. Next base: position 4,175,502 of record NW_019154158.1, read on the forward strand.
TCTTCTTTAAATGTTTGGTAGAATTCCCCCGGGAAGCCATCTGGCCCTGGGCTTTTGTTTGTTTGGAGATTTTTGATGACTGTTTCAATCTCCTTACTGGTTATGGGTCTGTTCAGGCTTTCTATTTCTTCCTGGTTCAGTTGTGGTAGTTTATATGTCTCTAGGAATGCATCCATTTCTTCCAGATTGTCAAATTTGTTGGCGTAGAGGTGCTCATAGTATGTTCTTATAATTGTCTGTATTTCTTTGGTGTTAGTTGTGATCTCTCCTCTTTCATTCATGATTTTATTTATTTGGGTCCTTTCTCTTTTCTTTTTGATAAGTCTGGCCAGGGGTTTATCGATCTTATTAATTCTTTCAAAGAACCAGCTCCTAGTTTCGTTGATTTCTTCTATTGTTTTTTTGGTTTCTATTTCATTGATTTCTGCTCTGATCTTTATGATTTCTCTTCTCCTGCTGGGTTTAGGCTTTCTTTCTTGTCCTTTCTCTAGCTCTTTTAGGTGTAGGGTTAGGTTGTGTACCTGAGACCTTTCTTGTTTCTTGAGAAAGGCTTGTACCACTATATATTTTCCTCTCAGGACTGCCTTTGTTGTGTCCCACAGATTTTGAACCGTTGTATTTTTCATTATCATTTGTTTTCATGGTTTTTTTCAACTCTTCTTTAATTTCCTGGTTGACCCATTCATTCTTTAGAAGGATGCTATTTAGTCTCCATGTATTTGGGTTCTTTCCAAATTTCCTCTTGTGACTGAGTTCTAGCTTCAGAGCATTGTGGTCTGAAAATATGCAGGGAATGATCCCAATCTTTTGATACCGGTTGAGACCTGATTTAGGATCGAGAATGTGATCTATTCTGGAGAATGTTCCATGTGCACTAGAGAAGAATGTGTATTCTGTTGCTTTGGGATGAAATGTTCTGAATATATCTGTGATGTCCATCTGGTCCAGTGTGTCATTTAAGGCCTTTATTTCCTTGTTGATCTTTTGCTTGGATGATCTGTCCATTTCAGTGAGGGGAGTGTTAAAGTCCCCTACTATTATTGTATTATTGTCGATGTGTTTCTTTGATTTTGTTATTAATTGGTTTATATAGTTGGCTGCTCCCACGTTAGGGGCATAGATATTTAAAATTGTTAGATCTTCTTGTTGGACAGATCCTTTGAGTATGATATAGTGTCCTTCCTCATCTCTTATTATAGTCTTTGGCTTAAAGTCTAATTGATCTGATATAAGGATTGCCACTCCTGCTTTCTTCTGACGTCCATTAGCATGGTAAATTCTTTTCCACCCCCTCACTTTAAATCTGGAGGTGTCTTCGGGTTTAAGATGAGTTTCTTGTAGGCAATATATAGATGGGTTTTGTTTTTTTATCCATTCTGATTCCCTGTGTCTTTTGATCGGGGCATTTAGCCCATTAACATTCAGGGTAACTATTGAGAGATATGAATTTACTGCCATTGTATTGCCTGTAAGGTGACTGTTATTGGATATTGTCTCTGTTTCTTTCTGATCTACTACTTCTAGGGTCTCTCTTTGCTTAGAGGACCCCTTTCAATATTTCCTGTAGAGCTGGTTTGGTATTTGCAAATTCTTTCAGTTTTTGTTTGTCCTGGAAGCTTTTAATCTCTCCTTCTATTTTCAATGATAGCCTAGCTGGATATAGTATTCTTGGCTGCATGTTTTTCTCGTTTAGTACTCTGAATATATCATGCCAGCTCTTTCTGGCCTGCCAGGTCTCTGTGGATAAGTCTGCTGCCAATCTAATATTTTTACCATTGTATGTTACAGACTTCTTTTCCCGGGCTGCTTTCAGGATCTTCTCTTTGTCACTAAGACTTGTAAATTTTACTATTAGGTGACAGGGTGTGGACCTATTCTTATTGATTTTGAGGGGGGTTCTCTGAACCTCCTGGATTTTGATGCTTGTTCCCTTTGCCATATTGGGGAAATTCTCTCCAATAATTCTCTCCAATATACCTTCTGCTCCCCTCTCTGTTTCCTCTTCTTCTGGAATCCCAATTATTCTAATGTTGTTTCGTCTTATGGTGTCACTTATCTCTCCAATTCTCCCCTTGTGGTCCAGTAGCTGTTTGTCCCTCTTTTGCTCAGCTTCTTTATTCTCTGTCATTTGGTCTTCTATATCACTAATTCTTTCTTCTGCCTCATTTATCCTAGCAATGAGAGCCTCCATTTTTGATTGCACCTCATTAATAGCTTTTTTGATTTCAACTTGGTTAGATTTTAGTTCTTTTATTTCTCCAGAAAGGGCTTTTATATCTCCCAAGAGGGTTTCTCTAATATCTTCCATGCCTTTTTCGAGCCCGGCTAGAACCTTGAGAATCGTCATTCTGAACTCTAGGTCTGACATATTACCAATGTCTGTATTGATTAGGTCCCTAGCCTTTGGTACTGCCTCTTGTTCTTTTTTTTGTGGTGAATTTTTCCGCCTTGTCATTTTGTCCAGATAAGAGTATATGAAGGAGCAAGTGAAATACTAAAAGGGTGGCAACAACCCCAGGAAAATATGCTTTAGCCAAATCAGAAGAGATCCCAAATCGTGAGGGGGGAGAAAGGGGATAAAAAGAGGTTCAGAAAGAAGAAAAAAAAAAAGAAAGAAAGAAACAATTAAAAAAAGAAAACCAATAAAGAAAAAATATAGAAAGGAAAATATATGTATATATATTAGATAAACTTGTTAAAAAACGTTAAAAAAGAAAAGGGTAAAAGTTAAAAAAAATTAGCAGAAGAAGAAAAATAAGTTGAAAAAGAAAAAAAATTAAATTAACTGCAAGGCTAAAGAATCATGCGGAGAAAGCCATGAGTTCCGTGCTTTGCTTTCTCCTCCTTTGGAATTACGCTGCTCTCCTTGGTATTGAAACTGTACTCCTTGGTAGGTGAACTTGGTCCTGGCTGGGCTTCTTGTTGATCTTCTGGGGGAGGGGCCTGTTGTAGTGATTCTCAAGTGTCTTTGCCCTGGGCGGAGTTGCACCGCCCTTACCAGGGGCCGGGCTGAGTAATCCGCTCGGGTTTGCTTTCAGGAGCTTTTGTTCCCTGAGCACTTTCCGTAGAGTTCCGGAGGGCGGGAATGAAGATGGTGGCCTCCCGGTCTCCGCCCGGATGAGCCGAGAGCCCGGGGCCCCACTCCTCAGTGCGCCCTCAGAGAACAGCGCCCAATTACTCCCGTCACCCTGCCTCCGGCCGCGCTCCGAGCTGACCGAGCCTGCGACCGGTTCAAGGTAACCCCGAGCTTAGAGCTTACTCCTCGGCTCTGTCTCTGTAGCCGGCTTCCCTGTTCTAATACCTGTAAGCTCTGCGACACTCAGACACCCCCGATCCTTCTGTGACCCTGCGGGACCTGAGGCCACACTGACCCTGCGTGGGCTTCACCCCGGTTAAGCCTCTGGAGCGATGTCCCTCAGCAGAACAGACTTTTAAAAGTCCCGATTTTGTGCTCCGTTGCTCCGCCGCTTGCCGGGAGCCGGCCCCTCCCCCCGTGGTCTATCTTCCCGTCGCTTTGGATTCACTTCTCAGCCAGTCCTACCTTTCAGAAAGTGGTTGATTTTCTGTTTCTAGAGTTGCTGTTCTTCTTCTCTTCGATCTCACTTGTATGTAACCCAGCTTCAATCAGTGGAGTCTCAAGGGAGAAAATGTCTCAGTCCAGGGATGATTCGCAATTACATTTTATGTCACAGCTGGATCACTGAGTGGTCTCCAACTCAACAGCTGACACAGTGGGAGGCACACTATGATGCCACTGAAGGAGCCAAGACATATCTTTACTTCATTGTAAGACTAAGAACCCTGTTTCCAGGTGCTCCCTCTGGATCAGCAGCTGCTGTTGGTGCGCAACTGCCGAGCCTTTAAATTCTTAACTGTAAATAGATAGTAGCAGCCAGCTACTACGTCTAGGAGATATTGATAGATCCAAATGAGCTTAGATATATAAAAGCATTGCAATGCAATATCCAAATCAAAGACTGATGATGTTTTTTGTTGCTATCTTAAACATAGTAATTCTATATTACTGTTTTATATGGCATAAAACATAAACTTTTAACTTAAAAATGTAACACTTCTTCCTCCCACTGTTTTAAGCTTATCCCTATTTGTCCTGAATGACCCACAAGGGGAACTGCTACTCAGCTAGCTGTGCTACCTTTTAAGACTTAGGCCATCATTTCTCTGAGCTGACAACCGGGAAGGAACTTGGAACCAAATAGCTCAATGAATATTTTCAAATTGTTTCCCTTTAGAGAGTTCTAGATGAAATGACATTTTTCTAGGAAGTAGAAATGACAGATGATTACCAGGGTTAAAACATTTGGATTCTTGCTTTCCCTAAATGCAATTTGCTTCTTGCTTTTCCCAAATGCAATGGAAATTGAGTTGAATTAGTCTTTACACAAACTGGGAAGTATAGTCTTGATTTTAATATTAAATTGTATTAAAGAGTAAGCCATAAGTAGGTTTCCAATTTTTACATTTATTAAGTGAACCAGAGTGGTAATTTTTAGTTCATCAGAAATCACGTAATTATGATAGAAAAAATTGTCTGGGAAATTGGATTAAACTTGAGCTATATACAAGATCAGAATAATTCTGAACTCTGAAACTCTCTGGATCATCAAATGCGTTTAACAATTAAAATTTCAACATATGCTCAAATTCATTACTAAAACTCAAGAAATGTTAATGACTAAAATACCAATATAGAGATATTTGTACTAACACTGACATCCCTGGTTAAGATATAAATGCAAGGTAGGTGGATAAATTCATCAAAACATACAATTTGAAACATGATAAAAGAAAGTCGAGATACCTAATCCTTCCTAAATAAAAAGGAAAAAAAAAACTGATCTCACTCTGTAGCTATTTTCAGAGCATGGAGATCTTGCTAGAAGGAAGGAAAAGCATGTTTAACCCTATTTTTATTACATGGCTACAGAGCTATTCCATTATTCAGTATAATGAAATTGGGCCTTCTGTCAATAGATGGTGTTAAAAATAAAATTCAACTGAGTAAATTTAAAGATCCAACTAGCTTTATTCAACAATGCATGAATTGGGCAGCATCCCATCTAGCATATAGAAAGGATCTCTGAAGAGTTGTATGAATTGGGAGATTTTTATAGTCAGAAGGAGCAGGGACAAGAAAAGAAAGCAGAGTGAATTATCTCATCTTTCTTTAGGGAACATGGCATCTACCAGGAGGGTGACCTCACTAGTGTTGACCAGGAAGGTCCAGACCAGCCTGTTTAAGGCTACATTCCTGGGGGAGGTTGAAACTGCAGTTAGGTTGGGTATGAAGTTCCTGGTTGGCGATGTGGGATCAGCACAGGTGACCCTATTTTAAGACTATTGTCTCCTTCTTACCAGTCAAAATTCCTGGATGTTAAAATAAAAGATTTCATTCCCCACCACCCTAACACACACCCTAACACACACAATCTAATGAAGCTAGTGGCTTAAAAATCCAAAATCATAAGGTTAAAAACCCCTCCTGCTCTGCTAAGGATATCTCTAAACTCTGGGAGATAGCACTGAACAGTAACATATGAGTAAAAATACTTAATGAAAAAGAATTTTCTGAGTTGATGCTGAGTTTTGTCAGGAGAATTTGTTTATACTGGGGGTTGGAGGAGAAGGAAAATAAAACTTTCAGTTATGGGCACATAAAGCAATCAGTTCATTTGTTAATATGCTTTTTAGGTTCGTTATCAAAACTTGAATTGAACTTTTATGGTACATTAGCTGAGCTAACATTCTTTTGAAAGGAGAGATTCATGTCAAAAATTCATGTCAATAAATAAATGGATAGGTGCATATGAGCTGCCTCTGCAATTCCCACTGACTTGAAAACTGCTTACTTTGGACCATTTTGGGATAATTCTAGAAAGTTATAATGATTTTCTGGGGCCATAAATGATGAAACTCTGAGAAAGCGATTACATTACCATGGTTTTACTCTGGAGTTCACTGTAATGAAACTGAACCTTTTGTCAACAGTTAAAAATATTTCAGGTTTGCTCAAGCAATCAGTATAGTGCTAATGTTTTTGAGTTGACTTTATAATTGAGACAATATGAGCCCTACTGAATGCAGTTGTTATGATAGAAAGTTAATCTAAAGAAGGTAGGGACATGATATAATGCACACGTTTCTCAACCAGCTTCAAATTGGTCTGTCAGTTTTAACAGTGAATGTATCAGACTACTGAATATTTTATTGTTGTATAACCACCAAAGATACTGTGCAGACAGGGAAGATATTTTAATTTTCCCCCCTCTGGTGAATACAGGACCCATCAATGTCAGGAGTGGCACAGTACAGTTGTAAAGTGAAATTTTCTTTTGCATTTCAACAGCAGAAAACATCTCTGGCTGCCAACAGTATCTGCATTTAAATTCTTCAGAATCACAATTGCTTGTTCTTGCAAAGGACAAACATTAGGGCCTAAATGGCCTTTGAAAGTCATCTCATTTGGATTTGAGTGAGGGCTAAATTATATATCTTTTCCAAGTAGGAAGAAAGAAAGTGGATTAAAGAAGAGAACTGTTTGAAATGCACAACGTCTTTCCAGGGATCTGAAGGAACTGCATTCAGAGGGAGTTGAATTCCAGACTAGTAAACACATTGGTAGGTAATCCTCTCTTTGTTTACTGAAAATGAATCACTCCTCGATTTCTGAAAGGAAACAAAGAAATGTGCTTTGTGTTTGCTAAGGCTATAAATCCTCAAGTGGAGGCCACTCCAGGCTGTTGCGGAGACTGCTGGCCTGGTTGAGTCCTGCTCTTACTGATGCCGTGGCTCAGTTTCAAGAAGAAAGTGAGCAGAATTGTTGAGCAAACTGATGGTTATGCTCCAGGAGAATCAGCCTTCAGCCCGTGCCCACTGTCAGACCACTGATTTATTCCTCTGTGTCAAATGGCAAATGTGTTCAAGCTGGCAAAGGTCGGTCTCCATGACAACAGGTCCAACTCTTCCCTCTGGAGAGAAAGCTGGAAACCATTTTGGACACTTCTTATTGGCTTAAGAATGTCAGCCGCACTTGGAAACCTGCCCAGACTGTGTTTTGCCATGACTGGCAGAGATAGAGACAGATCCCGCACGGACAGCTTGCCACTACAGTCATGAAGATTAACTCCGCTCATGGGAAATACCAACTTTTGAAAAAGTTAATGACTCTATACTCCTGGTTCCTTAGGCAGAGACCCCTTGGGAGATATTCTGTTAAAGATAAACCGAACAATATGAAACACTTTAGTTTTAGTTGAGCAAAAGTTCATTTGAATTGAGCAGCGCCAAACAAGAAGTGTTGAGGACCCATCAGTGAACCAGAGCCTAGGGAGAACAGGATCCTGGAGAAAGACTTCTATCAAGTGCAGAAGCAAAGACAAGTTGATTGACTATAGTTTAAAGCCTAGCTGGTTGTTTGTGATTGGCTGTTCTTACACTCCCGATTTCCTAACCTTGAGGCATTTACAAGCTTGGTTTTTGGGTTGCTTAGGTAGGCCACCACAGCATTAGAACCACCTCTGATGTGGGAAACAGAGGCAGAAGAAAAGTTACTAAATTTCCTTACTACCTAAAGCCCACTGAAAAGTCCTTGAAACAGGCAGAGTGACATTCCTCTAGGGGCACAACTGCCTTCACCTTAATACTTTGAGAAGGGCAAAAAGCAATCCTAGCCTGACCACCCCTGCCACCTCCAACCAGGATCCTGTACGTCTACTTTAACATATAAAAATTCCTTTGGAAACTTCTTGTATCTCTAAACCCTCCAAGATACGTGCTGGCAATCATCCCCAAGCACATGGCCCACCAATATACATCTGAAGGGTCTCATGACTAAGGTTTTATTAGATGGTAATAAATGACATTTTCCCAACAACAGCTAGCCCCCTCGAGGCCCTGGAAACCTTGCTTCCAAAATTCCTTAGAAACTTACGCTATCCCTGACCCTCTCCCAACTTGCAAGTATATAATGGACCACATCTCACAACCCTGGGTCAGCAGCTCTTCCTGCCCATGGGTCCTGTCCCTGTGCTTGAATAAACCACCATTGTGCACCAAAGACGTCTCAAGAATTCCTTATTGGTTGTTGGCTCCGGACTCCATCCCTTGAACCTCCCTTATATTCTAAAATGTCATCACCTCAGCCTGATGGCCTCCTTCTTTAATTAATTTAACAGTCCTTAAAATAATGGATTTCAAGAAAATGACACAGCCAGTGAAAAACAATGCAGCTGGCATCAAAAGCTGGGAAGAGCTTCTCTCTAAACATATTTAAAAATTAAGAGGTGGGAAGGAAAAAATCACATCTTAGGTGTTGGGTGGATTTTTAAGAGATCTCTATTTAGCCATCAGGTCATTAGTCATAAGGTCATGAGAAAGCAAGAAGAGCCTCTTTTGCCAAAATAGTAGCAGCATTAGAATTTTTTTTTAACACAAAGAAAATGATCTAAAAGCACTTCCCAGGTCATCTAACATTTCAATTATTCTTATATAAACCTGTGTTTCCAAGTAAATTACCCAAACCAGAGACTTCTAGCATCTGGGAAGCTTTTTTTTTTTTTTTTTTTTAAGATTTTATTTATTTATTTGACAGACAGAGATCTCAAGTAGGCAGAGAGGCAGGCAGAGAGAGAGGAGGAAGCAGGCTCCCTGCTGAGCAGAGAGCCCGATGCGGGGCTCGATCCCAGGACCCTGAGATCATGACCTGAGCAGAAGGCAGGGGCTCAACCCACTGAGCCACCCAGGCACCCCATCTGGGAAACTTTTTAAAAATGCAAATTCCTAAGCCTCACATGAGACTCACAAAACCAGAATCTCCAGGGGAATAGCCCTTGAATCTTTACTTTTCCTAATAACCCACAAGTCATTCCAATGGTTGGAAATCATTGGCCATCAGTGGCATGTAAGTTCCTTAAGGAAAGACATAATAAAACTGTAAACCAAATGAAACATTTAAGATGGAAACTGTGTTTGCATCCTTAATTACATCTTGAATAACCAATCTTGAAATGTGTATTCGGTTATCAAAATTTAAATTTCGCCCTTAAAAAGAAAACTTTTCCATACTTTGCTCTACTTAAGAAAGAATGTATAGGTTTCTAAAGTTATCATGTTATATGATTAATAATACAATTTAAAGATTTATACATGTGAGTGGTTTCAGCACAACTCAAAAATTCTAGTAATTAGTGCTTTTGAACCCCATTTAGCCTAAAAGTACTAAGTTAGCCCCATGTCTTCTTGAGCTCCATTAATTAACTTGTCACCATGCATTTAATAAGTTCACAACTTAGTGTGGTAAAAAAAATAAATAAATAAATGAGCAGTGGAAAGCAAACTTACTGATGTCAGTGTGTATTGCTTTATTCGCTGTTTGCTTTCCTTGTATTTTACTAAATCTAGGTCGTGCCACCATTCACATAAGAATCCCAGGCATGCATTGCTTAATATCTTGTGATGATAAAGCACAATGAACAAACAGCTCCTTTAAGTGGAATATTAATGACCAGTACAGTCTGTACCAAAGACCCCTAATTGTCCTGCCTATCAGGCCTGGCCTCCAGCTGGCCCCTATCATTACATGGGAGAGTATTAAACTTCTGTTTTATTTAAACCGCGTTATTTTGCCTGTACAGTCAAACCAACACATAATATATAACCATTGCTGGGCTTTCTATTTTAAATATGCTCAGTGTTAAGGAGCAAAATTTTTCCTCCACCCTTCAAGATTCTTTCTGATGGTCTAGGAAATAAATTGACATGAAACTGATTAACAGAAGAAAATCGCATGCAGTCATGTACCTACTAGGGGCTCCATAAGAATTTGAGGCCCACAGGCTGTCAGGCAGTTGAGGTTTATGTATCTGCTATCCAGAGACAAAGAGAAAGGGGTAGGGGCTTGGAACTTCAAAGGGAAGGAAAACAATTCACAGGAAGATGAAAAAGAGTAAATGTTTGGTAAACAAATGTTTGCTGGGCCATATAGAATTAAGGGGACATAGAGAGAAATTTTTAACAAGCAAATTTTGCTAAATTTCTCTCTGTCTACGAAGCCTACTTTATATTATTCTATCTGTGGTGATTGCTCCCTTCACACAGAAGGCCCTCCAACTAAATTCTCTAAGGCAGTTAGGGGGAAGGTCAAAGTTTCTTCCTGAGCCATCTGTTTATTATAAATAATCAATCTAAAATCATCCAAGTAATAATACATAATCCAAATAATCCAAATCCAACAATGCCAAAGAGACACATTTTGGGATGGCAGATTTTGCTGCCCTACAGCTAAATGCAAGACTGTCATTTTGACAATGCTAGCTTTTGGGATCTAAATTCTGTGCATTTGCACATGCGTGCGCGCACGCGTGTGCACACACGCGCGCACACACACGCAGAGAGAGAATATCCAATGACAAAGAATCTCTCCTTGACCAAACCTTAGTCAGGCTCCCCTGAACTCTTCTCAACAAGGCCCTGAACTTCAGGACTTCCCTGATCGTCACTATCTAATTTTAGCATGAATACTTAATGCTAAGTCAGTTCAGCCAGAATCTCCCACTTGGATATCTGATCATCTTCAATATCTGATAAGGTCCTCATCCCTCACCATCTTCCTTGAGATGTTTGATCATCTTGGCCCTTCAGCAAAAAACCTATTAGGTCAGTTTAGCTAGACTCTTTCCTTACCCCTTAATTTCCTCTTAGTAATTTTCCATCCCCTGACCCTGCCCTGCTCTTAAGTTATAAATTTTCACTTTTCCTTGTATTCAGAGTTGAGCACGATCTCTTTCTCCCACTGTAAAACCCCACTGCAATTTTTCTCCAACTACCACAATAGTCCTGATAAGTTTGTCTTACCATTCTTGGACAAGTGTTAAGAAAATCACTCTTTTCTTTGACACGAGTCAATAAGTCAGTGGAATCTATGCTGATGCAATATTCACGTTAACTGAAATACCTGTAGAAGAGATGAAGCCAAATGGCCAGCTCATAATACAGGGATGAATCTTAGACTCAGAGTTTAGATACTGAAAGGGTTGAAGTCCTTCCCTGGATTTATTGTATCTGTAATAATCTGTTCTGAATAACATACTAGGGAAGAGGAAAGGGAATAATTGGACAATTAGAAATCAATAATTTTTTATGTGAATTATGAATACATTTATGAATATTTAACCTAAACTCTCATTTAAAGGAGTCATAATCTCTTTGCTACAACTGTCCCATTTTGAGCCAATATTTCACTGAACTATTTGAACTTGATGGAAATTATCAAAGTATCATGGAGAGCTTTGGCACAAACAGCAACAGGGTGTTTTCTGTAGCAAAGGGAAGAAGTAGACCGTATTCTGACCTGAGTAATGTTTGCTTAAAAAAAAAAAAAGATTTTATTTCTTTATTTGAGAGAGAGAGCACGTGTGAGTGGGGGAAGGGGCAGAAGGAAAGAATCTCAAGCAGACTTCCACTGAGTGCAGAGCTTGACTGAGGGCTCAATCTCATGACTCAGAGATCATGACCCTGAGATCAAGATACTGAGATCGTGATTTGAGCCAAAACCAGAGTCAGGTGCTCAACTGACTGAGCCACCCAGACACCCCTGATCTGAGGAAAGTTTAGATGGCAGGTATGAATCTATGTTAAAGAATTACATGTAAGAACTTGGCTTCTACTGGAAAACTTATTTTAATCTCAAAAGCATCCAGTAAAACAAATTAACATTCAACCTAAATTCTCACATGTAAGGTTATCTTGGGAAGGAGGAATGATCCTTTCTTATGCCTGCTTTTTTTCTCTCTTTTATCTTGTACTCCATCTTCAAAGGTAAGTCTCTCAAAATTTTGATTTACTGTATGATTTGATTTTTTGTCACTTTTTTGTCTGTTTGTTTTTTGTCACTAATTTCTTTCATTTGGTTTCCAAGGCAATACATGCTTTTGTAATGAATGCTTTTAAAACACCTCTTCTATTTTCCATTACAGTTATCCAGAGAACAATACTCCATTATTTGTCTAGCAAATATATTTTACTATGGATCAATTCTGGTTTGTTTGTTTTTTCATTTTGAATTTCTTTATATAATCAGACTTACAAAACTCCCAATTTCATAAAACGTGAAAGGTAAAATAATGAGCATTAGAAAAGCTCACTTTGATGCTCTATACACCAGTATACCTTTCCTCCTTTTCTCCACATTCACTGGCAAGATTCACTAGAGGAAATCCAGCAGTTGGTCAATGAGCCAGTGAATGTAACACTCCCTTAAAAGCATGTTCAGATTATTTAGATAACATGGAATTTTGTCCTTTAAAAGCACCATTTTCTGCTTAAAGGATCATCCTCCACAAGGCATAAGAAAATGTCTCTCCTCTTTACACAGAGTCCCCTGCATTAGTCTAGTGTCAGATACCAAATATGTATACTTGAAAGCAGAATATATTTGCTAAATCTTGCCTGTCATAAACAAATTACATGAACAAAAACTGGTGGAGGTTTCCTGTCTCAAAGAAGTAAAGTCTTAAAGATGTAAAATCACTCTACTATTTCTACATTTCAGTCCTTAAAGATGGGCTTCCTTGTGTTTAACTCCAATCATTTCTGCTTTATTTCAATTCCAGTTTCTCCTACACTTCTCTGACTCTACCTATATACCTTGCAGTCTTTTCTTTCTGCTTATTATATCATTTTGAACAATTTCATGACATTAGAAACATTTATGCTTGTCAGACTGAGAACCGCTACCCAATCCATGATTTAATATATTGTTTGTCATTGGCTACCTCTCCAATTAGACTTTCTCTTCAAAGTACAGTCTCAGGAACCTACTTTTTAATTCCAAAAAAAAAAAAAAAAAGGCGGTCTTCCTTTATAGGCTTATTTCATCTTTATTTTCTGATTACAGAAGCACATCTTGAAAATCTAAAATATAAGGCCATCATAATATATAAGAAAATTCTGTATTACGGAAGAATTGAATACAAATTCTTTTATTTGCCACAGTCATTTACATATGCAACAATTATAGTTTTCCCCTAAATCTATGACTAAACAAATATATTCAATATAAAACAGGCTTCATGCATGTCTCTATTCTGTGAAATATCTTTAATGGGGTTCCATTGTCTAGTCAAAAAATACCAATCCTGTAGGTTAGCCTCCAAAGCTTTCCATGATATGGCCCTGGTCCTTCTTTCTAACCAAATCCAAGTACCTTACATTACAGCAAGAATGAATTATTCCTTATTCCTCAAATGTATCTTTTACTTTCCCATCTTCATGATCATGCTCATTCTCTTCCCTATGCCTGGTGCAACCCCCACCCATCTAACCACTTGACCATCTATCTCACCTCCACTTGTCATTACTTTGACTTGCTTTCACCTAATTTTAATTCTCAATTCTTCCACATGGGCTTTCTTGATTCTACCTCCTGGCTCAAGAATCTGGCCATCCCCGGAATTAGTGCAATGTATAATTTGTTTCTCTTTATAGTTCTGACATTTTCATCTTTACTGGCATTTCCTGCCTTACCATTTTCCTACACAAGGGTAAATATCAAGAGGGGGAAAAACTTGATTATTTTTATTCTTTGCTATAGTCTCAGGTAGACCAACACAGTGTTTTAAATATTATAGTTCCTCAATAAGCATTTAGTGAGTGTATTAGTTTCCTGTAGCTGCCATATCAAATCACCACAATCTCAATGGCTTAAAACAATGCAAACTTGTTCTCTTACAGTTCTGGAGACCAGAAGTCCAAAATCAGTTTCAGTAAAGTAAAAAGACTAAAGTCAAGGTGTTAGCAGGGCCATGCTCTCTGTAGAGGCTCTAGAATAAAATTCATTTCCTTGCCTTTTGCCATTTCCAGAGCTGTACTCTCTATATCTCTTGGCGCATAGCCCCTTCCTCCACCTTTATGGCCAGCAGGTAGCATCTTCAAATCTCTATTTGCTTCTGTCACATGACCTTCTCCTCTGGATAGACTCTCCCTCTATCTTCCTCTTATGAGGCTGTGTGATGACATTTCAAGCCCACTTGGATAATCCAGGATAATCCCTTCATCTCAAAATTCTTAACTTAATCACATTTTTTGCCGTAATAGGTAATACTCATCATTGTGCCATTATTCATAGATTCTAGTGATTAGGACATGAATGTCTTTGGTGGGCATTTTTCAACCAGCCACTGCAAGTTTAAGTTAGCAACCTTCACCGGTGCTGTTCAATATTTTTTTGCCACTGGTTTGGGATGGTGCTAGTGAACCCTCTGACCAAAGCAAGGCTATTTGACTTAAAAAAAAAAAAAATTTATTATGTGCTTTTTTGCTAAAAAGACTAATAGGATACTGAATAGTTTATAAAATCTTTTCCCATTTAATCACCAGGACAACTCAATGAGTCCAGTATTGTCATTATCTAAGTTTAAGCCACACAAAGGTCCTGCACAAAGCTGTAGGACTGCTCTGCTAGCAAGCTAGGTCACATTGACTTCTTTCTCTTGGTGCTCTAGAACACCACCCTTGACTCCTTTCTGGCCATTTTTCCTAATTCCATAGTATCCCTTCTGTTAAAACTTTGTAAGCCACACACACTAAATAGGCTTTTAAAATGTCGCCTTTCGATACAAACTTCAAAATATTCATACATGCTGAGACTCCGTCTAACAAATTTTCCATCTGAAAACCTCAGTGTCCTCATAGATCCAAATTCAATACTAACAGTCTCTGCTTCTACCCATTGTATTCTTTTCACTAAGAGCTGTCTATTCCACTCTGGTGGGAAAATGGCCATGTAGGAGCAGAAAACATTTCCCTTCTTCCCTTCTAGTTTCTTTAGCTGGTCTAATAATTAAATTGGCATAACACAAATAGGAGAAAACAATTAATTTGGCATATACGTACTCCAAAATGTGACCAAAGCAGGCAGCTCTTATGCTTTTAGACAACAAAACAATAAATTTGTAAAGAATTGACAAAGAAGTTTGGGCTTTGGATGGTAAATTAGTGAAGAAGTAACAAGTTTTGTTTACACAGCCTTCTCAGCCTATCACACTGAAAAAACAAAATCTTTACCCTTCTAGATTCTTTTGGTTAGTTTAATAATCAAATTCATGTGAGATAGATTAACAAGAAAAAAAGAAATTTAATTATGTACACACAGCATTCCTATAAGAATATGAGACCCACAAGCAGTCAGGTAAATGAGACTTATGTGTTACCCTGAGCTAAAAAGAAGAGGGTAGGGTTTTAGAACTTCAAAAAAGAGAAAGATAATTAACAAGGAGATAAGAAGAGCAAATGCTTGGTAAAAAAATATTTCCCACGCCATGTGGAGAAGTCTTTCCTATGTACAACAAAATTATCTTTGTGATAGTTCTCTTCCTGGTGCTCCCCTGAAGCACTAAACTCCCTATTCCTGTTGATCAGAATGCTTTTAAATCCTGGTACAGGGATGGTATTGTAGGGGCCAAGAACAAGCTACTGCAAGATGAGTCACTTTGGCCTGAACATTATTTTGAGTTTAAAGCAATCAAAACCCAACAGATTCAAGAAAAGTTCCTTATCTCCCCCTTGACTCCCTTCTTGTACCAGGAAGAGAGCTACTAACAGAGATTCCCCTTTACCTAAGAAACTTATCTTTGCAATAGGGCAAGCTTGGATTTCCAAGCATCTCCTTTTACCTTCCTGCTAAGATTCTTCTCCTTTTTGTATTCCGAGACTCCTACCCTTCTCCTTAGCCCATATAAGTGTTATGTTGCCTCACAGTCTTTGGAATCTCCATATCTGTGTAGACTGCCTTTATGTATGTTATTAAAGTTTATTTTCTCCTTTTAATCTGTCTGGTGTAAATTTGATTCTTAGTCCAGCTAGAAGGACATTGAAGGGTAGAGGATATTTTTCCTCCCAAGCCATACCTTTCACATGGGAGATTTATTTACTGCTTTCAAGGAGACAAAGGAGGATCAAAGTGTCCTTCCTGCCCTGGCTGTATCTTAAGTCACTTTAATTAAAAATAACCAATATGGAAGTGTCTGGGAAGTTTGAGCATCCATCTGACTCTAGGTTTCAGCTCAGGTC
This sequence comes from Enhydra lutris kenyoni, assembly GCF_002288905.1. Taxonomy (NCBI): domain Eukaryota; kingdom Metazoa; phylum Chordata; class Mammalia; order Carnivora; family Mustelidae; genus Enhydra; species Enhydra lutris. The sequence continues at coordinate 4,191,588 of NW_019154158.1, forward strand.
ATGATCTCAGGGTTGTGAGATTGAGCCCTGCTTTGGGTGGAGCCTGCTTGAGATTCTCTCTTTCTCTCTCTCTCTCTCTCTCTCCCTCTGCCCATATCACCCACTCCCCACCCTACCCCCTGGCTCAGCTTATGTCTGTGCATGCTCTCTCTGTCTCTAAATAAATAAATAGATAGATAAAAAAAACGAATAACCAATATGCCAAAATGGCATATTTCAGGGTGCTTCTCTCTTGCCCTTCCTTTGGCACAGTCTAAATGTTTCCAATAGAGTCACATTCCTTAGGCACTGGACACCATACTACAGCATACTCCAAAATCTATCTCCTGACTGTGCCTCTACTCACTCCCCACACAGAACTCTGTTTTTGCCCATACTGTGGTCTGTAATTAGAATATCTGTCTTCACCCCTCCTTTGTCTGCTTGAAGACATTAGCTCTTCCTTCAGGACTTAGCTCAATCACCACCTCTCTGAGGCCTATTTTATGAGACTTCCCTCAAATAGACAAGCCGTGTACTCCTTTATCCCTGAAGGCAGCAAAATATAACCCCCCCAAAATATCTCTTTGAAATATTGATTACTTTTAGCTGGTTATTTTTAAGAGGTAGTAGATACAGGTGAAGCTCTGCAAACTGAATAGAAATCCCCCTTTCATTAGAGACATTTATAAGGGAAATCTCCATTTCTTTCTAACTCACTTTTGTTCAGGGTTTCATCACCTCCACTACTTTCTGTCCAATTAGAAAGGTTTTTGCCAGGCTTTCTCTAGCAGTTAAAGGAATTTTTTTTAAGTATCAGACAAGAGGTCCATTTAAATTTAACTAAATCTAAATAAAATTCAAAACTCTATTCCTTAATCACACCAGCCACATTTCAAGTGGGGGAGGGTGCAAGAATTCCTGTCCCCCTCAAAGATCTGTCTAGCTGAACTAAAATCAAGTTAACATGAGACAGATTAAGAGAAAATCAAATTTAATAGCACATGTATATAGGGAATCCATACAGACATGAAAATTCCAAAGATAATCGGGCAAAATGAGATATACATGTCATCCTGAATTAAGGAGAAGAGAGTAGGGGTCTGGGACTTCAGAAGAAAGGAATGCAATTCACAAGGTAATAAGAAGAGCAGATATTTGCTCTGCCACACTGATGGGCCACTCAGATAAAATTTATCTCTGCTAATAACTCCTATCCTGGAAAGACCCCCAATTTAGATTGTTCTATGTAGTTAAAGGAGGAGCAAAGTTTCTCTAGAGCCTGCAGGGCATCAATTGCCTTCAGCTCAAAATAATCTTCATGCCAAAGTGGCCCATCTTCACACAGCCTGCCGTCAGCCCCTACTTACTCAATAGCCATATATAGCTAGTGGATACCATGTTGGACAGTGCCGATATAGAACAGTTCTATCACTTCCATAAGTTCTATTAGACAGGTCTAATGTGGGTTATGTTGCAGTAACAATACCAAAATCTCAGAGGTTTAAAACAGCAAAAGTTTATTTCTGAGCACTCAAAATCTGCTGCAAATCAAAATGACTCTAGGGTACTATCCTCCATGTGATAACTCAGTATTATAGGCCATTTTGGTTTTGTGGCCCTTCTGTATTCCTATACACTCCCATAATCACTGTAGTAGGGAAAGAAAACATGGAGTACCATGAACCAACATTTAAGTGCTTCCACCTAGAAATGACAGCCTGAGAAGCCTAATGCTCTGTGTACACAGAGATAAGAGATTAGTAAACGCTGGTGACATCTGCCTGTGATCAAACTGCTTCCTTCCACGTTCCTTCTTGTAATTAAGACTATGCATGTGAAAATACTCAATATAGTTTGGGGAACACAGTAGACTATTAGTAAATACTACTCTCCTACTTCTTTTTCCTAAATAGCTTTTTATATGATGTCCCAGGTTCTGGTCTCAGGTTCATTTAATCCATTTTCTATACCATCAGAATGACCAGATAATTTTCCTGCTCAAATTCTTCTACGATGTTGCTCACTGAACAAAGATTGAAATGTACTCTCTTTAACATGACATCCAAGGCCTCCCAGAGTTTGAGCCAACTGACTTCCCAAACTTAACTTCTGTTGCCCCATGTGTTCCAACAGTTTTATATATATATATGGCCATTCTATCCCTTGGTCTTACGCATAAAAAACTTATGCTCTTTGTCTCCTTGGAATGCCCTTCCTCTCTTTCCCTACCATCATAGTTCCCTTAAAATGCCACCTTCCTTGACTTCCTCAATTAAAATTAATCTTTCCAACCCATATCCTCTTGTGCCTTGTCTCTTACTCTGGTTATGTATCTATTATAAGCATTACAAGTAAAAGGATGGAGTCTTACTCATCTTCGATCCTCTTACTCATAACCAGAAACATAGTCTGTGTTTAGTAAATGTTTGATGAATTTAATAAAACCTTCCTGTGGGGAATCCTTCTTCAGAAATGTTCCACCAAAAGTATTAGCATCTTATAAGAAAAACAATACACCCATGGATTAGAAATATAATGCTTTTTTTTCAATAAACATTAATATAGCATCTCTAATATTATAGAATAGGACAGGCTGCAACCAAATAGACTTAGGTTGAAAATATAAGAAGTGAATGGTTACCTTAAAATTAAAAAGGAATTACTTGGTGTATTGCTGCCAATATAAGTAAACATTTTAAGTAGTGTTGAATCAGCATTTTCTGAGACTTTAAAGTGATGGAAGATTATAATTTAAATACTTTATAAGTAGAAATCAGGAAAGTGAGAGCTTATTTAAAAATAGTCCATGAGAACTTCCTGTGTCCTTGAAATATTTGTGTATGTTTTGATGTTGTAAGAGAAAGTAATGTGAATTACCTCTAAAATTTCAGTATCATTAAGAAGGCAATCAAAAGAGATTTTGAAAAGAGATAGCAAAGCCTTAAATTGGAAAAAGGAAGTATAAGGAAAGATGTGACATAATTTGGTAAATTATACAAGAATAAGAGGAAATATTTTTTTGTAAGAATGGAAAATGGGAAAAGGAAAGACATTATCTCAAAACATCTGGAGATGAATGATAAGCACTTCCAAATAGGATGAAAACCTTGAAGAAATATTATCTCAGTGACAGTCTACATAAAAAAAGGAGAAAAGCTGGGAGGCTTTTCTCTGTCCCCTACAGAGATTATCTGTAAAACAGAAGAGAGGTGACAAACAGATAAAGATGTAACAAGCTATTTCCTAGGAGAATGTTCTCTAGGGTCTCTGGAAGAGAATGGATCTTACAGCTCATTTCTCTATTTGAGTTTTTAAAAAGTTTAGCTTTATGAAAAAAAAAATACGTCCTCCCTCGTTTTCAAAAGATCCCAGAAGCATATAATTATACTTTGATATACCCTTTGGGAAGTAAAGGCAGCTGGGCTTCTCAAGGCTGCCCTGTATCATGAAAACATCATGGTGGACAGACCCATACCTGGGAAAGTCAAAGGAAAACAACACTCCCTGATGAGCCAATCATGAAGAAGAGAAGAATACATTTGTGCCTGTGTAGCAGGCAACATTCTTTAACCCTTCCTTTTGATTTTGCTGTGCTGCTCATACTAAAAAGATTAAGCCCAATTAGAGCAAAATCCTCTGGGATCAAGGCTACAGTTGTAATCCCCATCCAGGGCAGTGAGCTATGCTCAAAAAAAGAAACTGTTCTACAGCCGCAGAAGGTCATTCTTGGTGGCCAACAGACTCACAAATTAATGTCACTGGTCACAAGAATCTGAGTCAAGATCCTTGAAGAGAGAGGGCGGGATACCATCTAGTTTTAGCCTTGGAAACTTTCTTTTAAAAAGGTTTCCAAGGACTCTGATGAATGAGTCTCTATCAGCATAGAGGACAAACCAGCCAGCTAGGCTCCAGTTTGCCCCACATCCTAAATGTGTTGTAAAGACATGTAAAATGAAAGTCTCTGAATGAATATAAAGAATGCAGGCCCCATTCTTTGACAGCAGCACAGACCCTAAGAGATTCACCCCTTTAAATTCTAGATTCAGCACCTCAGAAATGAGGCTGGAACAACTTCTGCTGCCCCATATAAGCCAGTAAGTGTCCCATACATTCCTGCAGGTCACTGAACGATATTCTTTGCTGGTTGACCTCAGTCTGATTACCAAGCCCAAGCTAGTTTGGAACAGACATCTTTTCTTGGTATCTGATGTTGCTGTGACCAGTTGCTGTTGCTGTGACCAGTCCTCCAGATTTGCCCTTGATTTGGCTTTATTCAACCCTTAGTCCTGATATTTGCCTGTCTCTTAGGTCCTCTCATTCCATGCTTCCCAATCCCCTTCGTCTGCTGGCTCATATCTCAAGCAGGAACTGTCAGAAGCTACAGAAACAAAATGGCCCTTTGCTCCATTTGGCCTGGAAAGAAGATACCTGAGCTCCAGCCTAGGGCATACAGAGGGCACATACCCATCATATCATTCTGAGCATGCCTCCCACCTTGAATGCCCTGGTATTCTCCTTCATGATACCTTCTCTGCAAAGGAAGCCCTTTTCCATCCACTTCCCCTACCCTCTCCCCCACCCCTTACTCATCTCCACTGCCATCTATTCTTCAGATGTCACTTCCTCCAGGAAACCATCCCAAGCAGCAGGTTCTCCAAGTACTTGGTACATATGTCTTTCCATGATAGTAGTTTTACTATTAAACACAATTATTTTTTTAACTTCTATCTCTCCCATACTCTGACTGGTTAAAAACTGAAGATGTTCCTTTCCTTTCTTTTGTGCAACTTTAGCACTTAGCACAGTACTTGACTTACTATAGATTTTTTTTATAAAGATTTTCTTTATTTATTTGTCAGAAAGAGAGAGAGGGAGAAGTAAGCTCCCCACTGAGCAAGGAGACCAATACAGAACTTGATCCCAGGACCCTGGGATTATGGAAGGCAGATGCTTAACCAACGGAGCCACCCAGGCATCCCACTAGAGATATTTAGTTAATGTTTCTTAAATATATAAATACAGCTTTCTAGATCAGAACTTCTAGATGATTAGAAAATGTCACCATATTGGCTCAAGTACTATTTTCTATTTTCTTTTTACCAAGTAGGTGCAAGATAATTTCAGAGGAGTGTGAAATCAGTAAGCAGTTTCTTTACCAAACATCTGCTCTAAAGGAAGCTGTGGCCAACCAGTTATCAACAACTTCACTTCTTAATACAACCGGCCTGTACTTCTGAAGGCTCTGAACCACCATCCACTACAGGACATTCTCAAATGGGCCACTCTTACCTCCTACCAGGCAACAACAGAGAAACCTCCTTACTGAATACAAGTGAGTTTTTAAAATGTTGTTAGTAAGGGAAGTAAGTAAGAGGCATCCCAAACATCAGATACTGAAGCTTCAGCAAACATATAGGGACTCCCTTGACTACATCAGTGTGTTCACACTAAGTCCTGGGGTCCTAGACTTTCAAGGGGGTGACCTTGGAGAACTGGTTCCAGGAAGTTTTCAGTGACCCATTCTCTGATAACACTTCAGAGAAAAATCTACTCTTGTCTTAAAATTGAAGGGTACCCAGACTTTGAGAAAAACTTCTGCAGGAGGCAATTGCCACCTCAGCCCACACCCAGACTCTCCTTCCAGGAAAAGTCTAAAACATTGAAAGCAGGTCCACTTTGCACCCTGGCTGAGTTAGAACATCAACATGAGGGAGGCAACCAAAGGAGGCAGCTAAAAGCATCAGCTTTGAAGTCAGCCAGATCTAGGCTTGAATCAGCTCTATCACTTAGCCTCAGTGTGATTTTGGGCAAAGGCTTTAATGTGATTTCCTACCTCTAAAATAGGGATGAAACATCCTCATAAGATTAAGAATTAAATGAAGTAACTCTTAAGTATATAGCATTTAATGAACAACAAATAACTAACATGTTATTATTGTAGTCATTATACACCCTTTCTCTACCATATTCTAAGGTTCTCAGTCAAGATTCTAGACCATCATCATTTATGAAGCCCTAAAGAGCAACCGTGATCTAAGGTTCTGAGACCTAGGCACATATCCTTGTCTAAAGCCAACCAATGGATTTCATCTGGTCTGGGGATCATGGTGTGGTTTGGGAATCATCAATGATCATCAGCTGTGAATAATGTTTACTCTATGTATTATCTGTTATAATATATCTAATCCTCTAGTTCTGAGACTAAGATGTGTGATCAGGTAATGAACGCCTTAAGGACAGAAATCAGATACCCTATTGGTCCAGCACCTACCATCCATCTAAAATAAAAGTCATTCAACAGGATACCCAGGTGGCTCTGTCAGTTAAGTGTCTGCCTTCAGCTCATGTCATCCTGCAGTCCCAGAATGGAGTCCTACATTGGGCTCCCTGCTCAGTGGGGAGTCAGCTTCTCCCTCTAATCCTACCCCTCTCGTGCTTTCTCTCGCTCACTCTCTCTCTGTCAAACAAATAAATAAAATCTTTGTTTTTATTTATTTGTTTGACAGAGAGATAAAGACAGCAAGAAAGGGAATAGAAGCAGGGGGAATAGGAGATGGAGAAGCAGGCTTCCCGCTGAACAGGGAGCCTGATGTGGGGCTCAATCCCAGGACCCTGGGATCGTGACCTGAGACGAAGGCAGATACTTAATGACTGAGCCACCCAGGTGCCCCTAAATAAAATCTTGAAGGAAAAAAAAAATTCAACAAATATTTGATGTAATGGTAACCTGGAACTTCCTACTTCCAACCTTAGAGACTGGAGTTCCTTTATTCAGTTCAGTATGTTTTGATTTCCTCCCAAGTACCAACCATTGGATTAAATGCTAAGAAAACAGAGATAAGATACAGCCGTAAGCCTCAGAGAACTTATATTTTTGATGGTGTTATCTTCCCAAACTCCAGTACATACTGATCTTTGCAGATGATCCCTTAGACCATCCTTAAAATCTGTTTCTGCTCCGGAAATAATGTGATTTCAAACATGTGCTTAGCTCTGGAAACACCACTCCCCAGCTTTTCTATTCCTAGCTCTCATTAAGGCAGTGTCAGGGCATATGGGTTCATATATTCCCTAATATATGAATATATTCCTGTAATAGAAATAGAACCAGTGGGGATTTCCAGGTTGGTTAGGAGTATGGCCCTGAAGTCAGAATCCCTACTGCCTCCAACTCACCAGCAGTAGTAACAAATTTATTATAAAATTGCTCTGTACTCATTTTTAAATCTCTTTTTAAAAAGGCTAGTAATGGGACGCCTGGCTGGCTCAGTTGGTTAAGCGGCTGCCTTCAGCTCAGGTCATGATCCCAGCATCCTAGGGTCAAGTCCCACATCGGGCTCCTTGCTCGGCGGGGAGCCTGCTTCTCCCTCTGCCTCTGCTGCCACTCTGCCTGCCTGTGTGCTCTCTCTCTCTCGCTCTCTCTCTCTCTCTCTCTCTCTGATAAATAAATAAATAAAAGCTTTAAAAAAAAGGCTAGTAACATTTATTTCACAGGTTTTCCATGAAGATTATTTAAGATGGAGTGTATGATGCTGTTAATACAGTACCTGGATCATAGCAGGCATTTAATAGAGTAGTGGTGTTATTTTGAATTGAGAACATAAGACAGGGGGAGTGTCTGTCACATTCATTATTATATCCCTGACATTTAACACAGTGTTTGGAACATAGTGGGCCCTGAATAATTATTTAATGAATTACCTATCTTATTCATTAATTTAAAGCATGGGTTTATTCAGCTTCCCTCTACTCCCACCTGGTCCCTTATAACAAGAAAAAGAGTAAAGCCAAGTTAAGTCTGTCAGACATGATATTGCTATTTAATAAACCTGGAATGGTCAGCCATAATTAAAACAAAAGTAGTTTTTGGGGTACTTACATTCAGGTTAAAATCAGGGTAAGGGGGACGCCTGGGTGGCTCAGTTGGTTGGACGACTGCCTTCGGCTCAGGTCATGATCCTGGAGTCCCGGGATCGAGTTCCGCATCGGGCTCCCGGCTCCACGGGAGTCTGCTTCTCTCTCTGACCTTCTCCTCGCTCATGCTCTCTCTCACTGTCTCTCTCTCAAATAAATAAAATCTTAAAAAAAAAAAAAATCAGGGTAAGGGACAAGGTTTGAGGCATGTCTTGGCCATGTGGACAGATTGTGACAGTCAACCTTTTAATGTTGTTTCACTAGTCCCAAGCAAAGGCTTCCAAGGTCAGCAGACCTCTGCAGAGCTGTGTTCTGGAAGAACGTTCTGGGACTTCTATACCCAAGACAGAACCTCTGCCAGGTGTCCCCCTCATCCCTGGAGGTATTTGTGTCAGTTAGGAACTGGGTTTGTCTGCAAGTTACAGAGATCTGATTACAGTGGTTTAAATGCATAAGGGTTTGATATCAGTAACAGGAAGTCTAGGGGCAGTAGCTATCACTGTTTCAGCAGCTTGAAGTTTTCAGGGCCAAGGTCTCTGTGATTCTCTTGGCCTTTTCCTCATTGTCTACAGTGTCCAGATATAAAGTGTGTATTCCAGGCATGAAGAAGGAACAAATGGATAAGCCAGAAAGCACAGCATCTGTGCAGAAAAACAAAAGTGTTTCCAGAAATCCTACACTTCAATTTTAGGCATCATGGGCCAAAATTCTATCATGTGGCCTCCCCTGGGTGCAAGAGAGATTTGGAAATGCACAGATTTTTTTTTTTTCAGCTAGACATATTGTCGCCCTCAAAAAACTCTCTGAGTAACACAGAATGGAAAATGGAGATGAAGTAAGCAGCTAGAACACTCTGCCCAAGTATGGCTCACTTCCTAAAACTTGAGGTGAACGACAGCCAGAGTTTCTTACTGAACTCTTCATCTTTAATTACCTCCTCTACCAAGTTCATATAAAAATATGAAGTCTTTCAATGGCTGCTCAAAGCCCAGCTGTCTGTCAGCCTCTTGGTCCAGAGAGCTAACCAGGTCCGTAACGGTCATTCACTTTAGACAAAGATGCTTTTAATATAACAGTACAGTCAGTCTCATCCCCAGTCAAGAAAAACTGTTTCTCTCCCCTCACATGAAGGCATCTTCAAACCAATAGCATAAACAGAATCGATTTTTTTCTTCATTACCATACAAAGCACGACAGTCATTGAGCTTTGACCTTCTGCACAGCGGAGTCCTTGTAAGAAGCCTCAACACACCCACATTGTTTCCCAGCAGAAGAGTCTCCTAGACTCATGTATGAGCCCCCCCTCCTCCTGAACACACATCATCCTCATGATTATGAAGAAAATTATCTCACAGAGCACCAATATTCCCAGGTCAGTTTGGAAATACACCTAGAACAACCTCTGTAATCTCACGGGAACCCAAGAACCAAAAGATAGGCTCCAAGAAATCACTTGGAGAAGTAAACCAAAATACAACCTCCACCAGCATTTCTAGTTCACTTCAGCAATGATTCCACTCTCAAGGAAAATTTCCAAACCCATAACCCATGAAGTCTTAACTCCCCAAAAGCATAAATAATGACTCTTTTCACTGTATTGAAGCCGGGACAAAGCAACACCCTCAGTTCACACTCCTGCTTCATCCAAATTTCAAGCTGATTCTCAAGACCAGTAGAAATGGCTACTTTACTTAGACAAGAGGGAATACAGCCTAGAGACCTTGAGCTTCCTTCCCAGCCATGTCCCTAACAGGGGTGTAATAAGATCACAGAACAAGAAAGCCAGCATCAAATGCCCACCTCCCTGAGTTCAGAATCTAAAAGATAGTAGTGAAAAACCTGGGGCCTTCAGGATCTGGTCCCACTCACCTCTCCGGTCTCACCTCCCACTGCTCCCACTTTGTGCTCCATTTCTGTACCAAGCCATGTTCTTTCTGACCTCTTTACTTTGTGCATTTGTTCCCCTGCCTTGAACATTCCTCCTCGTTCCTGTCCTATCCTGGCTTATTCTTACTTGTTCTTTAGGATGCAACCTGGACACCCCTTCTGGGTTAGAAGAGGTTTCACCTCTTTTCATTCTATTTCCTCACCAGTAAGCTCCATGAGGACAGCAGCAATGTTCACCTTGTCACAAGTACATTCTCCATGCTTGTAACTCTGCCTGGCAGTGTGAGTTTAAGAATGAATGAGTGAGGTGTCTAAAAGGAGGTACAGGCTGGTGGCTTTGTGTTCTCTCTTAGAACTTCCTGGCCAGATTTTTCTGCAGCTCAGGTGTCTAGACTTACCCTGCTGCAAGAATGTGCAGGCAGAGGGAAGAAAACACAAAGGATTCAGAGTACAGCTCCACAACCAAGCAAATAGCTCATTAACAGATTAACTAGTGGAAGGGCCAGAAACATCTCAGTGTATGCTGTTAATCATTGTGTCTGTGTAAGTTTCTTTATAGGTTTGTAGAAGGATTGTTTTGTCTTGTTTTCTTTTGTTTCCAAGTATTCCTTTATTATTTTCTTCTTCTGATTGGTTACAGCTGGTTTTGTCGGAGGCAATTTTAAACATCTTGTATAAATTCAACTACCACCATGATTTTAAAGAGGAAAAAGGCATACGAACATGATTGCAGTCCCCAGACAAATCATCGCAGCCTTTGTCTTTAAAATTAAAGTACAGTAATCCCTCCTTATCCGTGGGAGATACATTCCACAACCCTCAGAAGATGCGTGAAACTGGATACTACTGAACCCAATCATACTATGTTTTTTTCCCCTCTACATACATATCTATGGCAAATTTTAATTTATAAATAAGACTCAGCAAAAAAATAAATAAATAAATAAGACTCAGCAAGAGATTAGCAGTAATAACTACTAATAAAATAGAACAATACATTCTAATGTGTTCTCCATCTCTCTCTCCCAAAATATCTGACGGTACTGTACTCACCCTTCTTCTTGTGATGACGTGAGGTGATTAAGTGCCTACATGATGGGGTGATGTGAGGTCAACGAAAGGCATGTAACAATGGCATTAGGCTACTATTCATCTTCTGACACTTCATCAGAAGGAAGATGACCTGCTTCTGGACTGAGGTTGACCGTGGATAACTGAGACCACAGGAAGCGAAATCATGGATAAGGAGGGGACAACTGTGGATACCGTAATGTTAAGAGAACTTCAACAGAGAAAAGAAATGGGGAAAAGCATTAAGTGATTGTTTTGCTTTAGATTCTAGGCTGTCTCCCTGCAGACAGAACAAGTCTGGCTGAGTCAAAATCTATGTGCCAGTGTATTAGCCTTGTCCTAACTAGGCTGTAGGCAATCAGAGGACATGGGATCATAAACCCACACTCTTCTTTCCTTCAAATAACATACTAACAGCACCAATGAACATTAGTCTGGCCCCTCACAAACCAGCCAGAGTACAAGGTCTAAAACTCTCAACAGTTACCATCTTTTACTTGGCATTCCATATGTAAGTATATATAATCTATCACCACAATTTGTTGTGAACTCATAGGTGGGAACAGGGACCATTTCTTCCCACCTTTGTATCTTGTACAACACCCAGACATCTGGTGCACTGTTTGCTTATGTGTCTTGGTTTTTTGTTTTGTGGGGTTTTTTTGTTTTTTTTTTTTTTTGGAGGTGGTGATTGTCAAAGACAACTGGGATGTTGAACATTTAATTAGAGCTCACTAAAATTTTTCCTTGTTTAACTGATGCTCAATTCCATGACATCAAAAACATTCAATTCTAATAATAATTATGCTTTTCACCATTTTCCTCCAAAACCTTATGACTGTTTTGCTACTGTGTAGCTCAAGTGTTTTTAAATAGATATTGAATTGCTTCAAAATTCCATTAACTTCTACTTTTTATCTAGCATGCTTATTCTTTTACTCTGTGAATTTGACTAATGGAAATTGATTTCTCTCTCCTAAGTGTCATTTTCTTGCCACATCTAACCTACATCCCTTGCTATTAACCCATAGGTTTGATGTAGTCATTTCTGGTGTTAAATTTATAAACGATGTTTCTCAAACTTGAAGAATATTGCTTTGTTATCTTTCCAGGGGTATTTAATCTAAAATGTTATTTTCCACTCTAGGGGAATTTTTACTTTTTTTAAGTAGAAATTCAAATGAGATCTACTCTATCTCATTAAACATTCAAATGCTTCCGGTCTTAGGAAGTGACTGTTGCTATCCCCATTTGTTACAATGGTCTAGGAATCACTCATTATGTAAAATAGTTTTTAGTTCTACTCAGTGAGCATGGAAAGTACCTTGGTTATGCTTGTCTTTGAACAGTCCTACCTGCTATTAACTATCTGTATGACCTTGGGCAAGTCATTGGACTCTCTAAGCTTTTGTTTCCTCATCAGTACCTGAGTCACAGGGTTGCTGAAAGATGTATATAAGAAAATGTCTGGGAAAGGTCCAGGAATGGTGCCTACCACATAACAGGGAGTTTAATAAGGGTTCATTATCTTCCCTAATCATCTTCCTGGAGATTTTCCTCTCTTCCTATTCCTGTTCTATACCCTAAGGGCCTTGCCGTCAAAGTAGCTAATGATCCTTGAATAGAATACTTTTAATACTGAAGGCCTGAAAAGAAATTACTGTTCAAAAGAAATGAATTTAGGGCATCAGGAGAGGTGATGGGGGAGAATTCTGGGTCCAAAAGTGCTTCCAGATCCTGTCATCCTACACTGTTTTGGTCTATAGATTCTGCCATCACCTGAGGGTCTGTCCCCCATGCTAACTTTTACAGTCAAGCAAAGAGAGAACAAAAAGTTGAGTTTTTCATGATATTTGAAATTAGATGAGTCACTTGGGAACAGTGCAGCTTCCCTCTAAATTCTGGCCACAGGGTTCCATATCACCCTAATGAGAAGAGAAAAGAACAGGATAAAAAATATTTCTAAAGAATTAAAGGCATGATGGAGTCTCTGAAGCAGGTGTCTTACTGGCTATCAGCACATTTCTGTTCACCTCCCAGTCTCTTGAAAGCTTTGTAATGCTGTATGTTGAAATTCAGTGACAAAATAAAACGATGGGTGTGGTCAGGTGTATCTTCTAGCTTTCCAATGCTCCTGTAAGGTGGAGATTTTCTAGGAGGATTTAAAAATACTTCTTACTTTTATTAAGTGTCAGTTCTGCTGCTCAGCAGTAATTAAACTGAAAGGAGAATGTCAAGAATGATAAATTACTATTACAGGTTTATTCTTTCTTTTCTTTTCAGCAACTAGTCAGCCTTGTATCATGAGATTCTAAAATATTAACTTTGAGGGTATCGAAAGAGAAAGCCTTCCTGCTATGTTATTTTTCAATAAATGATGTCTCAAATCCACGTAAATTGTAAGGTCTATGATTTAAATATAATCCATAGTGTCTGAATACCCCATGTTCATTCAGTTTCATTTAGAACTATTTGACCCTGCAGAAGTAAATTACTGTAGCTGAAACAGGCATCCATGGCCCAGTTTGCTACATGACTAACAGGAAATAGCTTTATATTTCAATATTCAACATAGGGAATACAGTGGGGGTTAGTGAATGATTTTTCTGAATAAAGTCAATCATTATTAAAGCTTTTAAGAGACAAATCTCCAAGTGCTTCTGGCATATCCATCGAATCCAAATAGAGCCTTAGGGATCATGAGGAAGAGTATTAAAAGCCAATTACTTTTTCTGAGCATCGTATTCCAGACTGTAGGTCTCATTATTTGAGATAATCAAATTTCCAGCTTATTTCTCAAACAAATAGAAGCTAAAATAATAAACAGCGAAGAGGTATGGAGCAATTTAAAGACCCCAACAATTGATTAGTTTTGGACGAATGTATCCAATTGCAATGAGGGTATGTGTGAAATCTAGAAACATAGTTTTCAAGTCAGCACTGTGTATTAGCCAGGGATCTCCAGATAGACAGACAGATAAATAATCAGATACAGATAGACAGACAACAGACGTATCTATTATATTAAGAGGAATTGACTCACGCCATTGTGAAGGCTGAGAAATCCCACGATCTTGCCATCTGCAAGCTGGAGACCCAGGAAAGCCACTGATAAAGTTCAGTCCAAGCCCGAAGGCCTGAGAACAAGAGTACCAACATTTTCACTAGATATAAGGAATGATTAGAAAATTAGTCAATGGCAAGTAAAAGCACAGAGATTAACCCTACATATAACTAAAATTAATTGAACATTTATTATAAGTCCAGCTCTGTTAACATTTATTATCACATTTTATATTCACAAAAACCTATTTTACAGATGAGGAACCTGAAGCCCAGAGAGTTTAATTAGCTCACCTAGCATCACCCAGCCAGCAAGAAGTCAATAGATTTAACCAGAGTCATTGCTTTTAACCACAATTCGATGTTTCTTCTCATTTCAGGAGGAGCGAGGATTGTACCCAAGTGGAAAAATCATTGTCTAGAAGTATAACAGAAGGAAGCCGCAGAAAGGTAAACTGAGATGTTTATCATATTTATTTTAATTCTTGATAGAATATATTAAATAACATGAATTAAAGCTCTTTTTTTTTTTAGGTTCTCCCTACAAAGTTGCGATTTAATACTGTACAAAAAAGGAACAGATAGCTAACAATTAAGTTGCCCACTTTTATAAAAGATAACTACTCTTTGGGGCAAATAGCTTGTAAATAGATTTAAGAGTATTTCTGCCTTTGGGAATAAAAGAATGTTATGAATAGAGAACCTGCATTTCAAACTTTCTTATGTGTTTTTTCAAATCTACACCACTCCTCTCAACCATAAAATTCACTTTAAAGAGTTAGATTCTAAAAACTTGCCATATTACTATGCACATATATTATTATGCAGTTAAAAATGAGATTATAAAAATAAATTTTTTATGTTCTATTCAAATCAAATTTTCTAACTAATCCCCTCAGTTAAAGAAAAGAAAACTTCATACACACACAACTTTCTTTTTTTTTTTTTTAATGGAGCTTACCTAACATAGCAAGCCAGTTATAGGGTTAAGGACTTGTGTATTTATTATCCTTTTCAACAGAATTATTTAGAAAAACTCAATTCCAACAACACTAATTTCTAACAGACTTCCAAATTACTATCATTTCTTCCCCCTATTTCTTCTTCAGCTTTCTTCATTCTCTTCTGTCTCCTAAAATCTTGACAATTACCATGATACTCCAGCCCATAAGGCTCAGTCATTTCTTGCCTGTGCACAAGAGCAAAGAAATTAATTGATCTTTTAACATTATAGATGGAAGCTGACAGACTCTAAAATGGCCCCCCATGATTCCCATCTCCTGAGGTTCATGCTTTTGTGTAATCTTGCCTTAAAAGTGAGCAAGAATTATGACTTGGTTCTAACCAGTAGAATATGGCAAAAATGATGATATGATACTCCTTTGATTACATTGTTATATATGATTCTGTCATGCCAGCAGACACTCTAGAAATACTCCTCGCTCCTTTGATTAAATAAGTTGCCACCTTGGAAAGTCCTTCTGGCAAGGACTTCTGGGAACTATGACAAGGCCATAGGAACCAAAGATGGCCTCTAGCTGACAAACATTAAGAAGCTGGGCCTTCAGTCCCACAACTTCAAAGAAATGACTTCTACCAACAATCAGAGCAAGCTTGGAAGTGTTTTCTTCCCCGGTTATAACTCCAGAAGAAAAGGCAGCCTGACTAGTGCCTTCATTACAGCCTGTGGGACCCTGAGAAGTGGACCTAGGCAAGCCATGTCCAAACTCTTACTCCACAGAAACTGTAAGACAATAAATATGTGTTGTTTTAAGTCACTAAGTTTGTGGTTAATTTGTTATACAAGTAAACTAGTACATATATCTTCCTCTGAAATCTTTGAGCCAAATACCTTACACTGAAACCTCCCACTCTTCTAGCTCTCTTAGTTGTTTGATTTCATAGAATCCTCTAGACCCTGTTCCCCTTCTTCTTTGTCTATGTATTAACTTTCTCCTAGATGTATAGCCTTCTATAGGCAACTTGGAATCCATGGCCTATGCTTTCATCCACTTTCTTGTCAATATCCTCAACAATCTATTCTATTTTTCTTCCATAGCAAATACCTGGCAAATCTCCAGACCTGAATAAACCATTTCCTTCTCCATTCTTGCCTTGTGGTCATTGAGAAAATCATTCAGCTGCACAAAGTGGTAATACTGAAAATTCAAGGGTACAGAAACATTTATTTAATCAAAATTAATGAAAAATGTGTATGCATTTTGCAAAGAATATTTTAAAAGTGACTGACAAAGTACTAGATGCAATTTCAAATGAAAACTCTCTCCACTGGTAGTTAATGCATTAAAAAGGTGATTTCTTTAGTAATAATGCTATTCCAACTATATTTTTAAGCCCTGAAAACACTTAATTAGTCAATGATTCCAGCTACACCTGGCTCAAAGAAGCAAAGAAAATGAGGATTCCAAGAATCCTTCCTTATCACTCAGTGAAAGTCGTGTCATAGGTTTTCTGTTCTCATTTCAGAAACAGTAATATTCTTCATTTTATTTGGTGGGGAAAAACTACTTTGATGTTCTAATTTGCTTTGACTTAAGGTGTTATCAGTTAGAATACCAGTGGCTCCTAAGGGCATAATGAAATTGTTTTAATGATTAATAGTCCTCGAGAGTGTGAAAGATAGGGCTAAACATTTTGTCAAATGTATTAGATTGATTATTCTTTGTTACTGTCCTTGTCACTTACAAATAAAAACTCTTAACTGTTTTTCCCCTACAGATATTCCTAAATGCACCATTTACATATTTTACTTCTTTCCAGACACAGAGAATCCAGAAAGTAGACATTATTTTGATGAATTCCAACTATTTTATGATATTAATATACTGGCTAACTAAAAACAATAATTATATTAACTAATTGGCATTGTATATTGAGGACAAATTTGCCATATAAAAGTTAGTGTTTTTTCAATTCTAAATATATACATTCCTAAAGTAGGTAGAATTTTTCTATGTTTGTATTTATAAATATGACAGAGAATTTTTTTACTTCTCTAAAATATATTATTTCCTCTTCAAGCTTTAGCATTTTCTGTCTTCTTTCTCTTCTTTTTCTCTAATAGTTTCACAAAGATAGCCCTAGGATATCAAATTCTAGACCCAAAAGATAAGTTTTACTCTCTTTTTTATAGGAATTATGTTTAGTTAATAATGGGCCACAAAATAATATTTTTAAATGGATAGAATATTTATTTATTCATTACTCCTTCTAAAAGAAGTTACGTTTTGTGTAAAGCTATGAATTCACTTTGGTTATATGTCTGCCAGATTCTGTGAAGTAAAGTGAAGTTAATCGTAAGTTTCTTTTACTTCCTGTCTACCCTCTTTCCATCCTTATAACAACCACCTCCTATATCAAAGGAAAAAGTGCCATCTGACAGCTAGCTACCAGCCTTGGTTCCTTTCCATAAGAAGCCATTCATTCAACAAATGTCTACCAAGTGCTTAATATATGGAAGATGTTGTGTGAGGAGCTGCGTTTCTCCTCATTAAGCCCTCGCCTTCTGCCTGGAATAGCTTTCCTCTGTGCATTGTGCTGCACTTAATTTGAGTTGGTTAACTACTCACCTTTTAGCTCTCAAACTGGTCAACACATCCTCTAGAAAGCCATCCTTGACTGAGCTCAGTGTCCCTCCCAAGGGATACCATGGCACTTGTTTTTACCTCTTCTGTATCACTTTGTGGTACAGTTATCTGTTCAGTTGTTTGTGACCCTGAAAACACCGTAAGACCTTTGAAATTAGGGACTTATCCAGTCAGCACTCCCCAATACCTAGTAGAGAAACTGATAATATCAATGGTGGTGAATAACTATGGGTTCAGAGAGGACGTGCTGTGAGAATCAAAGAAGCAATAGATTAATTTTCCTGGAAGGATTATAGAAAGCTTGGCGACTCATAACAGACCTAGCAGGATAGATAGAATCTGGAGAGAAGGCATTTCTAACAAAAGAAAAAGTTGAACCAATAATGATGTGGGCTTTGTAAAAAGTAGTGGGACATAGTGTAGATTGGAACCAGAATGCTGAATGAAATGTTCTGGCTTGATTTTCTACAGGCAGATATATTCTTAAAATAGACTGGAGCAAAAATGAAAATAAATGAAACAAAATTCATCATCAACTACCAACTTCCATTTTATTGTCCATATACAGTTCCTACATTTTATCTCAAACTGCTTTTTTTAATTCTGATCCCTCTATTGAAAATGGCCTTGAACTCAAACACTGAGCAAGGTTTGCTTGAGTACCGGCCCCTCAATAAAAGTACCAACAATATTAATAGTGGTTATGATAATAACAACAGCTGCTGATAACTGAAAACTTATCATGTCCCAGGGATTATTTTAGGCACACTAAGCACACTTCCAATAATCTTATCAACCCCAAAACATAGGTATTTTAATCTCCATTAAGAAGAGGGAAATGGACTCAGAACTCTCAAAGTGAATAAGGAACACATACAATATTCAAGGCCAGGTCCATTAACTTGAGAATCTACACTGCCTTTACCTTACTGCCTACTTCCTGGGCTTTCCTTCTTCTGGAGCCCAATGACATCTTAGCCATACCTCAATCATAGCAACTGCCATGTTTATCTTGTAATAATTTTTGTACCATACTAATCCTCCCTTCTTCAGTGAGCTCCTTACTTTGAATATCCAGTTTGATGTCACCAATCACCAAGTAATGCATAAATTATCCAATGCGGTCAATAAACAGTTATTAAATAAAAATACTCTAAGATCATTTTTTTTAGATTTTATTTATTTACTTGACAGCGAGAGAGACAGCGAGAGCAGGAACATGAGCAGGGGGAGTGGGAGAGGGAAAGCAGGCTTCCTGCTGAGCAGGAAACCCAGTGCTGGGATCATGACCTGAACTGAAGGCAGACACTTAATGTCTGAGCCACCCAGGTGCCCCTCTAAAATCATCTTTTAATAATAGCCCAAATTTAGCTGTATTAAAGAGATGCACAAAATCCTCTTACTCGTAGTGTTAATGATATTTGAAGTTAAGCTCTTCCAAACTGGTTTTTGTTGTTGCTTATATATTTTTACAGTACCATGGAGAGGAAGGAAGGAAAGAAGGAAGAAAGGAAGGAAGGAAGGAAGGAAAGAATGAACGAACAAAAGAAAGAAGAAAGAAAAAATAAAGAAATACTATTATTGGAATGAGATACATTATCCTTTGTCACGCAGGCTTAGGGGGAAATCATCTTTTATTCTTATTCATAGAAGGAGGCATATCCAGTGCCCCTTTTCAAAAGGTTTTTGGCTTTTATCACAAGCCTTCTCTGCAGTTTTTGAAAGGAAACCTTGGCTAGTAACCAATACTCTGATTTTATAAATATACCCCAGGAGTAATTGCTGATTCTTCTCCCTGTACAAGCAGGGAGAAATAAATTCCTACCCTGTAATATATATACAAATTCAAAGCCTCTTCAGTGATCTGCATGCTTAAGTTTTCCTCTTTGAAAATTTGACTAAAGCAATAGAATTTAACCAAATTGACTACATAGCCCAGTTTAAGATTCATTCATCACACAAAAATTAAAGTCAATTTAGTTCCGTCAATAGGGCCTCATTTCTGGTTGTCACCAGAAATAACTTTGCATATGATTGTGAAGTCGGATTTTAGTCATCTCAGCATTTGTTCCTATATAGCCTATTTCCCTTTGGATTACATAAGCAAGATGAAATGTATGAAATAAGAACTCAAAGGAAAGAAAGCAGTTTGGATACAGAGGAAAACATTTTACTGTTATATTATCTTATGGAGTGTGTGTGTGTGTGTGTGTGTGTGTGCGCGCGCGCGCGCGCGCGCGCGCGCATGCCCTTGCTCCTTGTGTCCTTTGGATCTGATCTGAACAAGGTGATAGCTTTGAAATAAACATACATAAGAGAGTTACAGAGGTAGAAGGAAGCTGTAACAAGGCCTTTAGTTATTAAAGATCTAATCAGGGTGCCTGGGTGGCTCAGTGGGTTGGGCCTCTGCCTTCAGCTCAGGTCATGATCTCAGGGTTCTGGGATCGAGTCCCGCATCGGGCTCTCTGCTCGGCGGGGAGCCTGCTTCCTCTTCTCTCTCTCTGCCTGCCTCTCTGCCTACTTGTGATCTGTCAAATAAATAAATTAAAATCTTTAAAAAAACAAAAAGATCTAATCGAAAATGTGTTTGTGTTTTTCTTGTTCTTGGCTTCCTAACATTTTTGATGAGTGTATATTCATAATATCAGTCTAACTATGTAAAATTAACTAAATAATTTGTAACTCCAATCTAGTATCCCACCATGCCTGTTTCCTCCCAGAGCAGCTAAGAATGAGAAGTGAAGAAAATTTATACAAGTTCTTCCTTTGGTCTTGGTAGTCTGTGTCATTGCTTGTGGCTCAATTTCCCTTTGTCAACAAAGGAAAAGCTGCCTTAGAAACACACATAAGTTAAATACACAATCAGAATGCATATGAACATGTCGGGAAAATCTGATCACTCCATGACTGAGGGTTTGTGGACTTTTTATAATTGGTAGGGTAGAATAAAATCCCCTTCCCTGGTAAGAGAAGAGAAACTTGAGTGTCTGAGAGAAACTTGATGGGTAAGTAGTGCTCCAGCTCTGACATTTTCTATAAAACCTATGGGGAGACTTTCTAATGAAAACCAGGTCAGGAATCGGCAAATTCACTTTAAATTCAATTTAATTTAATAATAAATCTGAATTTTAAATTCAGATTTATTATTTAGCAAGAAGGCTCAAAAACATAGGGGGAATGTTAAGTCCTTACATAAACCAGACTGTAGTCTTCAGAAGAAAATTAATTCACATTGTGTCGTGTATTTAACATTAGGTAGATGAAAACCTGCCATATCATGGCTGAAGAGTTAACTGGAGTTAAAGCACTAACTACATATTATCCACCTCAATGACAAGCCCAGAGTTTCTCCCCTTCTCTGTGGTATAACAATAAACAAAAATTATAATGATAATAAAAGCATAATCAAAGATTTCATTTCTATCCCATCTAAACTTCTAGAGACAGAATGTACAGGACACCAAAGAAACCAGGGACTGGATTGTGTTATCTTGTGAAGGAAGGAAAGCATGCTAGGAGGAGGGCACAGAAGCAGCACAAAGATACCAGAAAAGGACAAGCCAAATGATAAGCCTGCCAGGATGAACATTGAACCAAATACTGAGGAGATTGATAGAGAAGAACAATGGAGATGATGAGATTTTGTTACATTGTTTGGACAAGGAAATGAGTTGACAAAAGCAAAATAATTACCAAATTCCTAGCACTATACAGGTGGGATAACCACTTGAAGCTCTCTTAAACCCTCCCCAGAGTTTAGTGTGAATTGAGTCTGGAAGAATAATGGACAACATCTAAGTGGGAGTAGGATAAAATGGGAAAATGGTAGGTGGACAGTGAATGGTAGCCTAAGCCCCTATTCTCCTGACAGGTGCTGGTCTGCTCTTTAAAGATTCTACCCTGAGGAGAGCCTGGGAGACTCAGTCAGTTAAGCATCTGACTCTTGATTTCAGTTCAGGTCATGATTTCAGGGTCATGAGATGAGTCCTGCATCAGGTTCTGTACTGGTGTGGTGTGGAGGCTGCTTAAGATTCTACCTGTCCCTCTACCCTGTGCACTCGTGGTCACACTAAGTTAATTAATTAATTAAAATTAAAATTAAATAAATTAAAATAAAAAAGATTCTGCCCTGAGAGGATTCTCAACCTGCAGATTACTTCCCTACAGTGATTGTAAGCTTAATTTCCTGATATCTACGACTCAGAGCATGGTGAAGGCAGCCCCATTAAGGACAGGAAAGGAGGAGAGACCCACCATAGAGATGTCATAAGGTTTCACCCAGAGAAACATCTTAAATCTCCTATGCCAGAGAGATAGAAGCTCAAAAGAATCATCTCTCATGAATATTGGTAAACTCCATTTCCTTAGGAACACACCTACGTTTTCAGGGGAAAAAAAAAAAAAGTGTGATCTGCTTGAAGGATAATCAGAAAACAAGAGCTTTTTAAAAAATTTTTCTAAATTTTTTTAAAACAAGAGGAAACACCTCCGTCCTTCCCTGGTAGGCTTGCAAACTTACAGCCCATTCCTTCATTTGAGCTAAGAGGCTCTGTACACTCCATTCCATTCCACCAATCCATGTGAAAACAAGAAAGTCAAGTGGTGCCATTGAAGGCCTCCTTTCCCTCTTGTCCTCCTTGGGATGCATGCTTCATGAAACCCTGACACACATGTCCAGCTGGCAGCTTCTCAACAAAAACAAGGACCAAGCAGCTATTTGCAGGGTACTGGGTCAGCTGGAAGACACTTCTGCTATTACTAATTTAAGTCTAATTCATGATCTAGTGATAGCTCTATATTGATAGAAAATGACTTTTATCTACTGCTTATTGACATCATGAGAGCACGATATTTGAAGGAAGATTTAGAGAAACAATACAACCAAGGTATAGCTCAGATGCTTGGCATATTAATATAAATTAATTTTAATCACTGTTAAAACTTAATCCAATCTTGGTTTCATCTTTTCTGAACAAAGACCTCAGTGGCTTGCTCACTTCAGTGTGGAGGCACTTCTGCATTTGCTGAGGCAACCCCTGAAGTACCAGACAGACCTCTTCAACCCAGATCACAAGCCACCCTGGGGGGTACTCAAATTAGTTTGCTAACAATGTGTGCCTAGTCAATGCTTAGAATGGTGGCAACCTTCCACTGATACTCTGCTATCCAATCATTTGAAAACCTATTTTCTACTCTTCTTCTGCTCCTTTCACCTGCTCTAAACTAAAGAGAACAATCTCTTTTCACTGGAAACTTCTGGGCTCCTCCTCCTAACACCAGATCCTATTACCTCTCACCAAGTTACGAAGACCTGAATCACTGACATGTTTATTTGTGTCAATGAAATCAAGTCTGATTGCTAGTAAAAGGGCAACAATTTTACCTAATGCTGAATAGAAGAGGAAAGAAGTCATAAAAAATATATGAAGTATATGTCTCCTTCCACATCCTTTACTCTATTTCATTAACAAGTTTCCAAAATCCAAATGTTCTGCATTAGTCAGAAAAGGCCTAGTTTCTTCCCTAAAACTTACCTAGCAGGGACACAGAATCCTGCTGACTGCTCTTCTTAATTTCTTTCTAAAATATTCTGTGAGCTCATCTCTCTCTGTTCCTTACCCCTTCATCTCTCACCTTTCCCAAAATAAGTCCTTGAACTCCTGTGCGATCATAGTATTGTTAGGTGCCACATGTGAACTTAGTGGCATTTTTTCTTGATATGTATAAGATCTGTATCTATATCGTTGAATCATAGTTTGGATATTTACAAAGGAAAAGAAAATTGTTAAGTATATCCCTCTATGTGAAGGTTAGCAGGGTGACACATGTAAAAACACATTTAATTAATGGATTTCAGTCACAATAAGAATCAAGATCATCCATCTAGTGTTCTTTCCACTAGCCTATACGGCCCTCTTTATAACCATCATGCATTTCAGAAAATGAACAATCTCTCCATTTCCATGACTGACTACTCAGGGAAATTTGCTTGTCAATATAATAACTCTAATGTGATGATAACATTTCCCTCAGTTAGACTTAATGCCACATGGACATAGATTGAAAATATGGATCCTGGCAGAACCAATTAATTCACTCAAGAGACGTGCCAATAATATACAAAGCCATGAAGCTGGGACAACAGTAACGATGATAAAGATATGGTAGATAGAAAGTGTGTATGTTCGGTCTATACTGGGTTCAGTAAGACAGCATGAGTGCAGGATAACTCATTGTCATGGGATCTTCAAAACCAAATGTGTGGGAGACACAATAATGATGGAAGCAAGTCAGATTTATAGTTCGAGCCTAAGAGGATTAACTTGAACACAACAAAAAAAAAATTTTTTTATTGCTTGTTTGAGAACCCTTCACCATACCACTTCATGGAGTTTTGCTTTGAGGAGCTGCACAATAAAAATAAGTAAATAAATAAATAAATAAGATCAGGCCCAACACGCTTTCCCTGAAAATGCCCAAGGAGAACAGCTTCTTTCCAAACGTCCCTGCTTATGTGGAGCTGGAGGAGTGCAGTCAGACCTCCTGATCCTATGAGGATTTCAAATGGAAAACAGACCACATATGTTTAAAAAAAAAAAATGTTTGCTTCCAAATAAACTTGCCTCCACACCACTGCTCCACCCCAACCCCTGCACAAGGGACAAACTGACCACTGCTCAGGATAGGAAAGAGGAAAGAGTAGTGGAGATGTCTGCAGCTGCACCACAGAGACAGATCATATAAAACTTCAATCAGCTAGAACCCAACTGGATGATCCCTCACTGGCCAGTTTGTTCCCAACTTCCTGATTCTATCCTCCACTTCAGCTATCACTTCAAGCACAAAGGCAGTAAGTACATCTGTAGCAAGAATGTAGCTTTTTAAGCAAACAGATCAATCAGGGGATACATTCTGGGATCTGTTCACCTTCAGTCCAATCTCCTACCCATTCTCTATTTTGACATTGACCATTTATGTTTAGATTCGTGACACCTAACAGGTGAACAGGTGCAAGATATTCAGTCTTCAAGGAAAGATTAAATATTGGCCATGAAATTTTACTTGCTAAATCAAGAAGCATTTTTAAAACTGTCCAAGTGAAAATATCTGGATTTTTTAAAATCTCTTGTTAAGAAAAAATTTTAATTAACCAAGAGTTCATTCCCTCAGCATTTTTATTGATCATTGTATTACTTTTAAGTGGTTAGGGAATTTTCCATTTTTTGGTATAACCCACGTGTCTCTTCTCTTTCATTTAAGTCACAAAAAAATGGTCTGAATCTGAAAATGAGCTTGTATGATTTTAAAT
Organism: Enhydra lutris kenyoni; assembly: GCF_002288905.1. Lineage (NCBI taxonomy): Eukaryota > Metazoa > Chordata > Mammalia > Carnivora > Mustelidae > Enhydra > Enhydra lutris. Next base: position 4,216,422 of record NW_019154158.1, read on the forward strand.
AAACAGTTAATACATGAATGGGTTCCATCTTCAGAAATTTTGTACTCAAGTCCCAGAGAGTATTTTCCAATAATGATAGAAGTGGGCATTTTAAAAGGTATTAAAAGGTATTTTCCAATAATGAATTCTGAATCTGATATAATTTCCTTTCAGGGTCTATTTTGTAATAAAAATGTGACTGTCCCACTCAATCCATCTTTGAAGAATCTCCATAGACCCTCAACTAATATCACTCAGTCCAAATTTCAGCAGCATACTAAATGTCTTTAAATGGAAAACAGTGTGAGTATTGATTGAGGTCTTAAATGATAAAACAATATGAAATGATAAGCTGTGGTTATCAAAATAGCTACCACTTGGTGGTCCTATCAACTGTGTGTTTAATACGTGTCAGTGCTGTGTTTTATAATATATATTATCAACCAATGAGCCTCATTTCATAAACCACATACAATCCTCAGACGTGTCAATTTATAAGCACAGCTTGGGTATACCATTAGAGAAAAGCAGAATATATTGAAACCCTCAATTAACTAAACGTTTGCTACACTCTGCTTTTATGGAGAAACCAATCATAAAAAAATCTCAAAGAGTGAACATTTTAAAATCCATTAAATCCTTGGGTTCCATGCACTTTAAGCCCAAACTCCCACATCAGTGCTTTTTAATCATTTTTAAGCAGTAGAATTTTTTTTAATAAAACAAAAAAAGAAAAATTATTACAGTTGAGGGGAGGCATAGGGAGTGGGAGTAGGGGGAGTTACTTTCAGAGTTCTGCCCACTTCTATCCTATGGATTAGCCAGCAGGGCTGAAATATGTTGTGGAATCAAGAAACCAAATTGCAGTAGTTTAAAATAGCAAAGGTTTATGTCTTAACCTATTGAGGCTGCACAGGCTTTACCTGGACATGTTCTTCTATTATTACCACGGAAGGAAAAACTTAAGTAGACACTCAAACATGGCCATTAAAGACTTCCATCCAGAGTGACACACATCACTTCTGTTTTTATTTCCTTGGCCAGAGAAAATACATGGCCTAATCCTAAAGTGGTAGAAAGTATAATCCTTCTAGGGGAGTAAGATAGCCGTGGGTAAGAATTATGTCGGACATACACCAATCAGCAAACAGTGTCAAAACAGCATAGTTCAAAGCCATTGCCTTTCATGTCTTCACTTAATGTTATTCAGAATAAAGCACTGCAAGATGCAAATTGATCAGCAAAATATTTTCTTCCGCACAGTAGATTTATTAGGAAGGTGAAATGGGCTAACACAATAAGGAAAGAATTTAACAATAAGAAGGATTTTCAGGATATCCTCTCAGTACGCTGGAAAATTCAGTTAACCAGAACACAATTTCCCAAACACATCCTCCAACTCAAGTTTACCGGTTTTAATTTTCAAACGAGTTTCAGTAATACTTACTGTAAGACAACTTCCGAACATTACAAAAGAACTAATACTTCCTCATCTTCTTTTTTTCTACTCTGTCAGCCTAGTTATATGGCCAAAAACCAGAAGCGAGTGATAAAAGACTCAAAAGCATCAGTGAAAACAACTTCAGTGGCCATCTAGGTTATATAATAGTTATTAAGTCATTCTTGGATGACTATTGATTTAATATGGTATGTGAAATTGAGGTTATCAGCTTATAAAGATGATTAGCCTTAGTGACCCTCATTCTTTTCCTGTCATACAGTAGACGTAAGATTAGAGGCAACAAGAATGATCAAAGAACTCACAAAACCAGCAGTAAAAAGTGACAACTAATTGAAAAAGATAGCTGGAAAACCATCTAGAAAAACACTTCCAAGCATGAGGGGTGAATGCTCCCTATGTATTACAAGACAACCTAATGATTAATGTTGATAATGACAACCCTAAGTCATGAATAAGATATTAAAACCCTAATGATCTTGGGTGCATTATTCAGCCTCATTAGTGTTCAGTTTTATTATCTAAAAATACGAGAGTAGAAATCACTGATCTCTGCTCATTTTGTGATTCTATGAGTTTCGCATTTATTCTATCAATAAACAATTGATCATCACTAACAAATTGGAACCAGAAACCTAAAGGAAAAAAATGAAACTGAAATAGGATAAGAAATTAAACAAGGAGAAAAATCAATGAAGCAGGCTGCCAACATGCTGATGGGATTAAATAAGCTGAAAATACGGATTTGGGTTGCAAATAGAAGTTCAGCACAAACCAGCTAAAACAGTGAAGAAATGTATTGGTTCTCATTCCTGGTAAGTTCAGGAATAATGTGAGTTTGAGGTTTGGTTTGAGGCAATAGCACAAAAATTTCCACAAGGAAACCTAATCACTGTCTCTATGCTCTGCCTTCCATAACGTCTACCTCATCCTAAAGCTACTCTCCTCATAGTTGGACTATGGCTGCCAATAAATCACAGGTCTATATACTGTTTTGTTCACATCCAGTATGAAAGAAAGGGCATCTCTATCTCAGCCTTCGAAGGCAAAGTCTTGAGATTCATTGCAATTGGTCCAGCCTGGATCTCACAGTCGTTCTTCAACCAAACACTATAGCCAGGTTGTTGAGAGTGTTATTTGGGTTAAGTCTATGAGGGCCCCCTTCAGAAGCTTACAATGGAATAACTTTCCCCAGATGTATACGGGACACAAGGGGGTGTCCTCACATGGTCGTTCCTCTATATGCATGCATACCCGGTGTCGCTCTGTTGTCCAAAATTCCCTCTTTGTGTAAAAACAGTCAAAATGGATGAAGTCCCACTCTAACAGCGTCATTTTAACTTAATCACATCTTTAAAGGTCTTATCTCTAAATATAGTCTCATTCTGAGGTACTAAGGATTATGGTCTCAACATATGAATTTTGGTGAGGGGAGTGTTGGATATAATCTATATCAGATTCCAAAATCAAGATGTTCCTGGTGGTTTATTTTCATCTTAAGGTTTTTTTTTTTAATGATATTATCAGAGTAGAAAAAACAAACAACAAATTAATGACAACAAAATCAAAATAGTTTAGATTTCTCACCTACATTGCTAAGCACCAGAAGTTTTCACTGGAAAGAAACTGCAGTTTTGTGAGGAAAAAAATTTAACCCAAAGAATCTATGTACAATCAAGGTAAGAGAAACACTACCAGACATAAAAGTGTAGAGAGTGTATAGTACCCATGCACTCTTTTCAAAATAGTTACTTCAAAAAGAAAAAAACTAAAAAATTAGTAATTTGTGGTATTAAAAAAATTATAATCAGTAAGGAAAACACTTAAATATAGAGTTACATCTAAATAATTGTAGATAACAGTGTCATAAAATGTAATGCATTTTTCAAAAACAATTCTTTATATAAAATGTCATGAGGTAAAAATATAAATATAAAATAAAAATCTGGCTCTAACATATCTGGTCATATCAAGGTAACTGAGAAAAAAGGACAGAAAAGAAGAAAAAAATGCTAAATGAGAGAAAAACTGATTTAAATATATTTTAATTAATGATATATAATGGATTATATTGAATAAAAATAAGAACTTCACAATTATTGAGAATAGCAAAGAAAAATATTCCATTCCATAGAGCAAAAAGAAAAAATTTTAAGAAAGCACAGAAACCAAAAAGTAGAAAATAAAATTACAGTCAACCAAACCTATCATTTGCTGTTATAAATATGAGTGGATTAACTTCTTTAAGACCCAACAAAAAATCCAGCGATGATCTCTTCTTTGTGCTTTTGTCTATTCAAAATTGATTTTAATATAGATGCTTTAATTTAATAATTATAAAAATGATATTGTTATAAGCTATTTTTTAAAACTAAGCAATAGGGTCTTTTTTAACATACACAAACATGGTAAATTTCCCCATACTTGCAGTGACACCTAGATGCTACTGGGTACCACACAGAAGAAACCTCAGAATGGCCCTTCTAAGGCAAACTGCCCCATCCACAGTCCCTGCTAAAGGGTCAGCATTCTACGCCTGACACACACTGTCTCCTCTCCCTATTCAGTGCTGGCCAGGGTGGATTAGAGAGGTTACCCAAGGTCAATCAATCCGTGGAACTGCTTATGGTCTGGTAGGAAAACATGAGCTAGAGCAATTAGATTCCCTCTCTGGGATGTATTGGAGCTGAAAATCTGGAAAGAAGAAGTCAGTCGGCAGTGAGAGCCAGAGTTACGCTGCTCCTGATAACTCCCTTGGTATCTCTGTGACAGATTGTCCCTTTTCTAGAGGCGACTGGAGCAGCTCTGTTCCAGCAGCCAAAAGAGCCAAATCAAAATGTGATGTGAAAATGGAAGATTCCATTAATTAAGTAATCCGCTCCACGTCAAATTTAAAAATTGACTAGATTGACTGAATTGATTCCTTTTTAGCATTTTGTGAGGAGGTGATGTTTCTTCCATACTGAATAGTTACTTAGAGTTCTGCCTATAAGATATGCTAAGGAACTCTGTATTAAAATTGTTTAGAGTACTTACACAACAAGTTGCCTGGTGTTTTCACCTCTATCTGGGTGAACACGCACGTTTCTCTCTCTATAGACAAATCTACACTGTCATTTGTATTCGGGCAAACATTTTTCATGCCTATGCCTGTTGCAAATTTCTCATTATCTTTTTTGGGTTGAAGGAATGATAATAAATTAAATTTAATTCCTTACAATGAAGTCTTTACCTTATGTTTCAAGGTAGCTGATAATTTTTAAAACAGTGGTGTCTGGTTACTGTTATTCAGAATTAGCCATCATTGTCATGTTTCATATTGGCCATAGACATGATCATTAAAAATAAATAAATAAAAGTACTTGAAGTCTATGTTTGCTTGCTTCCTTGCCAGTGTGTCTTATAGGACCCATTTGTTAAGCCAGAATTCTATAAAGGGTGCTGCCTTCTTTGTTTGCTAACTTTTGAGTAGGACAGTCTTCACTAGAATAATCAAGTAAGGTCAGCCAAGCACAGATCTATAAAGAAAAAAGATAAACAAAAAACTCTGTGTTCCTATGAAAGCAAAATGTTTTCTATAATAGGTAGAGAATGACTGGACTCACACCACAGTTTCTATTTGTTCAATGAATGATAGGAACAAATGAATGATGACAAAATGAATAGCGAGGTGAATAAGGGAATAAAATTAAAATGAAGTGAAAACTTTAAAAACAGCTTACCTTCGGGTTAAATTAGACAATCATGCATAGAAACAATAGATAGTTGACTGTAGTGTTCATGAAAGTACTTTCTAACTCCTCACACTGAAAATAGAAAAAATAGCCTTTGCTAGAAGAAGCTAAGAGGATCATCTCGCTTTTAGTTAAATACTCTCTCTTTCTCTCAGTTTCTGGCCATCCTTTTCTATATGTCCCACAATGTTCTGGTCAAGAATATTTGTTTCTTAGTATTTCAGAGCCCATGTTACCAAATAACAGAAGAATATTTCTACTTACGCGCTTGTTCCATGCGCACTATAAATATAGTGTTTATCAATGGTGCTTGTAAGGTGGGACTCTAATTTAGTAACTTCCAAAATGCCAACCAACTCCTTAATTTCTTTCGCTAAGAATAGTTTTTCTTTCTGTTTGCATGTTGTCACAGCCCTGTACTCACTGTGCTTTTGGTCTCTTTCAATCTTTCTCGATGGGGTTTTATATTCAGGTTCCTTTGGCAGAAAAACAATTTCCTGAGCAGAAAACAGATTCCTCTTCTGGACAGAAATACAGCCACCATACCATTTTTTCTGTGGTCCCATTAATATTCCCATCCCCTGACTTAGCTGACAAGGAGTTTGCCTATATAGCCATTTCAGTATTGATACTCAAGTGTTCTTATTATACCATTCAGCCTTCTGTTAAAAATTTTACTTCCAATCTATTGTGTCTTTAAACTCTATTAAATTAACCTAAAATGTTCTTTTATCATAAACTCTTTGAAAGTGAAACTTTCATGATCCTTAATAGCATGTTTCATAAATATGAATTACATTAATTTGAAATGACTTAATGGTGTTTGTGGTCTTAAAAATGGGGCAAAAGATCAAAAGGGGTACTGCACCCCAATATCTGTAACAGCAATGTCCACAATAGCCAAACTATGGAAAGAGCTCAGATGTCCATCGACAGATGAATGGATAAAGAAGATGTGGTATATATGTACAATGAAATATTACCCAGCCTTCTAAAATGAAATCTTCCCATCTAGTGGATGGACCTAGAGGGTTTTATGCTAAGCAAATAAGTCAACCACACAAAGACAGTTATCATATGATCTCACTCATATGTGGAATTACTTTTTATTATTTTTTTATAAACATATAATGTATTATTAGCCCCAGGGGTACATGACTGTGAATCGCCAGGTTTACACACTTCACAGCACTCACCATAGCACATACCCCTCTCAATGTCATGTGTGGAATTTAAGAAACAAAACAGAGCATAAGGAAGGAGAGGAAAAAATAACATAAGATGAAATCAGAGAGGAAGAAAAACCATAAGAGACTCTAAATCATAGGAAATAAACTGAGGGTAACTGGAGGGGAGAAGAACGGGGAATGGGGCAGCTGGGTGATGGGCATTAAGGAGGGCACGTGATATAATGAGCACGGGTGTTATATAGACTGATGAATCACTGACCTCCACCTCCAAAACCAATAACACATTATATGTTAATAAATTGAATTTAAATTTTAAAAAAATAAAATAAAAAATAAAAATGGGGGAAATTGTATAGTGTGGGGGGAAAAAGTAATCAAAACATCCAGTATGTGGGGAAATACCAGACATAAGAAAAAGTAAAAATATTTATAAACGCAGTCCAAAATATAATTAAACTTATTTATTTATTTACTTATTTGGATTTGGAGACATACTAAGTGTTAAATCTCATGTCTTGAAAGGTAACTTTACAGAATAAAATCCTCATGCGACACAGTTATTCTCTGGGTTTTGTTCTCACGCATCAGCATTATGATGGGGTCCAACCTCAAGGACTGGCCTGGCTAGCCAAGAAAGAATGAGATGCAGGGAAAGATCCTGACAAGGAGATCTGCCGTGTTAGGGGAAAAAACGTTGTGAAATGGAAATGTGACAAGTCTCAGCTCCTGGGGACATAGAAAATTAGTTTGCTCAAAATTCGAAAAGGTATGCTCCAGGAAGGTGGTTTCAATCAATGCAAAGGAAGGGAGATGGGCTCACTAACCTGCCGGGTCTATTCCCTTCTTTATGCCTCCGAATGCGGCTGAAGCACATTAAGAAAACATTTATGTGTTGCTCACCTTGAATGCAAAGGCACACACTGCATCTCCCACACAACCCGTGCAGGACCTGTCATTTTCAAGTTTACAAAGAATGAAATAAAATTAGAGCTTGTCACCTTTAGGGGCAAAGCAGACAGACTGAAATCAGGCAGCAACCCAAATTGCTCCATCTTCAATGGAGAGTTAAGGAGAAACAGGAGGGCGCCGTGGCCTATTCCGAGGCATGGCCAGTGATGAGGTTTTTGCACATAACGCTAGTGACTTATAATTGCTCTCGAAACTTCAGATTTTCTGTCGCCTGACTCTGGAGTCTTCGGGGCTCACAGACTGTTCACAGCATCACCGTTTGTGGTCACCAAGCTACAGGGAACACACCCTTATCTACACAGTGTTCAATCTCATCTGCTCAAATTCCACATACAAATCATTTTGGGCACTCCAGAAAGTCATTTGGGCTGACTTTTAACGTAAGTTTATCTTACTTAGGAAGAAAATATTTCTAAGATATTAGTACTACAAACAGAATTGCAGGAAAAAGGAATAAATTCCATAGCCCAGACAAAACCAAGATGGCCTTAAGTTTGGTTCCCCTGAGCTTGACAAAACTGGATGGGTTTCTTCCTGACTAGAGGCCCCTGGACCCCTTTTCCTAGAGCATTTATTTTAGAAAAACTGTAATTGTAAGTGCTCTCTCTGGCCTCTTTGAGATATAAATCTTCTACAACCCAGGAGTTTACTCAAGGACCTGGAAGTCATCCCCTTGAAATGTAAACTTTAAGAAAAATAACACCTCAGTCTCCTGGTCTGTGAGAGAGGGGAAGCTTAATTTCCATAAGTGACAATTAACAAACACAGATGGCAAAGGCCTAATCACACTGGCCCGCCTCTCCCCAGACATCCTCCAGGACTTCCCATAAGCCCACCCCACCTTTGGCTTTTGTTTCAGCAAAATTGAGCTCATTCTCTTTTCCCTGCTGTAGCAATGAAATAGTCCCCTGTTTCAATAGTCTTGAGTAAAGTCTCCCTGGCCTATTTAACTGGTCTGGTGTAACTTTTCTCCTATAAACAATAGTTGGGGATCCCACCATCCACTAACTCTTCTTGCTTGTACTTAGAACCCAACTTTATGGCAGCACTATCCCCTGCTAAAGATCACAGGCTCCAGCCTCCCCTTCTCCAGCAGCCTCCTGGCCTGGACGCTCTGTGCACAGGATGGCTGAAGAGGAGGGGTGAACTGAGCTGCCTTCCTGGCAGCCTTACAGGACTGCCATCATAACCTCAACCGCTAATCCCTACTTTGTTTGTCTGAGAGAGAAATACACTTCTCTCTATGCTTAACATACTGTGATTTGAGACAGGGAAGGAGGGGCTCAAACTATATGAAGAGATAAATTTTTCAAGCTTCTTCCAAAACCTCAAAAATATCTATTTCACATATATCTTAGGACTAGAAGGGATATTAAAGAAGATCTAGGCACCTGGGCGTCTCAGATGGTTAAGCATCTGCCTTCAGCTCAGGTCATGATCCCGAGGTCCTGAGATAGAGTCCTGCATGGGGCTTCTTGCTCAGTGGGGAGACTGCTTCTCCCTCTGCCCTTCCCACCACCCGTTTGCACTCTCTCTCTCTGTCAAATAAATAAATAAAATCTTAATTAAAAAAAAAAAAAGAAGATCTAATCTTCACCCTCTCTGTTTTACAATGCAAAAACTGAGGAGACCCAAAGATTTCAATCAGCTTGTCCAAAATTCTTTACATAGGCCAACAGGTAAATTGTAAATCATTACTTCTCCCCGGTGCTCATCCTGGTGCCTGACATCTGGCAGACACTCCATATGTGTTTAGTGAGTAAAAGAGCAGGTAAACAAATGTTCACAATTCGGTGACAACTGTTGTAATAGACAAACATGTCCTGGGACACAGGCCACTAGCCATTCACCTTGCTCGTCATTGAGTCTACAACCTTTCAAGCTGCACAACTCATGTTTGGAGGTCTATTTACATCTAATTCCTTAAATCGAACTTTTCGCTAACAACACCTGGCCTTCCTATTAGTGATTATTATATTGATCTCAGCAGGTATCTTGTTCAACACACAGAGTCTGGCTAAAATATTCAGTGGGCCCAATTCTCTCTCTATATGAACCATGCTGTCTGAGTCCCAGGCATCCTTCCTCCTGGGGATCTATTACTCAAGGTCTGTGTAAATTTATGGCAGTGAAATGAAAATATGAAATCTCTCAATTGGATTAGTTCTGCTGTTGCATGTAAATCCACACCAAATGCGGCAAACCAAAGTGTAAATTCTTTCCTATGCCAGATTTTCAATCATACTGCTAATTGTATTTTAAATTTTGCAAATATTTAAAGTCAAAAACACAGATGCAAACTCGTTACTAAGGCACAACTTATATCAAACTGGAGGGCTGGGTGTTTTTCTGCTTATTTTCAAAGTTATTAATACATGGGAAACACACTATAGGTCAGCTTCCTCCAGTCTCGGTTACTTTGATTTTGTAGAATTGTTTCCTTATCTGTAATGATGGTGTCTAACCTGACAGTGTTTTAGATCCTATCGGCTCTGATTATCTATGAGATTATGATTTAACTTATATCCTGCATAATATAGGGTTTACGTACTTCCTCTCCCTCACAGGCCATACAGAGAAGGAACTTCTCTCTACCTCCAAGGAAGGGGGGTACAGAGAAAATACTTGGGTTCCCCCTCTCCAGCCCCTTACTCACTCATTCCTCCCAGTGAGAAAAGAAGTGATTTATCTGGTGGGTGAAGCAAGGAGCACCAGAAATCCACAGGACCTTGTTGGCCAAGGCTAAGGTCACAACATCAAAAATTGCACGAGCCAAGTCTCTTGCTATATTGCTCTCTTGGCTTATGCTCTCACATGCTGGGAAATTTCTGCCCCCTGCCTCCTGCCCCAGTGGTACCTCTCCTCCACCAGGAAGTTCAATGTGCTCTAGCTTCTCTGCTCAGGACTGACAGGCAAGTTTCCACTCAGGTGTGAGATAAAAGGCCAGGCGATTTTTCTCTTAATTCAACATTCCTCGTATAAAACTGACCCTGTATTTTAATCCATATTTGACGACTAGCATCTGCTATCAGTTACTGAGAACAGCACACGTAATAATTGTTCCAGAGCAAAGGTCCAAGGGGGCTATCCTCTGCACATTCCAGGACATGACCCTGTCCTAGAGCAGGGGGTAGTACTAAACCCTGGAGAACTAACTGTGGTCGGGCCTCGAAATCAGGTCAACACATGGAATGGGGGAGAAATACATGGCAAGTCAGGGGAAGAAAAAGAGGAGCCACTCTGAGTGTAGTCCACTGGGTGATGATGTTTGCATCTTTCTCCAGTTTAGCTCCAGAGGAATTTACACTAGGTATTTACCAAAATACTCATAAACTTAAAAGAGTAAGGTTAATGAGTGACTCCTATCATCAAGGGATCTGTAAGAAATAGAGTCAAACTGATTCCTTAAGACAGGAAATAGATAGAGGAGTTTGCAATAGTCAGAAAGTAGACTCTCTCTCCTCTACCACTCAGCCGTGGGACAGTGGATCAGCAGACAGCCACGTCTCGAAACAGGCACAGCAGCTCTAGCTAAGAGGGGCAGATCAAATATGGAGTAAGAGGGCAGGAGAAGGAACACAGCCTGTAGTCATGGCTCAGAGGAGACTAGATGCTACAGAGGAGCCCCAGGGGAGACAGAACCCAGCGATGGGATCCCTGAATGTCAGGAGCTGGTGACCAGAGTTCCAGTAACTTTTCACAGCCCAAAGTGGAATGCCAGAGGCTCATTTGTCATGATGCATGTTCTTAGACCAGCACTGTCCAACAGTAATATACTGTAAGCCACTTGGTGAATTTCGAGTAGTCACATCAAGGCAGTAAAAATAAACAGGTGAAATTAATTTTAATCATATGTTTACTTAACCGAAAATACCTAAAATATTACTGTTTCAACATTTAGTCAATAGTCAATACAGAAAATTATTAAGATATTTTCATTCTCTTTTTAATATTGCCTTGAAACCCAGTGTGTATATTATAATCACAACACAGCTCAATTCAGACTAGCCACATTTCAAGTGCCCAGTAGCCCCATGAGGCTAGTAGTCATGACGTTACACAATATAGTCTTAAATTATACCCAATAATCTGGGTACAAGGGGAAATGTGTGTGTATCTATATGTATCAATAAATATCTCCCAGCAGCAGCAGAAGATGTAAACTTTGAACTCCAAAGACATTACTACCTAACCAAACTGGATGATGTTATCTTGCAAGGAAAATGACGGTCTTAATCTATAGCCATCGTTTACCCTCACACTACAGGTTCCATCCTAGGGTCAAAAAAAAAAAAAAAAAAAAAAAAGACTCTTTTGTTTCAGAATATCACAAACCTGGCCACACAGAGTTGCATTTAAAAATCCTTAGCTCTTGGGGCACCTGGGTGGCTCAGTGGGTTAAAGCCTCTGCCTTCGGCTCAGGTCATGATCCCAAGGTCCTGGGATCGAGCCCCACATCGGGCTCTCTGCTTAGCGGGGAGCTTGCTTCCTCCTCTCTCTCTCTCTGCCTGCCTCTCTGCCTACTTGTGATCTCTGTCTGTCAAATAAATAAATAAAATCTTAAACAAACAAACAAACAAACAACTTGGATGCCTGGGTGGCTCAGTTGGTTAAGTGACGGCCTTCAGCTCAGGTCATGATCCTAGAGTCCCAGGATAGGGTCCCACATAGGGCTCCCTGCTCAGCAGGGAGCCTGCTTCCCCCTTTCTCTCTGCCTGCCTCTCTGCCTACTTGTGATCTCTGTCTGTCAAATAAATAAATAAAATCTTAAA
>NW_019154158.1:4228534-4260042 GCF_002288905.1 Enhydra lutris kenyoni
AAAAAAAAAATCCTTAGCTCTTACCCATTCAAGGTTGGTATCTCCTCGCAAATCTCCCCTTTTCCTTACTGCAATTCTGGATTCATGTGACTATTGTCAGCCACAGAGCTGCCTCTGCTCCCAATAGCAAATCTGCAACTAAGCTGTTTCAGAGGGCATCTAACGAAGGCTGGTCCTGTAAATTGCCAAGGAAAATTCATCTTCTCTACCCATGAAATCACTTTCAGATTTATGCTAGTAAAAGATTAGCCAACAATGAAAAGATGCTGTCATCACAATTTGCAGTAGCAAATCAGTTTCCTGTCCTTACTTTTGCACACTTCCTTTGCATTTGTGAAACCGGAGACACACTTGATGATTTTTAGAAAAATGTATCTTTCTATTCCTATGAAAATGTGCTCTGCAGAGAACAAGATGGGTTGCCTAATAACAAAAAAAGTAATCTTGTTTGAAAAAGTAGGCCTTCTGTCTTCCACAGAGACAGCTGATAAAATAAAACAGAGGAATTAAGTAAAAGAAGATACATAAGTTAAGGCAGCCTGAAGGCAACCTCAGCTTTGATGTCAACAAATCATACCGTTCTTACAAGTTTTTTCCTTCTGATTTTACGTTTTAAAAAAATGAATCGCTAATGTAGCGAAGACCAAGCATCTTCTTGCGAAAACATATACAGCAAGGATAGAATAAAGGGAGCTCTTTTTTCTTCCACTACAGAATCAAATTCTAAGCTATAGCAATTAACATTCCGAATGATCAATACCCAAGACTGATTTGCTTGGGCACTTGTGAAACCAGGTTTTGACAGCAGGAGTTAGTGCAGTGTGATTGTGGGAAATCACCGAAAGAGCTGTGGGGAAATAGCCAATCAATGGTTTCATTGTGTGTCAACTGCCCACCTTGCAGTTCAACCCTCATGTTCAAGATGCTTGAGCATGACTCAGCAGAAGTCACCTGACTTTTTGAAATCCTACGAGAGCCACATCATCCCTTAACTCACAAAATCTCAACCATAACCTCACGTTCTTGTGACTATAATCATTCAGTCACATTCACTCTCAAAAGATATACTCTACTGTTTATATGCCTCTTTATCATGAGACTACTTTACCTTTAAGCCCTTGAGGCTAATTTTCCTCGATGGTGGATGTCGGTAAATGGTGGCCAAATTCTCATGAATTAAATTGACATGTTTTTTTAAATGGATTTTGCCAATTAATTCTTAGACCTTGTGGCCCCAAAACTACAGAATTTCTCTTAACCAAACCGCCCCATAAAAATGCTACAACCTCTTTTGAAAATAGAGTTATGATGGATAAAATTCTATTATTTTTTTTTCTACTTAAAAAGTAGGAAGAAAATTGGGGTGCCTGGGTGGCTCAGTGGGTTAAAGCCTCTGCCTTTGGCTCAGGTCATGATCTCAGGGTTCTGGGATCGAGCCCCACATCGGGCTCTCTGCTCAACAGGGAGCCTACTTCCCCCTCTCTCTGCCTGCCTCTCTGCCTACTTGTGATCTCACTCTCTGTCAAATAAATAAATAAAATCTTTTTTTAAAAAAAGTAGGAAGAAAATATTTGAGGACTGAGCTTCATTCAGTAAACGTAAAGAGTAGCATAAGGTTCTAGAGAGAAGTGGCGCAGTTTAAATATTGTTCTACATGTATGTCAACAAAAGTTGAAAGCTGAATTTTTTAAATGGTACTTTTTTTAGGAAATCTATACTATGTGGCTATTCAGTAACTCAATTGATTTTCTGTTGTGGAATACTTTCTGTAACATATCTCTTATCTAGACCACTGAAAAGAGATAGATAAAATTTGCCTACCCAGTTGTCTTTTCAATCATTCCCCTCTAGCTAGTTCCTACACTGTGGTCATTCCCTCTGGTGCCACGTCTACCCACCCACAGCTCATACCGAAGACAAAGGGAGAGATCCAAATAATGTCCAGCTAGCCACAATCCATGGCTGCTATAGGCCAACCAGAAAATTATCCACCCAGAGCACCTAGGACTTTGACTTAGGAAGTAGCACTTGGATATACTGGATAGAGCCCCGCAACCTGAAAACTGATTTTTGTTAATGACAGTTAATGACTTGTCTGTCCATCTGTCCTAAACTTTAATTGTGACTGGAGACCTCAGGTATCTCTCCAAAGAGAACACATAAAAGTCATGTGAGCCACATTTTCTGTGTCGAGTATACACCAGGACACCCTTCACATCTAGACCCAGGGACAATTGCTTTCATACATTTGGTTCCATGATCCTCCTGCCTTCACACTCAGGTTTTCAACATCAGTATCAAAAGCATCTACTTGTGACCTGTTGGAGCCCTCTTCTTATATGACTTAATATCCTCCTAACCTGATACCCTACTCTATCTTTCTCAGTCTCCCCTTTAGCCATGTAAGCTAGCTCCCTCTCTACCATCCCTCCAGAAGAGAATGATTGCACATCTCCTGACTGAATGCCTGAGAATTACATCTGTTTGGATTCTCCATCACTGCCTCATTATAGGACACTCATCAGTTACTTCAGTTTTTAGTGGACTTCCTACCTAGGCTACAGCCTTTGGACCTTATGTTTGAACAGGTAAAGCTAAATTAAAGCCAGCATTAGCAACTAAATCTATCTCCTCCCCAGCTCCTACCCTATTCCCATGACATATTTATACTTATTTTCTCCCCCATCCCAGTCATCTACCTTCCACCTAGTCTGCCACATTCTACCATAGTTACTGGGCCATTCCTGGCTCTTTCTGTGAAAATAGCTCATCTCAACTTGATACAGATTTCAGGGAATTGAGAGGTAGTCAAGAAGTTGGACATCTTTTCTCCCCATCCTAAGTTTAACCACCAATGGCACTTCATTGTTTCCTTTAAAGTCATTTTCTAGAACATCAAACACATGCATATTCATCAGCTGCTATCTATATTAGATTATCCATGCTTCTGCCTTCTTCCATCAGTGTAGTTAATCAAGAGCAGTAGAAACTAAAGTTGCCCTATGAAGTCTGAATTGCATGGCAAAGGGTGTGCCGAGCTAGCAGATATTCCTGCTGTATTTGTTGACCTCTCCTGAAGGTGCAAAGGAAACTGAAAGCTTCAAATATTTCAAAGTATTTCACATGGTTTGGGAGGAATTTCATTTGCTCAGAAGTCTTCTCTTAAGGGAATTGCGTTTTGAACTGTTATATCACATATACGTTTTTATTACCATTTTTGTTCACTCAGTCATCCGAAAGCAAGCTAGAGCACTGGACCGTTGGACACAAGGATGAATTCCAAAAAGATTAGAGAACCAGGAAAATGCAGAGTGGGTTTAATGACTCATGGGTGAAGCATTAGTCATTGGTCATAAACCAATATGGAACCAGAGACAGTGGGAATGAATTCAGCCTGCAGAGCAACAGGCTCTGCGGGTTCCACCTCGCAATTCCAGCAGCTGACTCAACATTTCCACAGAGTTCACAAGGCAAAAGCCCAGCTGGTTTTTTTCTTCTTCCATTCCATCGTCCATTTAACCTTTTACAGTCAAGGTCTCTTTTAGCATTCTAGAACAACATGGAAAAGTGATTTATTTCTTCTGATTAAATATGATTCCTAAGAGAGAACAATAACCTGAAATCCTCAAATATACATATAAAAAAAGGCTGTGATGGTTAAGCTAGGAATATTTGTTTAAAACAGGTATGCTGAAATACAACTTCTAACCCAAGGAGTGTCAAGTGTTTTCAGAGATGACTGGGAACTAGGAATTCTGGCTTTGCTTAATTCTGCCCACAATTCAGGTTATAACAATCTAGTGCATCCCTGTGTGCTTAGACACAGGGAGGAATGTGTACCATCTCAGGATCCTTTTTAGGCCTTACCACATTTCTGAAGGCTTCTCTGACCCTTCATCTTGCCATAAAGTGAATTATACTCCTCTCTATACCACCTCCTTATCCTACAGGTAAACCCCCCTTCGCACATACCTGTTTTTATTAGTTCTTCACCAACTGGCACTGTTCCTCTGCCCACTGTTCCTCTGCTTAATTCCTCATATGCTATTAAGAGGGATTCATCATTGTTTGGGGCTGGCAAATGAATTTGACAGGGATCTGATTGCACAAGACATTTCTAGATTAGAAAAAGTGTAATGACTTTAGATTAATTGACCAGTATTGTGGTTCCCAGTGTCTTGGGAATTCTGATACCTAATGTCTATATTCAATTAAACAACAGAAGGATATGCCTTACGAAGGCCATGGATTTTGAAGGCAGATAGGCTTGGAATTAAACCCAAAGTCAGCCTCAAATCTACCTTAATTTCTTCATTCAACAAGTATATAATATTATGCATCTGCCATGTTCCATACAGTTCTAAATCCTGGGAGTATAGCAATAAACAAAACAGATAAAATATTTAAAGAATTCGGACTTGGAAGGAACTTTAGGGATCTTCTTTTTTTTTTTTTTTCTAAGATTTTATTTATTTATTTGACAAACAGAGATCACAAGTAGGCAGAGAGGCAGGCAGAGATGGGGGTGGGGGGGGAGCAGGGTCCCTGCTAAGCAGAGAGCCCAATGCGGGGCTCAATCCCTGGACCCTGGGATCATGACCTGAGCCGAAGGCAGAGGCTTTAACCCACTGAGCCACCCAGGTGCCCCTGGAACTTTAGGGATCTTCTAAGTTTGACTGGGATATGTCCACACTTATTCACTTACATTGTTTCTGGCTACTTGTATTACAACAGAACTGAACAGCTATGACAGAGGCCAGAGGGACACAAAATTCTAAAATACTTACAGAACATGGTTCCTTTGCAGAGTTTGCTGTTCTTTCTCTTTGGGCTGCTCACTTTGCTTGTTGAGTGCTAGCTACACACCGAAGTATTCTTCTAGGTTTCAGGAATACAGTGGTAAACAACATACACACCCTGTCTTCAGGGATCTTGCAATTTTGAAGAGATGGGATAAGTAAGTAAGGCACTAATATCCAAGAAGGTAAATAGTTCTTCCTTTGTTTGGTTCACCAATATATTCCAAGCACCTAGAATAGTGTTGGGCACAAGAGGCTAGTGGATACATAGAATATATTCAATAAAGTTGATCAGTAGATCTCATTAGAATGAGAGGGATGAGTGTGAGGAAAGAGGCTGGAGCAGCCCGCAAAGGACAGAGCCCACAAAGGACAGAGCCCACGGGGCCTGTTAAAACATGCCAGAGGTGGGACTTGAACTGGGAGCAACACGCAGTCACTGAAGAATTTCAAGGTTGAGTGTGACAACATACTTAGAAAAGACTGCTCTGGCTACTTGAGGGGACTCGAAGGGAGACAAGACTGGAGGCCTGAGGCCAGTTAGCAAGCAGTGGTAGTTATACTGCAAAGAGACACAAAAATGCACTCTCCCTCCCACTTCCCTTGCCCTCAGGAATAAGTGTAACTCCAGGTCTCCGTAAGCAGGTGGCTCCAGGTGTTTGGGTGTTTCTGTCCCTGGGGTTGACATGTGACACGGGATTATACCAGAGCTCAGGAGAGGCGGCACAGCAAAGAAATGGACAGACAACTGGGAACTATTAAATTACGAGGAAATGAGGTGTTCACAGAGCTTGATTTTGAAATTATCGTTAGAGCAATTGGAGCTTTTAAGTAGATATCTCAGAAAGTCCAGAGACTCCTAGTCAGCAAAGGGAAAGGAATGTTTATCTTCTCTGAAAGCCATTTTCACCTAAAGCTGATTCATGATTCAGTCCGAGGCAAAACTCTTCCCATTCGCTTGACAAGTAAGGTATGGCTTCTGTCCCAGGACTTCGCTCTTTCCCTGTGGTGAGTAGAGGGGTGTAGCAAAGTCACAGGACCCCAGGGAGACCAGCAGAGCTGCTGGCAGCAGATGCCGTCAGATGGCACACACTGTCTTGCTCAGCTCATTATTGCCCAAGGTCCTAGAAGGAAGTTTGCACATTCCAAAACTCAGCTTCTGAGGATCATCAGACTCAGGGAGGCTGACTCACACTTGCTAAGTTCACAGAAGACTGAGGTATAAACCAACTGATATTTTTTATATATCTATAAAATATATGTATATTTTATGGATATATATTTTACATATCCATAAAAATATATGTTTTATGGATATATATGGTTATATATATATTTATATATAATCAACTGATTATTTTTTAATAATAAATGTAAGCACAGAGTGTCATTAGCAACCTCAGTCTGGTATGTGCTTTTTCTCTACAAACAAAGTATAAGGGGAACTAAATTATAATCAGATGATTTCAAGAGATGTGTAGAATTCATACAAAGTAAACTAGCTACACACTTCATCTATATAGTGACATTGGGCTAAGAAAGCCAGAAATAGACATCCCACCGTGCATAAGGTCTTGCCAATGGGAAAGAAATATTCTAAGTCCCTGAGCTAAGCCTCCTTCTCCCCTCTGTAGTTCTAGGAGGGCACTTGCCAACATTTGCCTTTCTGACTTTTCCATTTTTCTGTTCTTCCACAGCTGGCCAACTGCAGTTCTAAATGATAAGTTCTTTCATTAGATATGTTAATATAGGTAATCAGGTTACAATCCTCACTCCATTTAAAGTTATTCTCAAAAGTGACTTTCAAGTCTTGGACCCAGCCTGTGAGGTATAGAAGGCACTTAAATGCCCTGTCTTCCAAATTCTTGGGTGCACTTTCCTCTTGCACCCCTCTGCAGATGGTTTCTGTTGTTCAAATGCTTGCTCCTGTCCACATGCATCTAGAAGCCAGAAGTAGGACTTGATCAAGATGGGACCTCAAGCATTATGTACATTCCTGGCTTTTTACAAGAATGAATTTTTCTTCATTTGAAAACTGGTTTGCCTTAAAGTATTTATATCCTTCACTGACTAAATTTTAGGATCACTTGGATGCAAGAGACAGAAATAGCAACGCAGCTTATATGATCCTTGCTATTTATGGCACTGGACTAATTACTTTATATTGTTATTGCCCTCAAGCCTCTAAATATGATGAAAGTATCTATCACCCTCCATTTGTATATGGGAAAACTGAGGCGCAAAGAAGATAAATGGTGGTCCAAGGTCACTAAGAAGAATTAACTTGGCTACTCTCATGGCTTTTCCAAGTTCATTGTACTTCCCAACTTGGTCCAGAAACTGAAAGAGTAGCATATTGTGCATTTTGATGGCAATCTATCAAGCTCCTCCAATTTGGGTTTTATCCGATCGTTCCCAACCTGTGGCTCTGCATATTTGATAACTGGCAACCCCCTGGTGTGTCCCAGCACTTTTACAGTTACATCAGTGCCTTGGAAATGTTGAGAAATATCACTTTATGTTGTTGTGATCTAGCTTCCCCTCATCATATGCTTGGTGATAATCACACTGAACTAGCTCATCTCAAATTGTTTCGAGTTGTATAGTCGGTGGATTCTAATTCTTCCCAGGTGTGGCTCTGCTGACCTTCAAAATACCCACTCACCTGCATTCCCTGAGTAAAGATTAATTTGTACTGATTGGCGAGAGAATGATGTTTCATTTATCTTCACACTGTAGTCTCAAATCAGGTTGATTATCAGAAGCACTTCAGAGATTTTTAAGGGTATAGATTCTGGAGCCCACTCTAGGAATCAGTACATTTCAAAAGCTCCAGAGCTAATCTGGAAACTTACCAGGTTCAGGGACCAGTGCAATGGATACATTCACAATTGCTGGGAGCAGAAACCCTGGCTTTAAGTTCCTGTCTGCCACCATGTGATCTTGGGCAAATTAACCTCCTAGAGTATCAATTTCATCTTAAGCAGAGGAGGGAATTATAAAGTACCCATTTCTTGGCAGGTAGAGGGGAGGATCAAATAAGATAATGTAGGCAAAAATATTCATAAATAATCCTATTTACTTGATACTAACACATCTCAAGAAGAAAATCTCCAAAGGAAAACGAGCATGAGGTCCAATCTAAGATGCCTTTTTGGCACTTGGTTAATGCATCTCACCACATTCGTCTTTGAATTCAACAATTCTAAATTTATGACAAATATAGCCGTGGCCATCCCTTATAGAAACAAACATAAGCATTGCAGTTATTATTTAAAGAGAAGCCAAGAATCTCGAGAAGCCTTTTTTGTCCTCGAGCTATTAATGTGTCTGTCTTTGGGGAAAGAGTGTTTTGGATTTCTTGCTATCAATCCTCCACTTAATATGAAACTTCATGAATTCCAGCTGTTAGCCACATAATTTCTCTGCACATTTGATTTCTGGGCTTTTCCCTTGCCTCTAAATCCTTCCCATATGTTAGTTTGGAGGCCAGGGACTGGGGGGCAGAAGACAGGAGGCTCAGAGCCACCCTCTGTCCAAGGGCTGACATGATGTGTGAGACCACATGACAAGCACTCCGATTAGGAGGTGCTCTCTGTCTTTGTCCCAGGCTTCTGCTCTCCAGGCTGTGGCCGTCACCTGCTCCTTATTTTCCTGAATTTTTCTTCAATTCACGATGTTAAAAAAAAAAAAAAACAAGGGTATATTTTTTTTTAGCCAAAACCACCCCTCGACTGTCTGGATTCTGGCTTTTGTTTACAAAGGCTCTGCGGTGTTCTTGCCAAGGGGAGAAGAGGAAAAAGTACCCTACTTCATCTTCAATTTAACCTTTTACAATCAAAATCTCTTTTAGTACACTAGAAAATATAAAACAGTGATTCATATGGGAAAGATATGATTCCTGAGAGATGGAATAGTGGCTCAAAGTACTCAAATATGAGTTTCCCCTACTATCCAAAAGAAGAGTGTTCCTAAGAGAGTTTCCTAAGCTGATGTAAAGCAAAGAAACAATTACCACTAATTTACATGGAAAATGTTTAGTGGTCGCAGACCCAAAAAATAACACCTCTTAGGCTTCTCTGATACTTTAGGACACATCTTGCCAACAGATACACAAAATAAGTTGAGATAAAACATAGATGCTCAGAGACAAGTTCAAAGGTATGGTGGTGGGATGATGAGATGCTGAGCATAGTTCCCTAGGAAAGAGCTTGGCTGTGCCTCTGTAATGGCTTGCTGCAAATCTAACACTGAATGCTGTTTTCACTTTTTGCCTTTTTTGTTTTTTTGTAAAAGCAAAAATCCTCTTCAGATTTCTTTCAGTTAGCAAAAACAGGTCCTAATATAGGTCTTTCATAAAAGTGAAGTGGTATAATACAAACTTTTGAAAAGTGGGGGATACTTGTACACACATAAGTAAGAGCCTGCAATTTTTAAGGTAGGAATATTTGCTTAAGATGAAATGCATTGAATAAATGTAGTCTCTAACATAAGGAGCGTCTAGTGGTTTCACAGTTGACTTGAAACCAGGAATCCTAAGACTGTTCAATTTTGCTAACAGTCCAGGCTGTGTCTCAGTCTGGATGTGGTGGAACCATCATGGCACATGTGATTAGGAACCAGATCACCTCAAAATCCTCTGAAGCCTTCTCTGACCTTTCCACCTGATGGAAACTTAATCATCCTCCTCTCTGGCCCATTTCTGCATCCATCATAGCCCACACCACATTATTATAATTATTTAGCTACTTCTTCGGCCTCCCCAACTAGGCTGCACCCTCCTTAAGGTCAAAATTATACCTTATTCATCAGAACGCTCCCCACGCTCCAGCACCTAGCACAGTGTCTGCCAAATCCTGGGTGTTTGTTGCTGAATGTCACCAGCACCAATGCGTGTTTGGAGAATTAAGGAGAGTGTATGTATCAAGCATTTGCAATATGTTCACCTTAAGATATTTTTCCAGAACCCCACTCTTTAATTCCTCTCTGCCCTAAAATCTCCATACTATATTTGGAGGGCTTATTAATTCTGAGCACCAGGTCTGGAATGGTATGTGGAGAGGCTGGAGCACATCAAGAGCCTACCAGACAGCCTAGTGGATAACAGATGCCTCAGATGATCCTCGTGCCCCATTTCTGATTCCCTTGGCCCTAACTGTCTGTAATTCCAGCCACTGCCACACCAGATCCACTTCCCACTGGTGGACCTGTTAGCGTTTGCCTCAGATCCAGGGTATTGCCTTTCATTTCCTTCTCGGAGCTTCTCTTGAGAAGGAGGTAGGTTAGGTGGGAGAGAGGGGAATCCTCCTTCACAAGCATGTGCAACCTGAAAAGAAAGGAGTTAGTGCCCCACTGGGGAAACTTCTGATGAGCGGGGGCTGAGTGCCAATGGGCAAATGCTTCCCTTGGACAGACAGTCCTGAGACACAATTTCTATGGCTCCTTGGACCCCACCACCAGATGGAGAAACCAAGTAGTGGTTAACCTAAAAATGCACCTTTTATTGACTCTCCCTCCTTCTCTGTTTCTCTCCTCCATCTCCCACTTCTCCTCCCTAGATCATACTCCCCAATAAAATGTTTACATATAAGCTTTGACCAATGCCTGACTGAATGGACCAGGATGATGGAAGTCTCCAATGGTGTCCCATGATGCCTAAGGAACCAGGGCAAAATTCTTTTTAAAAATGAAAGATCTTGACAGGATGGGGAATTTGTCACGTGGCAGAAAGAGTAGATTTATCCTGTTTTGCTCCAGTCAGGTTAAACGAGACGCATAAATGAAAGTAACAACAAGGAAGACTCTAACTCAATGCAGAGTTAGAAAAATGTGTGATGATGGGAGTTGGCTTCCCTGCCTGCCTGTGTCCTGGGTGCCAGCTCTCCTCTCAGATCCATCCTGTGCAAGACTCACAGAATCTTCCTTTAATCAACAGCCCTTTCATCAAGTGATCCCTTCTTTGAACTCCTCTAATAGCTTGCAAGTCACTTAGGAACCCAGTTCAAACTCTCTCACTGGAATTGTTGGACACAATGAGCTGTATTGTGAGGTGAGGAGAGCTATGTCACAAGAAGTGTTCAAGTTTCAGCCAATTAATGATCTGGCAGTTTTGTTATAAATAAGATTCTCTCCCAGTTCCTTCTTTCCAGGCCCCTGTTAGTCACTTCCACTCTGGTGTTCCATTATCACTTTGTATTTAGTCTAAATAAAGTAGTCTAAAATAAAATTCATGCCCTCCCTGAACTCTGAGAACTTTCTTTCTTGATTTCTTTATTTCTGAGCAGTACTCTCCTCTACCCTATTGAATCCCCAACCATGGGCAAGACCCTGCTGAAATGCTACCTCTTCCTCAATTCCTCCCAAGTCATCTTCTCCTATTTTCATGCCTTTGTTATAACACTCAATACACACAATTACAGGTACTGCAAACAGAACAAGTCTGTGAACACTTTGAGAACAGAGACCATGCCTCACTATTTTTAATAAACAAACAAACAAAAAACAATCTCAGCACCTAAACATATCCTAAACATAATAAGCACTCGGGAAGTACTTGGTAAATGAGTCACTGAGAAATAAAACAATGTTAAAGGCCATGATTCTCCAAATTACTACAATGTGACACCTGAGAATCATTATGGCCCCCTCATCAAATCCCACAGTCAACCACCAGTCTTGTCTTGCTTTTTTCTTCTAATCCCTCACATTGCTCCTGGTTTTTATTTCCATCCCACTGATAACAGTCTGGATCCTGCATCTCTTCGATAACTTCCCAGCCAGTGTCCCTATCTCCAGGCACTTTCAGTATATTTAACATCCCTTTACTATGGAGAGAAACACCATGTCATTCTTTCTAAAAATCCCTGCTAATGGTTTCCATCTCCCCATGAGATAAAATCTAAGCGCCCTGTCCAGGAATTCAGTCATCTCCTGGTCCTACTTTTCCAGCTTTCTTTCCCACACTCCTTAAGTCAAACTGGGGTGTTCCCCCTCCTCTCTCCTCAACTGTGGTTTCTGCATTTCTTCCACCTGGTCAAACCCTATACTCCTTAAAGCACCAGTTCAAATCTCCTCACTTCCATGAAGACTTTCCTAATGTCCCCAGGCCCAAGTGCTCCTTCCATTCTCTGGATTTCTAATGTACTCCTTGCTTACAACCATCCTCTAGGATGGTCCCTCACCAAAAAAGCAAAAACAACCTTGTGAAGTCAAATAAGTTTGGGAAATACATAGCCATACATGTAGCAGTAATAAGGAACAACTATGGAAGCTGTGCCAGCCATTAGCTTTAGGTATGTCCATGTCCCACTTAATCCTTACAACAGCCCTATGAGGTGCTATTTGCATCTTAGGCTACAGATACAAATACCGAAGTGTGATATTTGACCCCCTTACACCTCAATTATCCAATCCGTAAACTAGGATTCAAATCCAGGCAGAGTTTGTGATGTGCTCCTCTCGAGTTTCAGTTATATAAAATGCAATACAAATGTCAGAGCTTGCCACTGTCAATACTATTTTTGTTCTTCAAGTAGACTGGAAGCTCTCCCGGGGCAAACACCAGTCCAGTTCCCATTTGTTTCTCCAGAACACAGAGACAGTAAATGCCTATCCTCCAATAAAGTGGTTGACTTTTTCTTTAATTTTCATATTATTGATGGACTATTTTAAATGTTTAAAAACAATATATTTTTGGAGGGCCTGGGTGGCTCAGTCAGTTGAGCATCCAGGTCTTGATCTCGGGGTTGTGAGTTCCAGCCCCATGTTGGTTTAAAAAGAAATAACAACAAAATGTGTGTGTGTGTGTGTGTGTGTGTGTGTGTGTATGTGTGTGTGTGTTTTAACTTTTCAAAGCACTTCCTCATCCATTAATTCATTTTATTTTCACAATGCTCAGGTAGCTCAGTATTTTCGACGATTTTCACGTACAAAAAAAAGTCAAGATACAGAAGAGGTAGGGAATGTCCAGGAATCGTCACGTAGGATTTGGCAAGTAATAGGCTTTCCACATCTGGCCCTGCTGAGTGCACAATCCTCACTCCACCTGACACCAGGGCCCCCATGTCGGCATCTCCAGAAGGGGCTTGGTTGACAATATTAAGAAAGATCTTTTTATTTCCCTCAATCACCATGGGACTATCAACCTCCAAGATACATAAAAATGAAACTATCCTTTTTGGAAAAAAAATAATAATAACGTTTTCTGATGCATCTACCTTGAATGTATTCAGGCCACTGTTTTGTAGAAATTAAGTCATTGTCTCTCTGAAGTGAATTACTGAGGAATACATGATATTACACCAAATCAAGCCCCTATTTGTTTTGTTAGTGCTTTGTTGTTCTTACTCTTTTTGCTTACCCAATCATGACGCCTGTTGGTATTCAGTATTTGAACACTGTAATTGGAACATAAAATGTAGTAGGTCTCTTTACATCTCCTTGTGGATATGTGTATGGAAATTGTTCACACACAGGCATAGATGTATCCTTCGCTAGGTAGGACTTAGTCCTCTTGTCTTCGCGAGGCTGCATTTTCTGTTCTCAAAGCCTTTGCCCAAATAATAGGCTTTGGTATTTCTATTAGCCGCAATCTTCTTTCTCTCAAAAAAATCCCTCTGGTCTGCAAGGGAGGTTATTTTCAATGAATTTTCCTGTTCTTTCCTTTCCTATCATCCTTTTCTTGATCAATGTTTTAGTCTAACTACTTGATTTTCAAATTATTTTGTAATTACAAAATGTTTAGCTAATTTTAGCTTCATTCCAAAAAGTGATTTTCACTGGTGCCATCTCTGTCTTTGTTCCTTTTCTTGGCAACATTGTAGCTAGATGGGAAATTAATCGTGCCCTGATTTTAACAATGCTACCTGAACTCGCTAGCTGTTCTTCTTTGAGGAAGCATCAATTAAAAAAAAGAAAAAGAAAAAAAAGCATTCAAGCTGATGGATAAAAGAATTGGGATCTCTTAGCCTAGAAAAGTGTTGCGGGGTAACTACAATGGCCTTTAAGTATAGAGGAGATAATGGCTAGTTGTCAGCAGCTGCAGGGAGAATAGAACAAAAAGGAATAGGTTTTAGGAGGGAACATGGAGTTTCAAAATAGAGGGAAGGAATAAATGACTCTCTAAAGACAGGACTGGTATAACCTGCAAGTGGGACAAACCCACGGTACAAGTTGTGTCTTGAAGACCCAAGGAAAGCCCCCAGGCTCATACAAACTTCTCTGTCCCCCAGCCATCTCCATCCTTCTTGCTTCCTACCCTCTCTTTTTTTTTTTTTTTTTTAAAGATTTTATTTATTTGACAGAGAGAGATCACAAGTAGACAGAGAGGCAGGCAGAGAGAGAGGGAGGGAAGCAGACGGGACTCGATCCCAGGACCCTGAGATCATGACCTGAGCCGAAGGCAGCGGCTTAACCCACTGAGCCACCCAGGCACCCCTACCCTCTCTTTTTAAAATCAAATAGTCTTACGATTCATTAAGTCACAAGTGTATCAGCACACCTTACAAGACCAGCAACATGATTTGTAGGGCCCAGTAGGAAATGAAAATGTAGAGGAGGATTGAAATGAAAATGAAAAATGAAGGGGCTCCTGGGTGGCTCAGTGGGTTAAAGCCTCTGCCTTTGGCTCAGGTCATGATCCCAGGGTCCTGGGATCGAGTCCCAAATGGGGCAGGGAGCCTGCTCAGCCTCCCCATCTCTCTCTGCCTGCTTGTGATCTCTCTCTCTGTCAAATAAATAAATAAACTCTTAAAAAAAAAAAAAAGAAAGAAAGAATGTCTTAACACCTAAATCTTTTATTTCTAAAATGGTTCACTTAAAAGAAAGAAAAAAAAAGATCAAACCCAACCCTCCAGGGCCTAGGAGAACAGCCTAAAATGGAATGAGAGAAGTTCAAAGTTTAAGATGGACTTTTTATCATAAATTTTTATGTGAATTCTAGTTTCCAGACCATGATATGGTTCTGCCCATTTTCATAATTTTTAAGAAAACTTAATGACAAATAACTTACATCTACCACAAAATAAGTTATCTACATTTTTATTTTTCTCCAGGCATAAACAAAATATTTGGTCCAATGCAATTGTGAGAAGAAACCACACTGATATGTGGGAACCAGTCGGTTTTTATTTTTATTTGGAATAATTAAAAGTTCAAATACACCAGTTCATAAGGTGACAAAACTCATTTTTCAAAGACTAGTTGTGGGGGTTTGCTACCTCAGATCTAGCGTGTTGGCTCTAGAAAGTTTACACTAGCCCTTGGCACCAATAGAATTAGCACATGTTCTTCCAAAAGAGAATATCTTGTTCATTTTTATGGAACCAACTGTCTAATAGCCAAAAGTTTCTTGATAACACACAAGTTATAAGTACAAACATTTCCAATCATGTATTCCCCAAGTTGTCGATGAAGGATAAAATTAGCCAACACAGAAAAGGTGGACTTAGTGGATTTTCTTGTGCATTCTGTCACCAAAACATCTATGAGAACTAAAATTTAAACCTAACCCGTGTCCCATTATTCCTACCTATACACAGGCAAGTTGATGCTCCACGTTCATTCTATACCTTCACCACAATGCTAGAGGAAAAATGCTGATCAGTTTCCTTGAGACCACATTTGCATGTTAATCACTAGTTGCCTTTTAATAAATATCAACAAGAAAATAATCGTTGTCATTTGTTAGCCACTTTTCACAGACCAGGCACAATGGCAAAGGCCATGCTTGGGTTATCTCAGTCACACTCAGGCTAAAAGGAAGGGTGATGATCTCATTGAGTCATTATGAGGATTAGATAAGCTAAGCACTCAAAGTTAGCTAATACTGGCTCATTTACATATGCTATTTTCTTCAATCCGCTTAATCATCTCATGATTAATAAGTTAATAAGATCAAACTATTAAATAACAGCTGGAATTTTAGCCCCTCCTGTTCAATAAGAAGGAAAACCTGTGCTCCTTTCTTTGCACTGCATTCTAACCAGGTCCAAGACTATGCCGATACAATTCTTTTCCATGAGTCACCTCTGCTGCACCCTGTTCCTAAAGCTACTCCATCGACCACCCCGATGAGACATGAGTGCTTCCCTTTTTTAGCTCTTTTTGGGAATGCTCCTCTGACATTTATTATTTACTTCTTATAGCTTATCTTGGTAAAAAAAAAGGAAAGAGAAGAGAAAAGAAAAAGAAATGTACTAGATAGTTGCTGAGCCCATGAAGGAAACCAGCTTGAATGAATGTCACTTCCAGATCAGGAGGAGTTTGCTGTGAAAACACACTGTGAAATGTGCACAAGGAAACACCAGAAGTTGAGGACAGAAGCACCATGGGAAAGGCACAAGCAAAGCACCTCCGGAGTTCAGAGGCAGGGGTCCTCCCAGTTCGGCGGGTGGGGGGGCTGGGGAGTTCAGAGAAAGCTTCATAAAGCTGATTTATGAGGTGGGCCTTGAACAACAGGAAGATTTGAGAAAAGCCCCATTTTCAAGAGTAACAAGGAGCATTAGGACCCAAAAAAGAGCTCAAAGCATCATCATGGAATCAGGCATCTGAGATTTAGATAAACTAAGAGGAATGCAAACCTGCAAAGTGGAGGGTATGGCTGAGAACGGGAGTGGGGTCTGGAGGATGCAGGACAAAGTTTCTATCACGTATTTGCCTGACAAGCAAGAGCCATTAGGAGGCGTGGGGACAGAAAGGTGGCTTACTCGGGCCTGGGAGTGGGGGCAGAGGCTGCTGATGCTGCTGTGTAGCAGTGTGTGTGTGACCGAGGGACCAGGCGAGGGGGAAGCCCACGAGACCAGCTCAGGAGGAACGCTGATGAGCCGGGCTAAGCCCAATTCGGAAAGTGGCTGGTGAAGGAAAGGGAAGGGAATGAAAGGGGTGTGCAAGCAATGAAAGTCCGTCTGTGGATGGAGAACGTTGGCAACAGGCTTCCCCAGGAAGGGGAGGCACACTCAGAGGAAAGCAGTGTGCTCCTATTAGAATATAGGGAGCCCCAGGTGCAGCACCTCGAATACTCCTTTTCCCTTCTCCTTCCTTTGTTATCATCAGAGGCGTGTCCACCCCCCCACACACACACCTCTATTCACGATGTTTATGAGGCCCTACACAACCTGACTCTGGTTCAAGCAACACCAACCTTATGCTCCTGAAATAGGACAAGTGTTCTCCTCTCAAAGCCTTGTGCTTTGCTCCCTTTGTTCTAGAGTGCCCCCTGACCTCCAGTCTAGCCCTGGCTGGCTTCTTACCATCATAAGAGCTCAGTTCAAAGGCCATTTCCTCAAGGAGGCTTCCCTGACCACCCCATCTAAGGACCCCAAGCCCACAGTCCCAGCCACCGGGTCCCATTACCCTGTTAGTTTCCTGCCTGGCACTTTCCACTCTCCCCAGGTTTCTGGAAGACCACCTGTCTCCCCTCACCAATGTCAGCTTCAGGAGAGCAGGGACAGCAGCCTGCTCACCCAAGGAACCTAAGACCTGGCTTGGTGCCTGGCTCATCACAGTACCCAAGGAGTCACTGAGTGAATCCGTCCACTACAGCACGTGTCGTCAGGGAACCAACCCAGCT
Organism: Enhydra lutris kenyoni; assembly: GCF_002288905.1. Lineage (NCBI taxonomy): Eukaryota > Metazoa > Chordata > Mammalia > Carnivora > Mustelidae > Enhydra > Enhydra lutris. The sequence continues at coordinate 4,245,902 of NW_019154158.1, forward strand.
TTAACCTCAGCCCACTTCCCTAGCCAAAACGCACCTTCATCATGGTGGCATGGCAAGCACCCTGACAGAAACTTCTATTACTTCTACTACTGCTATTACTACTAGTAGTAGTAGTAGTAGTAGTTCCTATCACATGTTAAATTCTTACCATGTACCAGATAGAATGCTAATCACTTTTTACATGTTATCCCACTTATCATTGTTACTATCCTCATTTTAAAGAAGAGGATCCCAAGAGTAATTTAATCAGGTTATGGGGCTTGAAAGTCATACAACTTGGAATTGGGAAAACTAGAGCTCGAATCCAATTTTTTCTGACTCCAAACCCACCATGAGAAACTCTCTCCCCTGTCAAAAGCCTGTATTTCCAAGTGGAGCATTTAGAAGTTTGAGAAACACTGAACTAAATGATGGAAACCCCAACTAGGGAAAGCCCAAAGAAAATGATATTTCTAAACAGCTTTGGAGGATTCTGGACTATAGGCAGGAGCTGAATGCATTCTGTGAAGGAATAAAGGAAAATGCTCCATGCCCACCCCCCCCAACCCCCCGCCAAAATCTTAGCTAGTCAGTTATACGTCATTAATCATGTCCAGACAGTCATTAATCACATGGCTTTAGAGAGACCCCATTGTGAAAGTGGCTTCTCAAAGCAAGGATGGAGGTTGGGTTTGCAAGAAATGAAAGAAAGACCTCAACGCTCAGCAGGACTCCCCACTACCTGCAGCCCTGCCTGCTGCTCATAGCCTCTGCAGCACTTTCTGCAGTTAGGAAGATGGAGCTGTTCATTTTAGTCAGAAGATGGGAGCAGAAATCGTGCAGATCTTGTAGATTATTGGAGTGGTCAGTAGGTTTCCGGTATGCAATGCAAACCCTCATCTCTCTAATCCTGCTAACGTTAGGGTCCATGTTAGATCATGGATAATCAACCCTGAGGTTGATCAAGAAACAGTCTGAGTTGGGGGAGATGTCTGTGAATCTGAAAAAAATGCTAAAGAAATAAGAATACCCAGGGAACCAAGTTGTGAAAAATAAACATGGTCTTGTGAGGTGATCATGAACCACTTTTCAAGGCTGCAAATGGCTTTAAAAAAAAAAAAGTAGAGAAAAAGATGAGGTTTTCAAAGCAATATAAAATTTAGAGCTTCCTGGTTTATAGTTAAATGAATTTAAGACTCAAGTAGAAAAGCTAAGGACCTTGATTCTTACGTCGCTTAGGCATTTCAGATGATGTTATACTCAACATGCATCCTATTAATACTGGGAGCTATTTTTCCTTTTTCTAATTCTTCATATTTGATCTTTTTCAAACAGAAAAAACATAGTCTATATCCCTGCTGAATTTACCAGTGAAAAATTCTTTTAAAGACACAGTAATATGCCAACAGAATTTGTTGGACCTCCTGCATTCACCTTAGAAATGGTTCTTATATGTGCACACCTCATGTATCATTAATTGATTTTAATACTTCATTAGTAATAATGAGTTCTTCTAGAAGCCATATCTCTGTACTGCTAGGAAACAATCTTTTTTTTTTTTTAAGGCAAACCAAAAATAGAAAAGGTTAGTCCTCTATTATTAGTACACCATAGAAAGCATTGGGTGAAATTCTATTTTAATAGCAAAATAAATGGTATAGTGGTAATGTTTCACACTAATAAATTAAATTTGGGTCACCAATGTAAAATAGAAATGTTTCTGATAGTTACGGCCTGGAATACAGAATCTGAAAAAGAAGTACAATTGCTCTGGAAAATATTTCTTTGTATTTAAAAAAGGAGGCTATCATTTTAACATTTCTCTTAACTTTGCTAAAAATAATAACCATGACAGAATGCTTTTCCCCCCCAATAAGGATGCCAAATGGAAAAAAAAAAAATAGCTAAAGAACCACAGTGACCCCTAGTGGGAAGAAGAAGAATCGTTCTCCATGCGCTGTGAATATAGTTGACTATATAGTTTTTTGTGGGCCAAAAAAGTCTTTTTCTACAAATGGGATCAAAAGCAAATGATAGTATTGTGGATTCCAAAAAAATAATTCAATATTCGTGCCTGGGTCTTGTTTTCTTAGTTATTATCAGTTTCATCGTTTTTAGGTAATAGTTTATGTAGTTGCAATCATGCCATATGCATAATTTTACATGCTGATCTACTTTTAACGTGACAACCTATGTTATTAAAAAATATTCATAAGCATCCTTTGTGATGTGTTATAATTTGTATCACCTTTTTGTTTTCTAACTTCAAAGGAATTAAAACATTTTTTTTTTAAAGAATTTATTTATTTATTTTAGGAACAGAGAGAGAGAAAGAGCAGGGGCAGAAAGAGGAGCAGAGGGAGAGGGCAAGTAGGTTCCCTGCAGAACACACAGAGCCCAGCACAGGGCTCCATGCCAGGACCCTGAGCTCATGAACTGAGCTGAAATCAAGAATCAGTCACTCCACCTACTGAGCCACCCAGGCACTCCCAAGAATTAAAAATATTTTAAAGGGAACAAAAATTTTGCAGGGGAATCCAAATAAGATCAACAAAGCATTGTAAGGTAAAGAAGGTCATTGGGCTTTAAGAAACTCATCGAAATGATTTTTAATTAAAATATCAATTGTTCAGTAGTCCCCTACTATATTCAAACTGCCAAGGTTAGACACAACCTGGTGAAGGACCCAGCCAAAGAAGTGACACAGGAGGGATATGACGTAGGTGATTAAAAGTACATGCATATGAACAATACAAGGCAAGACACTGACATGCCAAGCTCAGGAGATCAGAAGGGTGAAAACAACCAGTCCTCTAGAAAAGCAATCAGGAAACCATCAAATACATGGACAGTTGAAAAGGAGAAGGAAGATATATCCCACCGAGAGTTAATAACAGCAACAAAGTTACACAGGCAAGAGATGGCATGGTTTTCCCAAAGGATGGGGAGTAGATGGTTCCAGCATAGGGTTTAGAAGAAATCCTTTCTGTAATACAAAGGGAAGATGGTGAAAAGAACAGGTACCCAGTGCCATCCATGTCCCAGTCACCATTCAGGAGACTTATGTGCTCATCTCACTTACTTATCACAGCCTTGCAGTTATGGGTGTCATTGGCCTCATTTTCAGACCAGGGAGCCAAAGGGCTCAAAAGAGGGTAATTCTTGGCCAATAAGTGGAAAAGCAAGATAGAAACCAAATCAGTTGTTCTATGTGGGCTGTATCTTCTAAAGTGAGAAAATCTTATCCTTTGCAATCCCGTTTCATCTATTCACTTGGAAAAAGAAAATGCTTTTATCATACAAAGAACTATAGTGTGCTTCGATCGATATTCTGTCTTGGTGATCACAGATGTAGAATATGTAGCTTTAAATTCATGATAAGGCAATTAAATGGCCTAAACTCGTTCAGACTCCCCAAACCACAATTTTCTCTTCTAAGTGGAACATGTGAAGACTGAAAACGAGGATACCGAGAGTAGAGATGCTAAGCCAGCCTTTGGAAAGTTGCAGGGAGGATAAACCCTCTCCCTCCCAAAGCAGAGGGGTGGAAAATGTGGAGTGAGAGCAAGAACAGCAACGCTGCCTCTTGCAATGGAGTTTGGTTGTGCCGGACCTGCTCTCAGGCAGCCACACACACCCACAATACTCTTACCCAGAAGCAAACTAGCATTTAGAGCACCCCTACCATTTGCCATATGCCCTCCCATATGTTACTCATTTAATACCCACAGTACCCAGGGTCACAGAGTACTGAAGAGCTGTAACCATGTAGTTCAGGTGCTCAAGAAGTAGAATCCAATAACACAACGTCCGTTCCAACTAATGCGAGCTCTTTACTTGCCTCCTCCGGTATTCTGAAGGAAGTATGTAGGTCACAGCAACACTCCTTCAAAATTCCCTTTCTTTCTTCCCTTCACTTCCCTCACCAACCACAACTACTCCAGCACTTCTCAAATTCCAAAACTCCTTGCAAAAATCCATCCATCAATCAATCAATTTTCCAAATTAAAAACTTCTGCTCCAAAGACGCCATTAAGAGATAAAAATATAAGCCATAGATGAGGAGAAACATATGCCCTGGGAGGAAATATTTGGCAAGGACACCTCTGATAAAGGCCTGTATCCAAAATATGTGAGGAACTCTCAAAAACCCAATAAGAAAACAAACCCCAATTAAACAGTAGTCAAAAGATCTCAATAGACATCCCACCAAAGAGGACATGCAGATGGTAAATAAGCATATGAAAAGATGTTCTACATTACATTGCAAATTTAATTGTGAATTCAAACAAGGAGACACCACTGCAAACCTATTAGAATGGCTAAAATCCAAAACATTGACAACACCAAATGGTGATGAAGATGTGGAGCAACAGGAACTTTCATTCATTGCTGGTGAGAATGCAAAATTATTTGGCCACTTTGGAAGACAATTTGGCTGTTTCTTATAAAGTTAAACATACTCTTACCCTACTATCCAGTAATCACTTTCCATTTATCTGAATGAGCAGAAACCTTGCATCCACCAAAAAAAAAAACTACACACTGATATCTTAATGGCAGCTGTATTCCTAACTACCAAAAATTAGAAGCAACTGGTGGACCACCAATTGGTGAATGGATAAATAACCTGCCGGACCTACATACAATTGAATATTAATCAACAATAAAAGGAATTGGACCGTCAAACCACAAAAAGAAATGGAGCATGCTTAAATGCATATTGCTAAGTGAGAAAAGTCAATCTGAAAAGGCTGCATACTGTATGATTCCAACTATATAATATTGTGGAAAAGGCCAAACCGTAGAGACAGTTTAAAAAAAAATCAGGTTTCCAAGGAGTAGTAGACTGAGGCAGAAGAACGTAAAGTAGCCAGAACATGGTGGATTTTTAGGGCAGTGAAACTGTTCTGTTTGTGATAATATAATGGTGGATATAGGACATTATGCATTTGGAAAAATCTAGGGAACTTTACAAGACAAAGAGTGAACTTTAATGTAAACTATAGGTCTTAGTTAATATGAGTGTATCAATAATGGTTCACCAATTGTAACAAACATGGCACACCAACTCAAGATGTCAGTAATAGAAGAAACTCCGGTGGGCAGGGGGGGCAGGTATGTGGAAACTCTGTACTTTCTGCTTATTCTTTTCTTTAAACCTAAAACTGCTGTATAAAATATAGTCTATAAATGCTTTTTTTTTTTAAAGATTTTATTTTTTTGACAGACAGAGATCACAAGTAGGCAGAGTGGCAGGCAGAGAGAGAGGAGGAAGCAGGCTCCCCGCTGAGCAGAGAGCCCGATATGGGGCTTGATCCCAGGACCCTGGGACCCTGGGACCATGACCTGAGCCGAAGGCAGAGGCTTTAACCCACTGAGCCACCCAGGCGCCCCTATAAATGCTTTTTAACGTCATTTTATTCTCCAACTAGAAGTAACCACAGGAAATACCCCCAATTTCCCACTAGCTGTTGTGAGTGCCAGAGGACTAAGAGAGATATGTCCTCACTGCATTTCTGGTGAGAATCTGCCCACATGTTTGTTGACCTCCTATCTTGGCCTCCTCTTGACCATCATTTTTTTTTACTTGGGATTAATCTCCATATTGGTTATTCTTATGCCTATGTCATAGAACCCTACGGTCCATGTAATGCGAGGTGGTCTGATGAGAGCCCGGCTCACAGGTAAGCCACTCATCCCAAGGGACATTCTTCATGGAGAGACAGAACTTCCCAGGAGGTGGCAGAGGTTGCCCCAAGGGAAAGCAGTGATGACCTAGAGGTGATTACAGAGTGTTCAGGGTCTTCCAGAGGGATACCTTGCAAAAGAGCTCATAACTGATTGGTACAGTCTCCATGTTCCCAGATCCCGATCAGGGGGCAGGACCCAGGAGCAAGTCCACCCTCAAGGAATGATGCTCCCTGCTTTGACTTATTGTTCAGAGAAACCATTCTTCTGAACCTGTCCCTTCCTTTGCTTCATGGTGAAGTTTTTGTTCCAAAAATGAGACTCAGGTTTTGGGTATCTCCAGATCATCCTGAGTCTACCTCAGAAAGGTCTTTTGGGAAAGACCTACTTTGGGCATCACCAAAAATAGTCCCCATGTTAAAGTACTCAGGATTTTCGGAGACAGGACAGAATTTAAAATAAGCCATGTAACAAAATCCTCAAAGAAACGTGAGTAGGAGGCTGACAGAAGATACCAACCTCTAAACTGATATAGATTATCAGTCCTCCACAGTTGAGTTCAAAAATAACATCTCTTTGTTGAAAGAACTCACTTTTTGATTTTGAGAGTTAAACATGAAATAACCTCCTGTTCATTCCCTTATTTTCAAGGGTTAAGTTTCTCCTAAGGCTCTGAATACCCTCACTTGTCTTGTCAGAAAATTGTCAGTCTGCCAAATCACTCAGGAGGAAATGTTTACAATGCAGTACATACGTTTTTAGTTTATCGTTTTGCCATCTGTTCGGGAAAACTATCAACACCAGCACATACATATACATTGTCCTCCAGTCTTCTCTCTAAGCATAAACACCAACAGAAGTTTAGCAGAGAGCTATTAGCAGCCGATGACCCTTTCACTTATACACACAGAATATTGCCTAGACACACAAAATGCACTGGATGAGAGAGGGTGCCAAACCAATGGATGCGTCCCACAGAGAAAACCGTATTTCTCATACAACCTCAATTAAAATAAAAATGGAAAAATGTAGAATCGGAATGTTTTTAAAGACAGCTTTCCTGTAAGAAATATAACCATAATATCATCTTAGAGCAATTTCTACTGATTTACAATATTTACCATGGACATATTCTCTTCATAATTTTCAAATTGTTATGTAGAAGCTTTTCTTTCTTTTTACTAGTAAGGAAGGGTATTAAATTTACTTAATGTTTCCTGAGTGCCTGTTTTGAGATTATTGCTCATTATATCCTTCTTGTAAACATATGGAGAATTTTATAATCCCCTTAAACTATGGTAACTCTACCAGAGAGTGTTCTGTGATAACCCTAATTTAAATATACATTTCTCTAGGTTTTGATCTTTCGTATTATTAAAGATTCAACCCTTTCATTATAGATTTGATTTAAATTTCAGCCAAATTTTTCTGAATTTAAAGCAAAGATCAATCTAAATAAGGTTGAACAGAGTACCTTTGTGAGATTGCTGACCCAACTGACCCAAGAAATAAATAAATTGAGAAGAGACGGTTAGTTCTAGGTTTATTGAATCTTGACTAAATTTAAGCAAGTTATTACTTCTCTTACAAAATCTCAAATAAAAGTAGGAATAGGATACCCTCACAGAATAATTGTTCATTTCCTGCTTTGGTTCATTCAGCCTGATAATGACTGGTCCTAATGAGACCTGCGGTGGGGATTTGAACCTCAAATAAACCAGCTTGCTTTGCATCAAGAAAAGCTCCTTTGATTGCCCCCATTAAGCCTCTCAAAGATGTATCATTTATGTTGCCATGGATACCAGGAAAGAAGTATGAGTGGATCTGTGCAAATCCATAATCACTAATCACTTCTGGAAAAATCAACCAGAACTTCAGGTCCTGCTGAAAATCATCCACAGCATCATTTTGAATAGAAACAAATGCACATTTTTCCTACATTGAAATAAAAATTCTGTAAGCTAAAGGTCACTGTCTCACGTCCAACCCTGCCTTACCCGTCATGTATGCATATTGGTGGAAGACAGCAATGTCAGTCAACACCATAACTATCATCACATTCGGTTCTAAATCCAACTGAAAGAAAATTATTACAAAACATACTTTATTTTCTAATATACTGGGACCTTACCTTGATTTTAGCCACAGAGACAAAAGATAAAATTAAATCATTAGGAGATGCTCTTTATAAGCAAGCAGGAAACTATTTCTGCCCAGATCCCTACAGTGTAAAGACAAAAGCAGATGATTAATATGAAGGCACCATTTACCCAAAATCTGAGCATCATTAAATTAATATATATTTTTAAGCCCTAGCCATGAGCCAAGCACTGAAATCCTTCAAGGAAATTCAGTACCTTCCATTTTCAAAAAGCTTACACTCTGCTTAGGAAAATGAGGCATGCATACCAAAACAACCTGTGAACAGCAAAGACGGTGTCTGGTCACCTTCTGGAAAAGATGACACAGTAAGCACAATGGAATCGAGAAACAAAAAAATCTTTGTGGAATGGAGTAATTAAAGAAAGGTTTCCTGGATATGGTAAGCCTTGAGATAGACTTGATTTGATTCGGAAGAAAGTAAAAAGACTGATATTGAAAGTCAAAGACCGAGGCTGCTCACTTTTGCTTGGATGTTGAGGGAAGTCTCTCTGAGGAGATGATGTTTGAGCTCAGACCTAAATTATACTGGGTCAACCTGCAGACATCAGGTGAGGGAACTGCAAGAGAGCATGTTCTTGGGAGAATAACAGATCATGTTTATATGCAAAGACAGAGAGAAGGCAGATGTGGCAGGTACACAGTGAGAAGGGGGAGAGCCGTGTGGGTGAAGTTGGAAAAGCAGGTGGGGACTGATCCAGTCAACTCTTTTCCACCATGGTGAAGGACTCACCTTTTATTTTCATTACAATAGAAAGCCAGTGAACTATTTTAGATTGGGTGGGGGATTCAGATGGCAAATCAGATGAGGTGATTTATATTTTCCAGAGATCACTGTGGTAGCCCTGAGAGGAATGGACTGTGGAGGAAGATGCAAGAACAGAAGTAGGGAGACAGTTGGGAGAGTCCTGGGCAGTGACACAGGCTGGGACCAAGGAGATGGCAGCAAGAATGAAAGAAGCAAAACGCTTAGAGATATATTTTGGAAGAAGGACCTATAGGACCCGCTAGTGATTGTGAGGCAAAAAGACAGAGGAGGGAGAGAAAAGAACTAAGATTGATAGCTAGGCTTTTTACTAGAGCAATTTGGAGAGTGGTGAAACCTCTTACTGAATTGGGGAAGACTTGAAAAAAAAGAATTTGGTCGAGGGTAGGGGGAAAACCAAGTTCCTTATTGGACATGTTATTTTTTATGCTTGTATATTTGTATCCCTCGAGGGTAGGAATTACTTACAGAAATTTGATAGCAATTGCCTAATCACTGAGGTGTTTATTTTTGTCATATAGCAAGATGCCAGGAAGGGATTGGCAGTTCAGAGCTGGTGGAGCTCCTCAAAGCCTCCTTTCCTTTCCTGATCACATACCAAAAACTAAATGACTTTTATTCTTATGGTCACCCTATGATGACAATATATGTGTTCCATCTCCAACTTCTGGTCCATGTTTCAGGCAGGAATAAGAAGGAAGCAAAATAATGGATGGTGTCTGTCTTGATCAAGATTGAAAATTACCCAGAAATCTCCAGAAGACTTTAACTGGCATCTCCCATGACCACCTAGAGCTACAAGGGAGTCCAAAAAATGTAGTCCTTACCTGTGCACATTGCTACCCCAAACAATATCAAGGTTCTACTTGGGAAAGTGGATACTGGGAAAGTAACCAGTTGTGTGGGCCACAATACCCAAACTCAAACTGAAAGAAGACAGGTAAGTCTGTCTGGAATCCAGGTAATTAGTTAGAGATCTAAAAGATCATTATCTGCCTGTAGGTGTTATTTAAAGCCATGGGATTGAATAAAACTAGTTGGGTAAAAAGTACAGGAAAAAAAGAGGGCTCCAGGCTGAGCCTGGAAACTGTCCAACATTCTGAAGTCCAGTAAAGGAGGTAGCAAAGGAGATTGCAAAGGGGTAGTCAGAAAAACAAACAGAAGAACATGCTGAACACTGCCGAGAGGTCATGTAGAGAGGACAGAGGAGGGGCCATGGGATGTGGTAACATGGAGATCATTAGGAAACATGAGAAAGGTGGTTTCAGTAGAGCAATGAACTCAAGAGCCAGACTGGAGTGGGTTGCCAAGTGAGTAGAAGGCTGGAGAATGGGCTGAGCATAGACAATTATCCCAAGAAGTTTTGTTATGAAAGAAATAGAGATAAAGTAATGATAGAGGATACAGGGCTTCAAGGAAAGTCTTTTGTTGTTTTCATTAGTTTGCCAGCTTAGTTGCTTGCTTGGTAATTGGGAGATGCTAGAACATGTTTCTCTGCTGATGGAAGACCCTGAGTTCCAAGTTGAGAGGCTGAGAGTTAATTTTGGAAACATTGTAAGTCTGTAAGCCCGAAAATAACATGATGAAGTCAGTGTTTTAGGAAGATTCATCTGAAAAGAGCTGCCCATAAATTGTATAAAATTGGAAAAGTATACATAGCAATGAAAAGTGTTGGATGTCACCCAAAGGCAGCCGACTAATGCAACAGAAAATGGCCTTAAAGAGGCTCCTGAGGTAAGTCAGCTGTGAGTCTTTCCATGGCTAAAGAATGGGCCCCAGAAGGGACATTCAGAATTGATGCCTCTCCAAAAGGCAAAATTCAAACTTAAAGTCTGCCTCTGAGAGACTACCATAAAAACTCCAAACACTGTAAAACATCTGAGGGTAAAATACAGAAGGCATCACTAAAATCTGCTAAATATTAAATGAATGAATGTGTTGGATCAGCACTTACTTTTATTCTTCTAATTTATAGAGCTGTGTAAATGTATATGGTGCTTTATAGAACATAAAGCACAAAAGACAGAATTCCTGTCCTGTGAAGTTTACAGTCTCATTCAGACATAAACTAGAACACTAGATGATGACCCCTGAAGTATTTTTTTCAGCCAAAATGATTGGAGAAGACATGAGTGCCAACAACACAGTGTATCGATGTTAGACATGTCCCGGTCCACAATCCCAGAAGAAACCTGGTTAGAGACCATGGTTATTTACAATGCCAGTGTGTGCGTGCGTGTGTGTGTGTGTGTGTGCGTGCGTGCATGTCGCATATACATTTTAAAATATTTGGAAGTGTGTGTGTGTGTTCATGGCTCCCCTCGCATACTCCTCTGGTGACAGCTAGGGTTTATTCTAAGACTCGCATCATAAGATAAGTATATTTGAAGCATGGAGGCCATAGCAATCAGGCCGTCCTATCAACTCACCTGTCAGTGCTGAGACCCAGCAAGGGGATGGTGAAGTAAATCCCTCAAAGTCACTCCACCCACCAGCAGAGCTGGGACTTGAACCCACGAAGCCACATGTGCAGTCTAGTACACTTCCTCTTTTCTCTTTCAGAAGCACATCAACTCCTCCAAGTGCCCCTTGTTTATGTCCCCATTGATTTTTATGAAAATCATGTGACATTTTAATGTTGTTTCCTCTGGAATTCATCTGCATTATGCCACACTGAAACAAAAACATCAAGGAAAGCAATCAGGACCAGCTTCTGAAAGTCCAAATCCCAGATTCTGAGAGCCCAGAATTAACTTCCCTATTTAACTTGAAGCTCACTGTCAAGGAAGGCTTGGTCTTTCTTGAGTCCATTTTTAATGTGTTTTTTTTCCCCTCCTACAGATCAGGTGGTGCCCACTCACAGCAGTCACATTCTGATCAACCAAAAAAATAGAGAAAGAACTTGCAGTTTCTGGGCTCGGGGTCCCTAAAACAGCAGCGTACAGAAAACAGCATACAATATGTGGTAGATTAATTGACTGTGAAATTACAGTTTAAGCAACAAAGCTTTTTAAAGTGTTAGGAATGTAAAGAAGCATGTAAACAAACTGATTTTCATTATTTGTTGAAGTAAAACAGTTTGCCTTTTCCCTGTGCCTTCCATTCTTCCTTACTCTTTATAAATGTCTTAACAAGCACTTGCTTTGGGATCACGCCATTTATAAAGCTTTCCTAAACACCACTCCCCTAGAAGGGAGCTTTCTTCAGAGAAGTGATGGGTAATTCTCAGCTAAACAGATATGCAGAGGTCCTGTGGATGTTAAAATCTAATAAAGCACTACACAAATCAAAGATATTATACTCATGTTATTATGATGAATAAAAGGTGAACTGTCCTTATCATTGGGCAAAGTGATTGTCTGGCACTCCACAATGCAAAGGACAAGAGAGAAAATGAATCCAGCCCACTCTGGAAAATGAAGGCTGGTAAGGGGAAGTGATTTGTCTAGGACCCTACCACGAGTTAGAGGCAGAGCTAGAGCTGGAACCTTAGGAAGTGGAAGGAATTATAAAACCACGTCGCCAACAAATTTCTCATTTGATACCCTCAGATCTTGGCATGACGCCCTCCACTAAACCATACCTGTCAGGTCCCTTCGTCTTGTCCAAGAGCAGACTAACGGGTCAATGACTGAAGGTATCCAGGGCTAAAGCCAACCACCAAAAAATATTAGTCATTATTATACGTATGTTCCCCAAAGCTAAAGCCAGGGGAGAAGAAGCAACTATTTTGGGGAAGAGATGCTGTTAGAATATTTATTCCTTGACACTTAGCCTTTGATCACAGCAGAAAAAGTAACATAAATGCACATTATTGGATTTAAAAAAAAAAACTCATTTTTCAAAATGTTCATTTGTTCCATTTCATCAGAATTCTACAGCATGCCCAATTTGGCTTTTGTATGTCCAAACACCATATTGGTTTCTTACATGATAATCATTTGATAGGGTACAAGTACAATGATTGTGCAAAGTCCCTTTAATGAACAGTCTATTTCTTATTGCCTTAATATGATCTGTTGCCTCTTTTGTATCACCCAGTAAAAAATAGAGCATGCCAAAATTTTCAGCAAGACTTGTGGGATCTTTTGTGTTCAGAATAAGAGAATTCATCACAAATTTAAAGTCAGGCTATAAAAGATCTTCCCCCAAAATTTAAGTTTTTCAAAATATTGCCAACTCTATGGAGGCAAGTTACAGATATAATGATAGGGCCAGGCTCCTAATTCCCAGCAACATCTGTAGGATCACAAAGCCATCAATGTGTGACCTCCAGTTCTACTGAGTATATGCTAAGTGAGGGAGATATAAGCAGGCAATTATAAAGCTCATGGAAAAACTCTGTGAGTGATCAGGGAAGGAAGAGGAGGAAGGTAGAGTGTGTCTCCTGCCTGCCTACCTTCTTCATACACTGCGCAGTGCAAATGCCTAACACTCCATAAAGTCCCTACTTTCCTGGTTATGATATCTTCATTTCAGAGACATTCTGTCTCCCATTCTAGCTATTAACAAGCTTCTCAGGGCTATCATCATCATCCTGAGACTCTTGGTGGAGTCCACCCAAGTCAGGGGAGGTCCTGCTATGAGGGAGTGTCAGAAGGAAGAAACAGCTCCCCATGGGTTGTTTTCCTCTCACTTGGGTACTTGGTCAACAAATCCCAAAGAAACATTTGCTTTTCTCATAGCAACAGAGTAGTCCTCCTAAGCTCTTTATATAAACTGGAGCAAGAACCCCCATAATGGCAGAAATGACTTTTCTAGTTTCAAAATGAACTCTCCAATTTGGCAAGAAAGGGAAATGATAAAATCCAACGAATTTCCCCCAACCAAATCAAGAAACAATAGCATTCATTTATTCATTTGCTCACCAAATACTGAACTGAGTATCTACCTGAGCCAGGCACTGTTCTGAGTGTTGGGGATACAGTAGTGAATGAACAGACTAGAAAAGTGAGTAAATATATATTAGAAGGTGGTAGATACTACGGACAAAAGTAAGGCGAGAGTAGAGAGATAGGGACTTGGGAAAGTGGGCCAGCTGCAATTTTATTTTTATTTTTTTTTAAAGATTTTATTTATTTATTTGAGAGAGAGACAGTGAGAGAGAGCATGAGCGAGGAGAAGGTCAGAGGGAGAAGCAGACTCCCCATGGAGCCGGGAGCCTGATGTGGGACTCGATTCCAGGACCCCGGGATCATGACCTGAGCCGAAGGCAGTCGTCCAACCAACTGAGCCACCCAGGCGTCCCAGCCAGCTGCAATTTTAAAAATAAAGTGTCCAAGGAAAGCCTTACTGGAATGGCTCCCTAGGGGCGCCTGGGTGGCTCAGTGGGTCAAAGCCTCTGCCTTCAGCTCAGGTCATGATCTCAGGGCCCTGGGATAGAGCCCTGCATCGGGCTCTCTGCTCAGTGGGCATCCTGCTTCCCCCTCTCTCTCTCTGCCTGCCTCTCTGCCTACTTGTGATCTCTCTCTGTCAGATGAATAGATAAAATCTTGAAAGAAAGAAAGAAAGAAAGAAAGAAAGAAAGAAAGAAAGAAAGAAAGAA
>NW_019154158.1:4260052-4269084 GCF_002288905.1 Enhydra lutris kenyoni
AGAAGTGGGTCCCTGCTCACTGGAAAGTCTGCTTCTCTCTCTGCCTCCCTGCACCACTGCCCCTCCCCCATGCTCGCGCGCGCTCTCTCCCCCCACTCTCTCAAATAAATAAATAAAATCTTTAAAAAATTAAAAATAAAAAATAAAAGATTATTCCAGCCACTCTGATGAGAATAAACTGAGCAGGAAGGTCATGGTGGGGCTACAGGCAGGAGACCAGACAGGAAGCTATTGCAGATGATGGTGGCTCAGACCAGGGAGGTAGCAGTAGTGATGAAGAGATTGATGGGTTGTAGACATCTTTGTAGATAAAGTCAGTATGATTGGCAGATTAATTGGATGTAGGGCATAACAGAAAGGAATCAAAGACTTCAAGGTTTTGAACAGGAATAGCTGGAACGGTGAACTGAAATGGACAATCACAAGTCCAGTTTGGGACATATTTAACTTGAGCTGCTTCTCAAATACCTAAACAGAGATGGCAGATCTAAGGATCTGGTTATGCAGGTCTAGGAGTGGGCAGAAGATGTCCAGGCTAGGTACACAAATGTCAGTCTTTAAGACAGAGCTTCTCCACCTGCTGATTCAGCTTCCATGGTGTCTCTCCGTACTTGGAACTTGATTATTTCTTCACACCCTTTGATTTAAATGGGCCCTACTCCTATGAACTTTAGTCCTTTGGTGTTTTTCCTCATGCAGAAATGTCTTCATTTCTTCATACCCAATGAATAATTGGAAGAGGATATTACTACCATCATAGTGTTTCTTAGAAATGGAGATTTTAAGTTTTTCCTCCATTAGTAACTAAAGAACCTTGAAGGAGACTTTTTTTTGAAGGAGGCTCTTTATTTTTTTTTTAAGATTGTATTTATTTATTTGACAGAGATCACAAGTAGGTTGAGAGACAGGCAGAGAGAGAGGAGGAAGCAGGCTCCCCGCTAAGCAGAGAGCCCGATACGGGGCTCAATCCCAGGACCCCGGGATCATGACCTGAGCCGAAAGCAGAGGCTTTAACCCACTGAGCCACCCAGGTGCCCCTGAAGGAGGCTCTTTAAAAAAAATAAAGTAAGGAATTCTCTGGTAGAATTATTATAAAATTTAATTTGAGCCTTTCCTCACAGTAGATTTGTGAAATATTCTCAACATTTCATTGCTATGACACTGGGAATTTTCAGCATATTGTTTTTTGCATTGTTATAAAAAGTTGCCAATAGGCTCAGTTTCCTCAATACAAAATCCTATGGGTTTTGTTTTGTTTTGTTTTGACTAAAATTTGAAGATGCATTATTGTTACACTAGCATTTTAAGATCTAAAAGAACTTTCCCGAGTCACCCAGGTCATGCATTCACCTCCCTTCAGGAATTTGATAATCCAGAAATCATTCAGTCTCTTGCTTTAGCCTCTCTTCCAAAAATCTCCTTAAATCCACCTGTGATTAAATTGTAAGGAGGAGAATCTCTCTGCACCAGACTAAGATATTATTCAGGAGCCAATAAGCCAATATGAGAACTCCTGTTTCCTATTGATGTTTGCAAAATCTGAGGTTGCCATATGGAGTAGACACAATGCACCAGACAGCTCAGGGAATGGCCGTGTTGTGTAAAAGGCAAGAAACTTCTCCTGGACTTGGGGTCAGAAGATGTCTGTTCTGGACACAATAATTCCCTTTGCTTGGTTGGCGACAGTGACAGTAACAAATCACTCTTTAACTGTAAATAAATAAAAGTGAATCCTACGTACCCAACAAAGTTGTGAGTCTTCTCCCTTCCTAAAAGGAATTAATTTTTTTCTACCTACTCCCCATCTGCCAAATAAGTATCCTGAAACTTCCTCTACAATGCCACTCTCAGTTAATTAAAAATATAAATAGGCACATGCAGTTGGGTCCCTTTCATATCAATTTCATGCAAGATACAGTACTACATATAAATAAAATGTATTTTTCTGACTTATTCTGATTTTTTTTTTATTTATGACTTCAGAATAAACTTAAGAGCCAAGGTTAGCAAACATTCTGTAAAGAGCCAGGTAGTAAACATTTTAGGCTTTATGAGCCATAAACTTTGTTACAACCACTTGACTTTGCCATTGTAGCATGAAAAGGATGATACATATGAAAAATAAATGGGTGTAGCTGTGTTCCAATAAAACATTATTTACAAACACAGGTGATAGTCTAGGTTTAGCCCATAGGCTTTAGTTTTTTGACCCTAGCTCTAAACCTTAGACCTAACCTATCTTATTTCTTACTCTTGCAAATGTAAAACTCTAAGTCTTCAGCAAACATATACTGAATTTGTTCTTTTCATTATAAATTCTGGATAAGTTTAAATTCCAGATATGGGACATAAGTATAACCCCCTATAACAAATATACTAGTCCTACTAATGGCCTACAATGAAGTAAAAAAAAAATCATTTACCCAGATAATGATTTGTATCCAGAAAAAGTCTCACTCAAGGGCACATGGGTGGCCCAGTCAGTTAAGCATCTGCTTTCAGTTTGGGTCATGGTCTCAGAATCCTGGGATCAAGCCCTGCTTCAGGATCCCTGCTCAGCAGGGAGTCTACTTCTCCCTCTCTCCATCATGCTCTCGCTCTCTCTCTGTCTCTCTCAAATAAGTAAATTAAATCTTAAAAAAAAAAAGAAAGAAAAGAAGTCTCATTCAAAAAAGCACATGTATATGCTATCATCTGCCAGAATAACAAAATACACCAACTACGTTTGAAACATGTTTTCAAGTTTTAGCAATTTACCTATATTATACAGTTTCCATTTTTGTTCAGTTGTGATATTCTTAGCTTGTACATTGAGATATCAGAAATAACATTTGAAGATTTTAAAACATATATTTACATTTTATTAACCCATAAATAAGGACTTGAAACACCAGTGAATGCCTCTGGTTGTAATTATAAAATTCCTAGAACAATAGAATCATGGGAATAGCACAGGATCTCAGATTTTCTATGAGTGTGTGATTCTTGAATGAGTTATTCTAACTCTTCTCTCCTGAAGCACTACCAATATATCATTGTTAATTTGTTTGAGGGTTATGGAGACTGTGGTAGACAGTCTCCAAAATGGCCTCCAAAGAACCCCAACCCTGGGGTAGTCCCTTCCCACACTGTGCTAGGGTTGATCTGCACAACCAACAAAATAATGCATATATGATGGCACATAGCTTTCAAAATTAGGTTCTAGAAGACACTGAAACTTCCATCTTGGTTGCCTTGTCTTGCTCTACTCTCTTAGATCACTTACTTAATATGGCCAGCAGCCCAGTCATGATCTTCTTGAGAAAGGGTTCATATGGTAAGAAACTGAGACAGACCTCCTACCAACCCATGTATGAACAAGCTTAGAAGTAGATTCCCTAGCCCATTAGAAGATGGCAACCTGGTCAGCTTGACTATAGCCTCATGAGAAACCCAGAGCCAATTCACCCAGCTAAGCTGCTCCTGGAGTCCCAACCCTTAGAAACTATGTGAGATAATATGTGTTTGCTCTTTTAATATATTGAGTATTTGGGTGTTTAGTTACATAGCAATAGATAATTAGAGACTAACAAACATCTAATATGTAAATTGGTTTACATAAAAGCAGATCACAATCCATTTGCAGTTGGTTTAGAAAAGACTGAAAAGTATTATGCCTCCATCAGAAAGGATGAATACCCAACTTTTGTATCAACATGGATGGGGCTGGAAGAGATTATGCTGAGTGAAATAAGTCAAGCAGAGAGAGTCAATTATCATATGATTTCATTTATTTGTGGAACATAAGAGATAACACGGAGGACATGGGGAGATGGAGAGAAGGGAGTTGAGGGAAATTGGAGGGGGAGATGAACCATGTGAGACTATGGACTCTGAAAAACAATCTGAGGGTTTTGGAGGGGGGTGGGGAGTTGGGCCAGCCTGGTGGTGGGTATTGTGGAGGGCACGTATTGCATGGAGCACTGGGTGTGATGCATAAACAATGAATTCTAGTACACTGAAAAGTAATTTAAAAAATTAAAAAACAAAAGACTGAAAATATTCAAAGACAGACAAGAAATTAAATCTCTTAAAGTGTTTCAGCTGGACCCTGAAACTTGGGTCACACTGATGAGATCCACCCATTATCTGTGAATATGAGTTCAAATGGCCTAAATTTGAAGCAATACTTCCTGATTGGGCCATGCCCTGGCCCTGAAATTCCATCTTCCTTTCTTCTAGCTGTGTTAATGCACAGATTTCATTCATTCTCTGCGCCCAAAACTTTTTCAGACCACTCCAACACCAATCTGTCTCTGTCTTTTCTCAACATCTGTTGCACATAACTCTACAGCACAGAGTTCATAATTATTAATGAGGAATTAGTTTATCTTCTGAAGGACCGTGAGAGCAGAGCAAGTTTTATAAGAATTCTCAATTTCTCACCTCACTTCCCCCGGATCACTTGCTCTTACTCATTCATCAGCAATGGGACTCAGTCTCCTGCCCATTTTAGAAATTCTGAGGCATGCTCTATGCTAGACACTGTATATGACACTCATCAACTTCCCATCTCTTTCAAGCTAAGCCCTGAAATTTGGGCCCCAGTGGCTGGGAACTACAACTCCCAGACTACCTTGCAGCTATGATTCTCTATGTAATTTAGGTTCTGCCAGTAAGATACACTTGTAGGAGATTTGGAAGGTGAAAAAGACATGGAATTCCTATTTTTTCAGTTGTGGTTGGGAAGAAACAGGCTCCAACCATCATGAGTGTCTGTAGACCACCAGTTTTCAGCTGTAAAGAATTTATAAAGGCAGTAATAATGGCTGTGGCAGTGGTTTTCTGACCTCAAGACCTGTGACTTTGATTCAGAAAGTCGAGGCAACCCCTGTCTCCAAGCCTTCTGATGATTTGGAAGCACGTAATTTCTTACAGAAAATCCCTTTCAGGCTAAGATGCCGATTGGTTTCTGTTGCCTTCCTTGAACACTGACTGATGTGTGTACAATAGTTTTTTTTTTAAGCCTATGCTGATGACCTAGCAATTTTTTTTTTTTTTAATTTCACTCACTCATCCACTCGACCCTTGATGGACATTTGCTGAATGAATAGATGAGAAGAAAATAAGGTCTCAGAGGAAAAATAATGATTATAGTTTTCACTAATATGCTTGTGCTATTAGATGGTGATAATATGTATCCCCAGGTGGGGATAGCCAACAGACGATATGCAAACCAAGATCTGCAGTTCAGGATAGAAGCTCAAAGCTTCCTTCAACACTTTGTTGTTAGTAAAATGTCAGGTAAAGGAACTGAGCTCTCACTGTGTGTTGATTACCTTAGTTGCTTCAGATCAGAGCAAATGGACTTACTACTTTGAATAAGTGGAAGCAATGAGAGAGGGTGAAGAGGAGTATGTGAAGGTTAACCCTAACTTTTTCTTAAATGCTTTGCAGTGGGACAAACCTGTTTTATTACCATAAAATCTTCAACAACATTTCAGTAATTGCTATAGTACTTTGAGGCCAATTTAAAGGAGTAAAATTATTTTCAATGCCTCTGCTTGCTTCAGCAAAATTCGAGAAGGAAAAAAAAAAAAAAAGACATTGGTATAAATTCATTGGGCTGGGCTTTTGAGAACTTGGGCCATCCAAATCATTCCTGCAAAGCCCTTCTAAACTACTAGGAGGCATAAAAAAAATTATTGCTACTTAAATGTTTAATGTTAATTAAAGTTGGCATATTAGTTTTCAATCAAATTTATGATAGAATCAAATTATACTTTTGAGTGTTATGTGTATACTTGATACTACATTCTAATGTACAACTACAATCAAAGTATATGGTACATTTATGCCCATTTTTACAACATTTGGATCGTAATTTTATTATTTTAAATGATTATAAATGTTTTTAGTAGCTGTAGCGTTATCATATTGTTAATAATGTTTATAATTCCTTGGTGCTCAGAGCTGAATACGAAACACACACCCAATTACAACATGTTTTTTTTTTCAATGTGAAAATGTTATTTTCTTCATACACTGTAACACATTGCAGTCAAACTTGGGCATTGCCTCTACTTTTTTGCACATTTCCCACAGGACTTAGAAAAGTCCAGGATATAAAAAGGTGTCTAAAATTTTCTTGTTGCATGACTAAATGCTTCCATGTGTGTACATCAGTAAAAACTTTCTGTATCTGAAAAACTAATGGTTTCCTGACTTCACATGCTCTCTTCTCTTCCAACTATCTTTCATTCACGTTCTTCTACATATCAGAGGGCTTTCTGAGCCCAAGGACAGTTCCTGGTGAACTATAGGATGCTAAGCCATGGGCCTGGTAGAAATTAAAATGGCCTCCCCATGTAGTCTCCCCTTTCTTTTTTTTTTTTTTTTAAGATTTTATTTATTTATTTAACAGAGACCACGAGTAGGCAGAGAGGCAGGTAGGGAGAGGGGGGAAGCAGGCTCCCTGCTATGCAGAGAGCCCGAGGTGGGGCTTGATCCCAGGATGCTGAGATCATGACCTGAACCGAAGGCAGAGGCTTAACCCACTGAGCCACCCAGGTGTCCCTAATCTCCCCTTTCTGTCCCTATTCTAATTGAACCTCATACAACTGCTCTCTGATCCTGTGCCCTGCGCATACTCAGGGCACATTGCCTCAGTGTCACCTGCCTCTATCACTCTGTCATTCATTCTACCATCATGCATTTGACGCATTATATGCCAAGCACTGATAAGGCAGTAGAGCATGTAGTTAAAAAGACGAGCTCTGAAGTCAGATGGGGAGTTCATATCCCGAATCCATCTGTTACTAGCTATGCGGCATTGAATGAGTTACTTAACCTTTCTGAGCCTATTGCCTCATTGATATAATGGAGATTAAATTAGTACCTACCTCACAAGGGTATTTTAAGGATTAAAGGAGCTAATATTAATCTTTTAGGATAGCACCTGACACACAGAAAGTGCTGAATAAATAGTACTAGTCTTGGGGACATAAAATTGAATGAGTAATCTTGCCCTCAGGGAAATCACAGTCTAGTAAAGAAAGCAGATAATCACCAGTCATTACTTATAGTCATTACTTACAGCTGCAACAAAGACAAGCAAAGACAGAACAAACTGTTTAAATTAGACTGAACTCCTGAGCAGACTTTCTACAGGAGTCAATAGTTGAGCCATGCTCTCCAAAAAAAAAAAAAAAAAGTATGGAGAAAATATTGCATTGCAACCAACATTACCAAGGCCTGGAAGCGGAAGACTAAAAATGACCCAAGGGATGACCAATGGTTAGTGTAGCTGGGAGGGAGCAGAAGCCAGAGAAGCTGGTATAGGGAACAGATGATGATGGACCTTGCATGCCACCTTCAAGGTTGTGAACTTGAACAATAAAGGCAGAAGCACCATTGAAAAACTTGGATATTTAAAAAATCTTTATGGTCCTTAGAATAGAAATTAAAGATGTTTTAGACAGCTCCAAATTTCAAGTTCTGCAGAAAAAGGGTGGGAAACAACCAACTTATCCACGCTCTTCTTATTATCCACTGTCATTGTATCCAATACGGGTTTGTCAAATAGTCAATCCAACCTGAATACCCTTAATGCAGTTTACTCAAAATAATTTTAAAGTTACACGTGGATTCTAGATTCTATTATGTTTGCTATATTAAAAGAGAACTTCATACATCCATATTTGATAAGCATTACTAGAAAATTAGTAGTGTGGCAGCTTCCATTGTTCTATGAATTTCCATTCATTCATGAGGTGAATCTGCCCAAAGTTACAGATGAGGATCATAACTCTATTTTTAACTTCCTATTCTTCCCAAGTGAAAACAGGTTAATTATATTTCAGAAGTAACCTTTTCCTTCCTTTAGATTGGTAATGGTGTCAAATAATTTCATAATGGATAATAAAATTCCCATTAGTGTTATGAATTACATTAGTGTAATCTTTTCCAAAGTCTTAAAATGTTTTAGCTGATATTTTAAACTGTCTTAAAATTATAACATAAAGTACTTTTAAAAAATTCTCTCATGGTTCAATCCCAGCTTACCTAACACCAGCCATCTTAACCATTGCTTTGTATTAATTCAATTTCTCCTTTCTCTTATATAAAGCATGTAGTAATTCTATATCTGATGCTCTTACTACTTCTATTCCTCTGTATTTTTATACTGATCCCTGCATTGCAAATAACAAGTCTTAATTGCCCCAGGAGGATCCCTATGACTCGAACCGTCTGTGCATGTCTTCCAGAATAGTGGATGTTAGGTGGAGAAAAGAATTGCTTCAGGACCAAGTGAGAGCATTAAATTGTCCATTTCTGCTTTCCCATCACAATCTCTGCTCATCCCTAAGTGCCATCCTTTCTCAATAAAATTCTGCCTCCCCTAGACTTGGCTGCTTATGGGTTCCATACCTTTCTTTGAGTATCACAAATACTTTGATAGCAATTCATTATTTAAGCTACTCTAAATAGCTCTTTACATCCAAATGAGTAGACTTCGACTATGACTACATGACCGCAAAATGTTTGATAGGAAAATCTCAGTTGGTTCCTGGGACATTTAATTCTTCCCAAGACACAGAAGCATCTGCCTTCAGCTCAGATCATGATCCCAAGGTCTTCAGATCAAGTCCGCATCAGGCCCCCTGCGCTGTGGGGTGCCTGCTTCTCCCTCTGCCTACTGCTCCCCCTGCTTGTGCTCTCTCTCTCTTTAATAAGTAAAATCTTTTAAAAAACAAAAAAGAGAACATTAAAAAACGTTTTTACTAATGTCATTAAACTAATGTGCTGTAGGTACACCCTTAATTTTTTTTTAATTTTATTTTTTATAAACATATATTTTTATCCCCAGGGGTACAGGTCTGTGAATCGCCAGGTTTACACACTTCACAGCACTCACCATAGCACATACCCTCCCCAATGTCCATAATTCCACCCTCCCTGTCCCAACCCCCCTCCCCCCATCAACCCTCAGTTTGTTTTGTGAGATTAAGAGTCACTTATGGTTTGTCTCCCTCCCAATCCCATCTTGTTTC
>NW_019154158.1:4274084-4281360 GCF_002288905.1 Enhydra lutris kenyoni
CTGAAGTAGTCTCAGCCTGCTACTTCTCCGCCATCTTGACTCCTCCCCCACCCTTAATTTTTTGACCTGTGATACATTGTGTTGATTTTTTCTTGCTACATAATAAATTATACAAACTTAGTAGCTTGAAACATACATTTATTATCTCACAGCGTTGTGGATCAGGAGTCTGGACACAGCATAACTGGATTCTCTAGCCAACATCTAACAAAGCTACGATTAAGGTGCTGGCCAGGCTGTATGCTCATCTAGAGGCTCAAGTTCATGTAGTTATCAATAACTGGGATCAAGTCCACATCGGGCCCCCTGCTCAGTGGGGAGCCTGCTTCTCCCTCTGCCTACTTCTGTACTCATTTCCTTGCACCTGTGTGACAAAGAGCCCTGGTTCCTTAGTAGTTGTCAACTGGAGGCACCCTCAGAACCAAAAGGTCCCCACAGCTCCCTGCCACATGGCCCTCTTGACACAAAGTTCACATGTATTTGCTTCTTCAAGATCAGCAGGAGAATTCTTCTTCCAGTCCGTTAATTCAGTGTCTTATAAAACAAAACACAATCACAGGTGTGACGTCCCATCACCTTTGCCACATTCTACTGGTTAGAAGTTAGAAGGAAGTCAGAGATTCCACCTACACTCAAGGGGAGGGGATTCAAGGACATGATTAATCCAGGTTCATCTTAAGGGTACGTCCAACACATAAAGGTTTGAGCTATTACTTTCTTCCATTGACATACGTTCTATTTTTTCACCCAAAGGGGGACAGAGTACAAATAACATTTCCACAGTTTTATTCATTGCTTGGGATTTTGCTACTGGAAAGTCATTAACATAACACCTGAAATAATATTATTTAAAAAGAAAAAATTTAGTACAATCCCTCCTGTGTTTTGAGACACCCTGCCAAAGTTTTGAGACACATGGCTGAGGCTTAAAAATAATTGTGAAAGCATGGCTTTGACATTTTTCAGAAAAGCAAACAAGATTTTCAGAGTAGGAGAGTACCTACCATGCGTCCTATTTACCTTACTTAAGTCAGGCCAGTAGCAGTTAGCTCAAAAATTCAATGGGTTTCTGCTGAGTGTGTCTGCTATTCCACCTAAAATCATGCCTGCATTTTCTGCATAAATCTACCAGGAGGACGCTCTCAAAGGGGTGGAGCCTGGGTGTGGAGTCAATGCAGCCCTTTTTCAAGAAATCACTGGCAAGATTCTCTTGGTTTAAATCAACTAGGTATCACAGAAAGGGGAAAAAATGAATTTGTTCTTTATGGTGTAATTTTCCAGCGTAACAAATTTGGACACTTCTTAGGAATATTTGGTAAATTGACAATAGTATGTTGGACCATTTCTGCTCTAAGATGTGCCCATGACTGGAATCCTTAAGAATTTTTCATATCCGAGCATAATGTTGATCATCATCATTTTTGGCTTTGCCAAATGTGATTCATGGCAGGAAGAGGTCACCAGAGGTCTTATATTGCAGCTTTTAACATAGGTTTAAAAAAAATGAATGCTTAACAATGTATTCACCAGAGAATGAAGCGAACAGTGACTCTGTATTCTTTTTTTAATTTTTTTTAATTTTTTTATTAACATATAATGTATTATTAGCCCCAGGAGTACAGGTCTGCGAATCACCAGGTTTACACTTCATAGCACTCACCACAGTACAAACCTTGCCCAATGTCCATAACCCAACCACCCTCTCCCTACCCCCCTTCCCCCGGCAACCCTCAGTTTGTTTTGTGAGCTTAAGAGTCTCTTATGGTTGTGATTCTGTATTCTTTTATTCATGCCACCTTTCCTCATCATGGCCAACATGACCACATGACCGAGGGAGAGGAATATTCAGAATTACCTGGAAAATAGACACAAAGTAAAGACTTGAGGTAACTGTTAGAATGATTAAATAAAACCAAAGCAGAACATCAGGAAACATTTTCTTCCATAAAAGCTAGTGTTGAAATCATTTTTTATTTTAATAACATAAATATTATGAAAAAAATAAAAGGAGAAGCAAATAGGATTTATTTTTTAGATAGTTTCTCAACTATCTCCTTTACTTCACCTATATAATTAAATGTAGCAAGAAAAACAAGCCATTATCCTAAAAATTGAATACTTCTCCTCTTTCTTTCATTCACTCACTCACTTAATAACAGCAAGTCTTCAAGGTTGTTTGCTGGGCACCTTAGAAACTAAACTGGTGAGTCATTCAGGACCCGAGTCTGGCACATCTAGGTAATGTGATTTATGAAATATACACTCAATTCTCATGTATACTAAATTAAATAAAAAATAAACCATTAGTGTAATTTCATTGAAATATGTAGATCAGTATTTACACCTACACCGCTGGTCCTCAAAAGAAAACGTGGACAAGAGTTAAACACATATTTCATTGTTTTCGTTTATTTTTTTATTTCATTTATTTTTACAGAATGTGTTTATTATTAGACACCAATTCTGTGTGCAATCCTTAGTTCAGAATAAACGTTATTATAAGAAATTGTTCCCAAAGGCTTAATTCATCATGCAAAGTCTACCAAAGTATTTACTGCTTATTTTCATTCTCTATCTTGAGCTATTTTTGAAACTAATAATGGAATCTTGTTTTCAAATAGTATACCATAGTCAACACAGTCTTTAAAAACAGAGGACAAAGTCAGAGTCCTGTGTTAAGCTGTCGGGTGATTCTGAAGCAGGCTGTTTCCTTAACCTCCTGAACCTATGTATGTTGGATGGTGAGTTGGTGGTGGACTGGGAAGGGAGCAAGAGCAGGACTGTGAGGAGACACCAGCTTGGAACACAACATTCTGCAGGGAAGTCCTTTGTGCACCCTTGGGAACTTTGTTTAACTTCCTCTGCACTCAACTTTCGTACATCTGTAAAACGGGTGTGAATACTACCACAGAGGTAAACCCTCCATGAGATAATGTACTTGAAGAACTTTGTAGACAGAGGGCATTCAGAAATGATTGCTATTTATTCACCTATAAACTGAAGGCAATAAACAACTTGTGGATTTGCATTGATAATGCATGCAGAAATAGGCACAGTATCTGGTGCTCAATAAATATCGACAGACATTTATCAAAGGTGAATGGGAGTGTGGAGTGGGGGGTAGTACACATGTGTTTACCAAAGTGAGGATGTTTATTTTACTTTCTAGACCATCATACAGACTAAACTGAACTAAAGGAACGAAATATTTACTTTGGTAACCACATGTCCCGTGGTCTATATGGTCAATATAACCTGACAAGATCCAATTTAGTTGGCCCTATAAACAATGCCCCAGGAAGCTCTCAGGTTGCCACCATCTACTCAATAAGTTTGCTTTCATGTTTTCTCCTTTTCTGAGCATCTGACTCATGATTCACCATCTCACTTAGGCTCCCCCTCCCTCTCTGAGATTCAGGCTTGCCCACTCTGGTTCCTAATCTCCTCAGATCGTTTTCATTCCCTAAACCTTTTTCAAGATTACCCAAAATGATGCATGAATATCTATTAATTGGAATAATAAATCTTATATTTACAGCAATGTCTTTGAGATTGAATTAACATCTTTTTAAACTATTAATAGGTCAGATCTTCCTTGTAAAGTTTTCATTTTGAGAAGGTAGTGTTCCCCATTATCAGCAAGCATTCTTTCCTCAAAAGCAAGATAATTTGGATAGCTGAGGCACCTGGGTGACTCAGTCAGTTAAGCATATGACTCTTGATTTCAGCTCAGGTCATGATCTCAAGGTCATGAGATCGCCCTGCATTGGGCTCCACGCTGGGCTTGGAGCCTGCTTAAGAATCTCTCTTTCCCTCTGTCCCACCCACACCCCAGTTTGCACATGCTCTCCCTCCTTCTCTATCTCTCTCTAAAAAAAAGAAAAAGAAGATAAATTGGATAATTGGTTGGCATTGTATTGATGGATTGCTTTATCAGTAATGTCAATTTCTTAAAATGTACACCTGAGATCCAAATGTAACAATCGTAAAAGACTTGAATACTTAATGTTTTCTGTGCTGATCTATAATAAAATGAGCCTTGATTTATAAAGCTGTGAACTCTATTTCTCTTTGCTTTGGTACATCAGCAGATATTTCAGCCATTATTATAACTTTAGCCACCATAGACTATTTGGTCTATGGACAAGAGAATTTTCTGATTCTACTTTATCATTATTTTATTTCAAGCATTGTCCAAACTAATTTCTGATCTGAAAACATTCTCCCACCTTCTTTGTCTTTATATTACAAGATATATAAGCTCAGCTACACATTTCATCAGCCAAAAATAACAGTGTCTTAAATAAAAGCAAGAGTTCTTTTCTCTCCAGAGCCAAGTGGTAGAGAGCTTGTAGGGCAGCCAAGTTTTGTAAAGTCATCAAAAGACCAAGACCACCTCTTTCCCACTGTTCCACTGGCCCTACCTAAGCACTGGTCCTCATTTACATGGTTCACAGTAGTTCATCTACAGCCCACATTCTGAGCAGCTAGAAGAAGGAGAGGGCTGGGAAGAAGCAGTACATGCTTCCTTTTAAGAATGAGTTTCAGAAGTCACATACAGCACTATTCCTTGCATCTCATTAGCCAGCACCTATACACTTGGCCACACTGGCCTAGCTGTGAGGTAGATGTAAGAAAATAGTTTTTGTTCCAGGGGCAAGATGAATATTTAAAAAGTATTATATTATGTTTTTTATGTTTATATTATGTAATAATGTCTTTATATTATGTAGTATTTCTATTACAGCAGAAAAAAGAAAGCGACTATCAAATCACAATTACTGGTTCCTACAGCACATTTTTTTTTTAGAAATCTCTCAATCATGAAACAACTTTGCAAGGAATTTTCTTTCAGTAAGGATTTCTGGAGTTGGGAAGGAAAAAAAGTTAAACCTAAGAGAAAAAGAAAGACTTACCATTCTAGAAAGAGGCAGGCTGATTTTAAAAAAAAAAAAGTTAATCCTAAAAATTTGAACTTTATAAATATCTCTCTTCAGTATCTTCTTTGCTTGTAACACTGAATTTTCCAAAAGTTGGTCTATTTGTAAATGTCAGCAGGATGTAAATTCTCCTGATTTTTACTTTCATAATTTGGAGATTGGGGATTTTTTTAATGCAGAATTTTCCTGGAATGAGGTTGATCAGGAAACTTAAAGACACCAGAGTTTCTCACTTGAGCCTGCGGAGAGGAAAGCTTTTTATAGACAATATTAATACCACTCATTTGTGTATCTTAACCTCATGAGTTATAACCACCCACTGAAGTAGGTAAAGCAGAAAACATGACCCCAGTATTTCCAGCCTAAAGGCAATTTGTATAATGAAAAGTGCACTGGCTAGGGGTCCAAAGGCCTGGGCTCTGGCATTGAATCTTCTTCTTTCCAGCCATGTGACCTTCAGCAAGCCAAGTAATTACTCAGTAATTACTAACAACTTCATTTGTTGTAACAGAGGTGCAAATAGAAATCAGTGTGTTCAGGACACTGATTTTTTTTTTTTCATAGATTAATATCACATGGTGTCTAACACGACTATTGATTTAAATAGCACAGGGAAACTGTACTGAAAGGGATGTGTGGATTTCTTAAAAGAAATTCAATAAAAACTGTTCATCTGATCCCACTATAATTGGCACAACACCAGCCTGGATATCAAAAATATTTCCACCCCAAACTGGAGTCCTTTTTAGCATAAGTAGCAAACCACAGGTTTGATCTAATACT
This sequence comes from Enhydra lutris kenyoni, assembly GCF_002288905.1. Taxonomy (NCBI): domain Eukaryota; kingdom Metazoa; phylum Chordata; class Mammalia; order Carnivora; family Mustelidae; genus Enhydra; species Enhydra lutris. The sequence goes on from NW_019154158.1 coordinate 4,279,808, forward strand.
TACAATGAGCTATTCTTTCTGTTTTTCATGATGGTGGGGGACAAGGGTCCTCAAAAGTCCTTTTCAAAAATGGGCTTCTTTACCTTTTCTCTTTCTGTGTGAAGCCTAGAAATTATTAAAGATGCAGATTCTGTTTATGAGGGTTTATACTGCAAAAAAATGTGCATTAAAACATAAAATGATAAAATAGAGAGCAATCATTCAGGACAGTAATCATGCACTCAATAAATATTTATGAAGAGATGACCATGTACCAAGCTAATGGAAACTATAAATTAATGATTTAAATACAGTAACCTATAAGACACTGAGCCTATTCTCAAAGGGTTGACAGCCTAGCGAGTGAGACCTTCACATACACAAAGAGCTATCAATGGGAACAGATGTGTCTTGATGGGGAAATGTAGGGACAAGAAGGCACCGCCTGGCCTGGAGGAAAGGGTGGTGATAATGGAGGGTAGAGTCAGGGAAACAGTATAACACAGTGATTAAGAAAAAGCTGGGCTCTGGGCTCAGAAAGGCCGGAGTTGAAAACTGCTTTTATTGCATGGTAGCTGGATGGCAGAAATTAATAATATTATAATAATGATTAATAGTATGTTTGATATTTGTCTTAATTTTAGTGTTTCTGAAGTACTATTAGCTTTTCAAGACATAAATAAAATCCAATTGAGGAATAAGTCTGTCTCATCTCTCTTTTACTTTTAAATTTCCAATTAGTATGCTTTTGTCTCTGAACATGTCTAGTAAGGTACAAATGGCACCAGCGAGATGAGAATAACTAAGGTGGATAAAGAGATGACTGAAGATATTTCAAAATCCCACTTAAACCTTTTTCTGGTGAAAATATGCAAGGAAAAGCTATTTTGACTAAGATATGAAATCCTTTTTTGGCAGGTACTCTAAGGATTAAACAGAGATTAAATATTCACCTTCTTTAACCGCCTACAGAAAGGAAACTGACAAAAAAGCTTAGGCATAACCAGACTAGGTTGGTACCAGGCAGTACACAAAACCTCAGCTGTATTTCTTGATCACAACAAAGCCTGAGTTTTCTTGAAGTGACCTCACAGGCTGTGAATGCCAGGACTTGAATGAAATGGATCTTGAGTGTTTAAACCTAATGCCTGAAGGAGAGAGAGTGGTTCTCAAGAATAAAGCTTGTCCTCATCAAGTAGCTACCTCTCATCAAACAAGGTGACGCCAGAGAAAGAATACAAATGGAAAATAAATTCAAGGCAATAGGAGTTTGTTATATCTTGTCAGTCCTCCTCTTCTGCCCACTCTGCAGAAAACAGGGAGATAAATGAAAGTAATCTTGAAAAGCATCAAAAAATCAAAAATTTCTCTTTTTCCCAAAGGTACTGCATCCAAAAACCCATTCCAATTTTGGTATGTAATGATTTTCATGGCTTCTTTTGTTGTTATTCTTTTATATATCTATACATTTTTAAATAGAAAAATATATATATATTATATATATATCATATATATTCAATAATATATATAAACATATATATATATATATATATATATATATATATATATACACA
>NW_019154158.1:4281460-4347607 GCF_002288905.1 Enhydra lutris kenyoni
ATATATATATATATATATATATATATATATATATATACACATTTATATATATAAATACATAAAAAAGGAATTCTTTTGTTTTCTGGAGTCTGTGTCCCTCAAGTTCATTTCACCCATTTCAACATGTTATAAAACTAACTAAACACTAAATAAGTTTAACTCTGAGTTACCACAGTGTCCTGTTTCAGTAGTTGAGAGGACTAAGGCCTTGTGCTTGTTGCACAAGGAGAATTGATTTCTCCTCAGATCTTGCTCAAGAAAACCTAGCTCAGCCACTGTGGAGCCACATACCCCAAGTGGAGAATCATTAACACAAAAGCAGGATATCGCACAACCATTTCTTCTATCAACACAAAAGTAATTCAGGCTAAAGAAATTACATACTCAAATCTGACTCATCTTCAAAGCAAGCAAAAATAATGCCAATTTAGCAACTGATTTTATTTTATATAATAGTGTTTTGAAATATGGACATGTGTAAAAATCTTCCAAAAGGTTGTGTTTATAAATGCTTTCTAAGATCTGTGCAAAAATGTTTTAGTTTTGATTCCAAAATATATGATACATTTTTGTTTGGCAAAACAAGGATAGAAAATAAAAACTGCTTTGGTCTATTCGAAGATAATGACTTACCCTATAAGTAGCAAGGTGAGCGTTGAAAGCCAGGTGGTAGAGATCATGGTGAAGGTGGAGCTGGCAAAGGTGATGATGATTTTTAATAAATGAGCTATCTTTGTTTTTTTTTTTTTTTTTTTTTTGAAGGTTAGGAAACACAAGATGGAGCTTGAAGCAAATCAGCAGGCCTGGGTTACTTTGGCAATTCATAAGACTCACATTTTTGTATTTGAAACATTTCATAGAGGTAGTCAGTCCAACTAGAATATGGTCTTTTGAGGGCCAGAACATGATATTTCTATGAGAAATGTAGATGAACTAACACCTCAAGAATGAGCTATTGAAAATACCACAAATGAACCTGTGTTAAAAGTCTATTTACTAGCTGCTTGATCTTAAGCAAGCTTTGACCTCTCTATGATTCAGTTTCTAGTCAGTAAGGGAGGATAATAATACCAACCTCAAGGGCTGTTGTAAGGTTCAAAGTAATTAATAAATGTAAAATACTTAACCCATAGTAAGCACTGAATGAATATCAGTCTCCACCCCAATCCTCATTTTCTTCTAATGTTCTCATTTTTTCTCTCAATAGAATAACACTATTTTGACAGAATAGGACTAAATGTTTTGAAGACACTGGCAAAACATATCAAATAATCCCCCAAATAAATTCGATATTAGACCATCTCCAGTTGCACAATCCTTTGTAACCCAGAGACTCATATGTCTTAATATGTTAAGAGAATAGAACTTCTTCAGAGACAGGGCTAATGCATACCTAAATATTTGATTATCTTCTGTTCTATTTGGTACACTGCCTCCATCATTTGTTCAATCAATGTCTTCTCTCAAGGAGAAAAAATTGATTAGATATTACTTCATAATAACATATGCAGCTTCAGTCAGAGCCACTAATTTGGAATTAAAAAAGTAATTTTGGGTGCAAGCAATACTTCTATTCTATCCCTTCCCAAGAGAAGAATGCCTCATCTGATAACCTGTGTCTCTGAGATAAATGAATGCATTTAAAGCTCTTAACACCCCGTTTGATGGACTACAAATGGTCACAATACAGGACAATATTTGAACAGTAATGATTTGTGCTTTCTTCTTAAGTGTAAGCTGATTGCAAAGGCTCCTGGACCTCACGAAGTAAATAGCTAAAGGGGTCATGAATCTTAATAGCTTCCAAATCAGAAAGATCTGCAACTTATATGCTCTGACTGGAGTGTGAATGGAATGTATAAATATTAATAGGTCTGGCAGAGCCTCTCCAGACAAGCTGTCTAAAATTTCACAGTAGGAAGATTGAAGTTGCCGGGTACGGGGCAGACGTGACGCTCCCACCTGGAAATGAACTGTCAGCGTGTGTGTAAATACATTTTTCCAGAAGCGATATTTAACATCGCTGCTGCCCTGATGCCCCACAACACTATGCATCGATATTGAACTCTAGTCCATTATTTAAGATTATGAACATGCAAACCAGGCTCATCTCCGGAAATACTAAGACAGAGTCCTAGTCTGAGCGTCTCAGAGTACAACTTTGAAAACAGCACTCCATCTGTGTAAGTTTCTAAAACAATACTCAGCTCCGTGGCCCGGTGGTGTGCTTGGATCTGTGACATCCTATTATCACTGGACCGGACCCATGGTCACTGATGGGTCTAATCAAGATGGAGAAGAGTTCAACTTTGCATTCTGAATAATACAGTGACCTACACATAAAAGCATTAGTAAAAATGGAGAAAATTAGTTTGAAAATGAGGAAAGTCTACACTGAACAATAAAGAAGTTTTTGTCTTCTCTATGCCATGTATCCTGGGAAGGTTAAGACCTCTATATAATGGGGTGCCTAGGTGGCTCAGTTGTTAAGCATCTGCCTTCATCTCAGGTCATGATCCCAGGGTCCTAGGATCGAGCCCCACATCAGGCTCCCTGCTCTATAGGAAGCCTGCTTCTCCCTGTCCCACTCCCCCTGCTTGTGTTCCCTCTCTCTGTCAAATAAATAAAATCTTTAAAAAAAAAAAAAAAAAGACCTCTATATGAACTTTTCTGTACTTCCTGCTAGAAGCAGTGACCTCTCAGAACAAGTATGCAGAGTCTATTTGGCTATTCTTAGCTGAAAGTAAAGGAAGGAAGAACAGAAAGATGAAGTATTCATAGTAGTAAAGAGTAGTAAAGAGAATTTGGTCAAATTAAAAAACAATTCACACTTAATTTCAATATTTGTGAGGGAAACAGAAAGGCACAGGGCTATTTATTTTTGTATTGGTTTAAGAATATTTCTGTCTGTATTTTCATGAAGAGAATGAGATATTAAGTTTTTTTGACATTTGCTCATCTTGAACAAAACTGAAGCCCAAAATTACTTCACTTAGCCACTTCCTTCCCTCCCTCCAAAATAAATTAATGAATAAATAAACAAATACATAAATAAGTAAATAAAATTGATCATTATTTGTCCTCAAATGGGAGAGATAATGAAGCCCTGAAGAAAAAGCAAATACTCATTAGGTTTAAGGATTTATGCATTTGAGAGGTGCAGTGGGTAAAGCATCCAAATCTTGGTTTTGGCTCAGGTCATGATCTCAGGGCCCTGATCTTGGGATCATGAGACTGAGCCCCGCCTCGGTCCACACTCAGAGTGGAGTCTTCTTAAGATTCTCTCTCCCTCTCCCTCTGTTTCTCCCCATTCCATGTTCTCTCTTTATTTTGAAAATTAAATAAATCAACATTTTTAAAAAGATTTATGCATTTGATTACTGTTTAAGATTTATCAAAAAATTTGCCTTCCCCAACTTGGAACTGTCAAGAAAAATTACTTGAGAATTGTTAGATTTTTTTTTCAAACCAAAAGCTGTCATGGGCAACCAAACCAACAAAACCCCATCTACCATCTTTTCACACAAAGCCAATTTAAAGTAATTAATAAAATGATTAATAAAATAATTCAGGCTTGGGGCACCTGGGTGGCTCAGTGGGTTAAATCCTCTGCCTTCAGCTCAGGTTATGGTCCCAGGATCCTGGGAATGAGCCCGGCATCCGCTCTTTGCTCAGCGGGGAGCCTGCTTCCTCCTGTCTCTCTCTGCCTGCCTCTCTGCCTACTTGTGATCTCTGTCAAATAAATAAATAAATAAGATCTTTAAAAATAATAATAATTTAGGCTGAAAGCAGAATTTGAATCTAAACAATATCTAACAATACCTTAGTATAATAATCATGATCTCCCTGGAAATCCTGGCCAAGGAAGATATAACGAGATGCCATCATTTGGTTAGCTATGCCCCGCCTTTCCTACAGGGAGTCTCTATTTTTAGAAAGAAATGATCCTCTGGAAAATTAGGTGCATGTTTAACTTGATCCTTCCAGTTAATGTCAAATATGTTGTGTTTTAATCTCCAAGAGACCTTCTGAGGTGAATTATTCCTAACACATTAGTCTTAAGTTTCTCTGTCTCCCCTCCCTCCTCTGGCCTCTGCGATAAGTTGCTGGAACACCATTGTAAAACTTTTCTAAAGTGAAATAATCTTTTAATAATAATAAGCCTTCAATCATCTGCTTGCTACATTTGGAATTTTTAAAGCTGCTACCCACTTGTATGGACATCGAGCAGAGATAAGAATTTCATTGATAATTTCCAATTTTCTGCAAAAATTCCAACTCTAGTAAAAAAGAGGAGAGGAGTGTCCTGTGGGAGCCTAACACCAAGTATAATTCTGGTTAGCCCACATTTGACAGGAGTGATGAGAGAACCTCAACTATCCCCAAGAGTGCAAATGCGTGTAAGATTAGATCTGCATTCCAAAGCTGTCTGCCTCCGGCCTGCAGCCTACAGATAAAAAGAACAGTCCTTAGAAGTCACTGCGGAAGGCCTTAGTGTTGATTATGGCCATCTAGTGTTATAATGGCCTTCTGGCTTTTTATATTTCCAATCAAACTTTATTTTTGAAATGCCTGGCTTTATCCCCCTAACTTCAGGAACTTGCTCCTTTCTCTCTGAGTGATGTGTAAAACACAGGGGTCATTTTTAAGTTTGGGTTTAGATTTCTTGACTATACAAAGACGGATTTAATTTCAACTTTATATGCAGCCTATTTCAATGTATATAGATGCCCTTGTTCATGATATGGTTGCTAGGGAAAAAAAATTCTGTGGTTAATATTGTACCCTATTTCTTAAAAATGCAAAAATTAGTGGTCCATCATGACAGAATTGTATTACTGAGATCCATGATTGCCAGTCTATGTACCCCAAACAAAGGTTTTCCTGTTCTGGGCTTGTTAAAAACCTGTAGAGAACCACCCTCAGCTGAATGACAAATGCTGGTTATCCCAAATACCCCTTTCATAGTCACGCTGCTTACTACTGAGCAAAGCAGAATCTTTTGCAGATGGCGGGGTGGACTGATGACTAGCTGTAATGAGTAACAAAAGCATTAGAACACTAGCAAGCCCACAGGTTTATCACACAATGAAAATGGTTTAGAAACACTGAACTAAGAGAAATGTCCATACCACATGATCAGTCTGAATCTTTACATTTTGGGTTATATGAGGGTCTGCTCAGGTGATCAGAGCTGAAAAGCTCTATTACTCTACTTTTCTACTTTCTTGTATTAAATTGGTCAGAATTCAGTTGAATGTCTTCAGCACACCCCCAAGAGGCTTTGAATTTAAGATATAGAATCATGTACTCATAGGCAGGCAAAAGGCTTTAGAACTCTCCGAGATCAGTATAAAACTCTGCTTTTTGTCCAGCTCCCAACTCTCCTACAAATCGCCAGAGTTGGTACAAAAGTAACTTGACTGAAAATTGATTAAATTATACACCCCAACATTTTTAAGATCTATTTCAACCATAGCATTTCCAAAATCACAGAGCCTCTTCTTTTTATTTTTCAAAAAACACTTATTAAAACATATTTTACAGGGCAATTTCAAGCATAATGTTCAAGCAGAGATATACATTGGTTTACCAGAAAAAGCCATTAAGACAGTCCTTAAATGTCTAAGTAATACTACAAGGCCTATATTTACATATAAATTAGGCCCAGCACATCAAACAAAAATGTCGTGACTTTTAGTTACTGCCATTAAATTCTGCATAATAACTTCATATTCTTCCTTTTAATAATTGGTATCCTTGAATCTGCATTTATTTTAAGATGGCATTTTCAAACAGCTTTCCTTATCTTTATTTTTTATGAAATTTTGTCCCTGACCCTAAGAGTTCACAATATTTTCACAATACTTAAGATACTTCAATTTCATGATGCTATTGTAAAGGAAAAGCTAGCAGTATTTTTGTTATTGTGGCTCAGAAGATATTTAAAGAGTTTTTTTCTGCCTTAAACACAGTCAGAAGAAGGTTTGGTGACTTGCCCACCTCTGAGCAACAGCAGGTGTCCATAAACACAGCATAAGTCAACTGATCTCTGTTTTACATAGGGGGAGACTAAGGATAAAAGAGAGGAACTCATTTCTTTACTATATCGTGGCTAAGAAAGACAGAGCAGACCTCCTATTTAAGTACTTTCTTCAAATGAGTCAAGCAAAATGGCCAAAAATAAGGAAATATAAAAACATGATAACTTTCTAAAAGAAACTTAGAATTCTGGTCCTCACCAAAATTGAAGTCAATTATACTAGATGTGAATAAAATGTAGTATAGAAATGGAATCAAGAGGGTCATCATTAAACTATCATTGCAAGAAGTTGTCACATCTAATTAATTCCTTTCTTACTAAGGAAAACCATTCGATTATAGTCACACTCCCTATATTAACCACTCAGTGTGGTTAAAAATTAAGTAGTCTTTCAATATCATTCTCAATTATTTTATACTATCCTAAAAACAATGTTTATCTTAACACAAATGTTAAGAAAAAGTTTGACCCAAAATCCACATGGCGAAGGACTGAGAACATGAAAATAAAGTAAAAGCCCAACTTGTCTTAGGGCAAGTAATGTGGTAATACATCTCAGGAGCCTTAAAAATATGCAGATCTCACCCTGCAGATCATCTTCTAAGAAGGCATCCTAAATTAATAATCCTAATTTTGAAACAAGATAATTTGAGCACAAATACATTTACTAATGTTTTACTTACAATAGTGAAAATTGAATACAACCTATATGATAAAAGACAGTGGTTCTATAAACTGAAGTATATCCAGTGAGTAGGTCATGTAGTTAGCAAAATGGTAATAGGTAATACTGCATAAGAGCATGAAAATGCATATGCATATGTCGAGTTTTAAAAAAATATAAAAATATACATTCAGAATACAATATGATATAAGTAATATAATGTAAAAAAAATTATGGAGAACAGACTGGAAGGAAATATACAAAAATACAATCAAGGAGTGAGTTTATGAGAGATTTTCTATTCTTTCTATGTGTATTTACATTTTTTGTAATGATGATTACTTGGAAAATTATAAACCTTTTTTAAAAACAAAGAAGAAAAGGTCACATTCAGTTCTAGTAATAAGGAATTTGGCCATTTGAACCAATCCTTTTATTGAACTATAGAAACACTGAATGAAATATAAAAACACCTTCTTGAAGGCATTCTAGACTTAACAATATAATGAAGAATAACTAAGCTAGGGTCTCGAAAAATAAGAAAATGCAGAGAAGTGATCTTTTTCCTTTGGGTTTACTTTTGCCTTAGGACAGAGTCCAGAAGAGCTGCTGAGAGCAAAGCAGCACGACTCACAGTCTCCACAGGGGGGACAAAACTTGGAGCCCAGACCTGCTGTGCAGGAGCTCAGATAAATTCCTGGAGTTTTGGGTTGGGATCCCAAAGACTGGCATCAAGTGCATAAGGGAAAATTGTAAGTAAGCCAGATCTTACAGGGACTAAAACTCATCTTCAAGCCTTCTAAATGGCCAAGAAAAAAAAATCTCAATTCCTAAAATTGGACTAAGGCGATCCTAGATTACTAGTACCTTCAGGCCCCTGGCAAAAGCAAACCCTCTCTGGACAAAGAGATCTTTATCCTAGACTTCAAATTATTAACACAAATACTTTTTCAATACGAAGACTAGATGCAGTCCAACATACCCAGGCATACAGGGATGTGGGACCATAGAAAGAAAACCCAGGAAAACAAAAGAGTAAAGATCTATAAGGGCTCTAGATATTAGAATTTTTAGACACAGTTTTTAAAATAAATCTGATTACTATGTTCAAGGGCTCAAAAGACAATATTACATTTTTTAAAAAATATTTTATTTATGTATTTGACACAGACAGAGATCACAAGTAGGCAGAGAGACAGGCAGAGAGAGAGGAGGAAGCAGACTCCCTGCAAAGCAGAGAACCCGATGTGGGGGTCGATCCCAGGACCCTGAGATCATGACCTGAGCCGAAGGCAGAGGCTTTAGCCCACTGAGCCACCCAGGTGCCCCAATAATATTACATTTTTAACAGAAAGTTAGACATTAAAAAATACAGGGCACATTAGCAGATTTTAAACAATAGCTAAAATTATGACTTAATAGAGTTGGTAACTTATTGGACATAATCAAACAAAAATTAGCAAACTGAAAAATAAATCAAAAGAGAAGTGAATAAAGGATAGAAAGACAAAAAAGTAAGAGAAAGTAAGAGACTTAGAGAATACATATGCATTTAGTTGATGTCCCAGAAAGAAAGGCGAAAATAGGATAGAAGCAATATTTGAAATAAAATGATAAAAATTTCCCCAAATTGATGAAAGACATCAATCCACAGATTTAAGAGCCCTGTCAAAAAACAAAACAAAACAAAACAAATCCGAAGGAAAACTCAGGATTCTTGCTGATTCAGCTCTTATACCAAAGAGCTATATGACCTTGAGCAAGACCTTTAAATCTCCCTGAATATATCTTTCATCATTTGTAAAAACAAAGACAGTAGATTACATAATTTCTAAGAATTTATCAAGTATGTTTCTAAGAACAGCTATTATTATCAATAATGGGTTTTGTTACATTGTGATCTTCTGACATTTCAAAAACCATATACAAAAACATAACCCACATCAATCCACAATGTTATAAGTCTGCATTTCTACTAGGCTATAAAATCCTATTATAAGATGTCCTTTAAGTTGTTCAACAAAACCAAGGTGTTTTCTCTTAAAGAATATTATTTAAATGTCTATCTACCATCTGATATCCAAGAAGAGTAAGAAGTAATTCCTGGCCTTTGAGTAATATGAACTGGATTTATTTATTATATTATTGTCAATTAATAATGAATTATGCTAAGTTACACAGAATAAGTAAGTTTCAGTAAAAGAAATCCCCAAATATGGCAAATAATATAACTAGCAGCATAAATATAATAATAAAAAATAAATATCATTATTAAAATTTTCAAATGTATCTAAATTCTATCAACTTAAATGTAAAATTATATTTATCAGCATATCAGCTTATTAACAATAAAAAATTATCAACACAGACACAAACCTTAAAATTACAAGAATAGCAATGTTTTTCACCAAATTATTTAGAAAAACTTCTCCAATCCCTAGATTTTCTCTTTTTTTACTTTTATTTATTCTTTTAAATTCAAGTATAATTAACATGCCGTATAATATTAGTTTTAGGTGTACTATCATCTCTCTTTTTTTTTTAAATCAGAAGATTAGTATTTTTTTTTAAAGAATTTATTTATTTGACAGAGAGAGAGAGAGAGAGGTCACAAGTAGGCAGGGAGGCAGGCAGAGAGAGAGGGGGAAGCAGGCTCCCCACTGAGCAGGGAGCCCGATGCAGGGCTCGATCACAGGACCCCAAGACCATGACCTGAGCCAAAGGCAGAGGCCTTAACCCACTGAGCCACCCAGGCTCCCCTCTTTTTTTTTTTTTTTTAAAGAAGGAAACAGAAAAGACAAAATAGGCAGAAACCACAAACAAGGATATTAATATTCCACTTACATGCCATAGGCAACACGGCTTTTTTTAATATGTCTATTTAAATAAGAAATGTGCCTCATGAATCCACCTTGTTCGTGAACTAAAGATAGGATGCAGTATTCTATTGCCATTAATGAAGGCTGAACAACTTTTCCACCAAACTAGTTTTACATTTACTGATCCTTTACAATCACTTCTTAGAGCACTTGTAAATAAGAAACTTATTATATATTACATTATAAATTTGGAAAATGTACTAGAATTTCCTAAATTGATAACTCAAAGTTTATTTAGTAAGTTTTTTTAATTAGGAAAAATAGAAATCCTGATTCCCAATATTTAATGAAATGCAAATTGAATGCTTCTCCTTGTAAAACATCAGAAGGGTCAATGAGTAAGTTATTCTCTAATATTCTGATTCATGCTGTGAATTTTAAATTCTAATTCCATAGTTCACTTCTTTCTCACCTCACCACTGACAATGGCTGCTCAGCCCTTCCCTAGAATAAGATTCATTTTCTTTGGTGATAAAGGGATGGATGTGGCTTTTGCTAGCTTTCCTGAAGCAATGCACTTGCCATTTCCATTTGAGGGCCCATAGGTCTTACTAATCTTGCAAATTTTCAAAAAATTAAAAAGCTCTGCAAAATATTTAGAGTAAGTTCAAGAAAATTGGGTTATACTGAGATAATATTAACATGGTGGAGGAGGGAGGAGCATCAAAACCAAGCACATACATAAGAGTAGAGTCTTTTTTTCCCTTATAACTGTCTTTATTATGTGTGTTTTTAAATCACTCTATAAATGCATTACACAATGGCTGTCACATCCATTCCCTGAAATAACACTGTTTTCTACACAGCAAGCAGTTAGTATTCTGATAACCACCTTCTTACCTCTTTTTAAACACTTCTTTTCATGTACTACAGAATGCCTATCACATCCATGAAGTAACACTATTCTCAGCAAAGCAACAGGAACATGCTTATAACCACCTTTATTATATGTGATTTTATACACTAATTTACATACAATACAGAATATCTATCACATCCATTCAAGGCTAAGATCTTTTGAAGATTTTATTTATTTATTTATTTGACAAAGATCACAAGGAGGCAGAGAGGCCGGCAGAGGGGGAGGGGGAAGCAGGTTCCCTGCTGAGCAGATAGCCCAATGCGGGGGCTCAATCCCAGGACCCTGGGATCATTACCTGATCCAAAGGCAGAGGCTTTAACCCACTGAGACACCCAGGCACCCCAAGGCTAGGATCTTTTAAAGTCATTAGTGTAGAATATGGTTTACAAAGAAATATCATCTGTGAAAACCCAAACGTAATTCTGCATGATCAGAAATGTGAGCCATTGACATTCAACAAATACAAACCCCACACAGTTGTGATGCAATTCTAATTATGCACTTTGCCCTAGCTGGTTGAGAGGAAACATCTCCAGGTAACACACTTAAAGAAAAAAAGTTAAGGGTAAGTCCTCGTGACTAAGAATATTTTACATGTAAGAATGAATAATAACAAATTCAAAGCACTACAGGCAAAACCAATAAAATAGTCTACATGAAAGCTGTGGAGCTCCATGAGTTGTCCAAACTCCTTGTTCCTCAGGGGGAGGCTGCGGGTCAAAGATTCCCTCCTGATTGTTAGGCACTGTACTGGGGGTGGGTTTATGGGAGGACATTCCTACCCACTTCAATTTGGTATTTTCTCAGGCACTCGACATGTAGGAGTCACTCAAATAGTCTGTATTTCTCTCAAAGGTAGTTGAACTGGTAGAATGCCCCAGGAGGGAGATCCAGGAGTTTCCTATGTCACCATATTGGTGATGTCCCTCATTCATTTTTTTATCCATCTTACCACCCAATAGAGTTCATGAAAATAGTAGGCCCTCAATAAACATTTATTTCATTACAGTAAAAGAATATTATAAAATGTACTCATAACAGAACTTCCATAGTGGAAAAAATCCAACTGGTGACCTTACCAAATAATCTTCAGATTTTATTGATATAACTCTCAAAAAGAAATAGCTGAAGATACACAAATATAAGCCAGGGTCCTAGAAAAATCATTTGCGTGAAGACTTCCTTCCCCAACATTGCTGAATAAACTATTGCTGTATTTTAGAAAACTGACATTTGACAAACTCATTTTTTTAATTTATGTAGAGTCTTAGGAAAAGTAGTATATACAGGAATTATAAATAGAACAGTATGCTCAAACTGTTGCTACTATCAAAATACTGAGTGGTTGATAATAAGAGTGTTTGGACTATTAACATCTTTGAACTGTGTTTTATGAGCTAAGAATGGGTAAGTAAATTGTTTATGGACAATAGAATGGCCAAATCCTCTATCTAGAAGGAATGCCCTGAATTTTAACCTCGACTGTTACAAATACGCCTTATCAAGAGACATTATGTCTTGCAATATAGGGTTTTACTTTTTCTGGTGGACTTTGCAACATGAAGTTTTCATCAAAGTCTCTGTAAGAAGTTATAAGAAGCTGACTATAAAAGTTTTGAAGTATATCAGGAAGTAATGGTAGTATTAAAACAGTAGTGCTTTCTGAAATAAGTCCATCAGAAAGGGACTATTATCATATGATCTCACTGATTTGAGGAATTTGAGAAACAAGAGAGAGGATCATAAGGGATGGGAGGGAAAAATGAAACAAGACGAAACCAGATGGGGAGACAGAACTTAAGAGACTCTTGGTCTCAGGAAACAAACTGAGAGTTGCTGGAATGGAGGGGGATGGGAGGGATGGGGTGACAGAGTGATGGACACTGGGGAGGGTATGTGCTATGAAGAGTGCTGTGAATTGTGTAAGACTGATGAATCACAGACCTGTACCCCTGAAACATATAATACATTATATGTTAATTTAAAAAAAAAAGTAGTGCTTTCAATGAGCTGTGACAAAGTGAAAAAGCTTTTGTCAGTAATTACTGAAGTGAAACTAAAATCCAAAGAGGAAGAGTCCTCTTACTAAATTTTAATTTTAACTTTTTTTTTTATTAATATTGCTTTAATATCTTCTGTGCTATGGGGCACCTGGGTGGCTCAGTTGGTTAAGTATCTGACTCTTGATTTCCACTCAGGTCATGACCTCAGAGTTGTGAGATCAAGTCTCACACTGGGGCTTGATGCCCAGTATGGAGCCTGCTTAAGATGCTCTCTCTCCCTCCTCCTCTACCCCTTCCCCTCCCTTTCTAAAAATATATATTATATTATATTATATTATATTATATTATATTATATTATATTATATTATTATTATATATCTCCTCTATGCTAGTTTGCAAACCTTAGAGAGTATCAAAATCACCCCAAGAGACTATTAGAACACAGATTGCGAGACCCTATTCCCAGAGTTTCTGGTACAGTACAACTCAGGAAGGACCCTAGAATCTGCATTTCTGACAAGTTTCCTGGTAGTGTTCATACTACTAGTCAGGGACCACACTTTGAGAATCACTGTTCTGTACTCTTGCTACCAATTATAAGTGGGTAATTTTCTGAAGTATTTTCTAAACTAGGAACACTGAGAAAGAATCCATATTTCTTTTACACAGGACATTTGTTTTAATTGGTGTACAACACCTATTTATATATTTCTAATTCTATCATAATATGCCCAAATAAGATCTTTATTATTTCATAAAAACTGTGATGAATTCTAGCATAAGTGAATAATCCTTTCGTAAATAAAGAGTCATGTGGTAGAAACTTTGGGGGAAGGAAGTATACTTTAATTGATTTTATTACCCACAGAACCTCATACATTTGCGGACACATAATACATGCTCAACAAATACATGTTGACTAACCAATAATTCCATTTTGTATGTAATATACAAATCTAGGTTTTTATAAATCTAGTTCATTTTCCTAAAAAATTTTTGCCATATCCATTATATGGAAGGTATTAACCTCCAAAGTCATCTCTAACCCTCATCTCCTGTATCCAGCCCCCCTTTCCTCCTCCTAGGTTTACCTTCACTTCAACCATATCAAAATCTTAAGTTCCTTGACCCCTGCACATTCTCACACTTTCAGCTTCCCTTGTCTTCAGGCCCTCCATGCCAGCTCCATGATGAATTATCTCAATCGATCATTCCCCCAACATTTTTCACAACTACCCTGTCTCCTTTTGCCACATCCTTTTAACAAAAGCCCCATGCTGGATCACACCAATAATCCAGTGTTGCCATTTCTGCTTCACTCCACCTGAGGGAGAAAAATGATAGGTCCAGGCTTACTGGTTCTGCCTGGTTTTAACTTCCCATCTCCACTGAGTACTCAATCCTACCAGACCATTCCACACAGAAAGGGCTGCCCTTGCCATTCTCCTGAATAGTGATTGCACACCTCAACCTCCCTCTCCAAACTCCCTCTCACCGCCCCCACCTGAGAAAATGACTTTACCTCTCACTTCACTGAAAAAATTGAAGGTGTAAGTCAGCTTCTCTCTCAGCTTCCTCCACTTTCTTTCGCACTCCTTTTTTATAGAGCAAAGATATTCTTTTTGAGTTCTGTAGCAGCCAGCCTCTAAGCTGGACCCAGGGATCCCTGCAGCATGTTATTCATACTCATGTGTAGTCTCCCCCCACACTGGACCAGAATTAATCTGTGTGAACTGAATATGACAGAAAGGATGGTAATGACAGTATTACTCCAACATGAGGTTATAAAGGAAGACACTGCAACTTCAGTCTTGGGTTTCTCCTTCCACGCTCTTTCTTGGATTACTTACTCTGGGTGAAATCTTGACATAAGCAGTGGTGTGGGAAGGCTCAGGGGATGAGGAACTTCTGCTTCTTGCCAACCATTTGAGGACAGCTTTTCCAGCTCCAGTCAAGCCTTCAGAGGTTGTAGCTCTGGCATATAGCTTGATTGCAACCTCCCAAGAGACTTTGAGCCAGAACAACCCAGCTAAGCATCTCCCAGATTCCTGACCCTCAGAAATTGTGTGAGGTAATAAATATTTATCATTTCAAGCTACTAAATTTCAGGGTAATTTGTTACACAGCAACAGATATCTAGCACAGCGTTTGAGACTAAACTACCCACCTCTTCAAAAGCATCATTCAGTCCTCTCTTTCACCATATACTTCAAGCCATCCTATCCTGTCTGCTTCCCTTTGCTCAAGTCTCCTTTCTCTCTAAAAAATAAATAAATAAATAAATAAATAAATAAATGCAAAAAAACTTCCTTTGTCCCTTATGACCTCTCATGTTTCCCCCTACTTCTGCCCTCCTCTTCATACCAAATTCCTGAAAGTAATGACTGGCTACCCACAGCTTCTAACTGCCACTCACTCCTCCACCCTCAGCAGTCTGCTGTTCACTTGCTCAACTTCACTAAAATTCCTCCCAGAGGTTTCCAATGAGCTCCAAGTTGCCTAGGTCAATAGTTACGTTAAGGAGTTTGGATCATATTCTAAGATAGTGAGAAACAGACAAGTTGTGGCCAACTACAGCGGTTAGAAGCACAAACTCCGGAGCCAGACTGCCTGGGAAACAGGAAGAACAGTTAGAGGAGGGTTGAGTAGTGGTCAGGAGAGAAGTGATGATGACTTACTTACTCCAAGGTTGTGGCAGAGGAGCTGGAAAGAAAGACCAAGACTCAGAATATAGTTTCAGAGACTGAAATAGAACTTGCTGAAGGATTGCTTAGGGGAGAAGAGGGAAAGGATGAAATTGAACATGACTTCTAAGTTCAAGGCTTGAGTAACTGGTAACAGGTGATAAGTCTATTAAAATGAAAGATTTGGGGAGAATAGGTTGGGGGGAAAAGAGTACCAATGAAGAGTTCTGGCATTATGTTTGAGATGCTTAGCAGTCATCCAAATGGAGATATCATGAAATAAAATGGAATGCATGGTATAGTATACTGACCACTAATAATTCCCATCCATTTTTTAAATATGACAAGTGAATTCAAAAAACATCAGAAACTGCTCATTATTTGCATATTTCAGCAACTGTACAGAAACTACTTTCTATAGTTCAGCAGTTCTTGAAATCCTCATTTACAGAGTTTGGTTCATATTTCTTGAAATTAAGGCTCAACTAAGGTTTAATATTACATGAGCAATCAGACACAGCGACAGAGTTCAAAATCAGTGACTTGCAGAAGCAAAGTCTGCAGGGATTTTAGACTTCTGATTAAAATATATAGACAGCACATAATTTAGGATTAAGTTTATCTCACGTTCTGGTCCTATAACTTTAGCCCCAGAGGAGAAACAAGACCCAGAATATTAAGCATCCATCAACGAGTCTGAATTCCAAGATTTAATTTGAGTAAGACTTTTATTAAGTCACCATGTCCTAAGCTCTCTCTTTCAGTATTAGAAAAGCAAGCACAGTAAAAATGGCAGAAATAAATTAAAATAATACATAAGGCTAGGAGGAATAACAATAATAAGAACTACTCAAAGAAATATCAAAAGTAAATAATTGTTTAGATTAGAATGATCAGAAATTCATTTAAAAATATCAAAAATTTTATTGATAATAAATGAATACGTAGCTAATACAGAGTCAGTGAACCAGTCTCAGCAGAGCCTTACATGAGAAAATTACCTGGTCAATTAGAACAGCGATAATACAGCAGTAGCCCTATATTTTTATGTTGATTTACTTACCGCTTTGCTATACATGGCTATCCAATCTGAGGGATTCAGTCATTCAGCAAACATTAATGGTCACCTTCTTTGTGGCAGGCACAGCATAAGGAATTGAAATTGAAGACCCAGTCCTTGTTCACAGAGATGATATTCAATGCAATATTATCAGTGATGGGATAACTTAGCAAGATCAAAAGGGCTCCCACCTCATCCTGCAGTATGGAATATGGGGGTAAGGAAAATTGCATGCTCATTTGTCCCAATAAAATGATGCTTGAGCTGAGAATCGATAGTGAGTAGCAGTTAGATTCTCAGGAACCAAAAGAAGAATGTCTCTGACTCAAGAAATACCATATATGGAAGAGATGGCTCCAAGATCTGGCAAGACACTGCTGGAAGGTTTGCATATAATTTAGCTTGATGGAAGCATAGGATGGGTTTAGGGGAGCAGATGAAGAAGATAAAGAGGAGGAAAAGGAAGGTCATCACAGTCATTCCATGGCAAATGAAGGAGCTGAACTCTGACTGAACATCACAGGCTGCAATGAAAGGTGTTTAGTAAAAAAGGTAACGTGAGCAGACCTCCATTTTAGATACACTTCTTTGCCCATTTTGGAGAAGGTGGATTCAACAACTTGAGACTCTACAAGCAGGGAAACTTTTCTTATGATTATCATAGAACCTATGCCCTGTCACCTTAGAAAACACACTTGGGTTCTCACTTAGATCTCATTCACTCATATTACAGATTTACTTAAAAGAACTTAAATATATGGTTTTCTAGACCACAAAAGATTAGAAATAGCAAATTAGCAGAAGGTCAAGGGATATTGCTCTAAATTCAAAAGTGTAACAACACAAAAAGGGAAAGCAAAAAAATAACTACATGAATGAAAGCATGATACCTTAGAGTCATTCAGCAAAGAGGCTCCCAAGCTTCAGCAGGGAGACCTTATTTTACAATATGTTGTTTATGATGATAATTCAATACATTTTTACCGAGTACCTTCTATCTACTGAGCACTGTGTCCCCACAGACAAAAGAATAAATTAACCAGGAATCTGTAAAATACAGGTTTGGAAAATTTCTGTTAAAAATGATTTTTTAAAGCCTTTATCTGGATAATGAGCTTAGGCAGAATACCTCATTTCCCTACAATGAAGCTCTGTAAAATGACTTTCTTTCTAATTTTCTTTCAAGATCTTTTAATAAACTACAGTTAATTTGAATAGAGACTACCAGCACAGATTTAAAAGATGAACTCTCTCAAGAAAAAAAAAAAAAAGGAAAGAAAAAACATGAAGAAAAAAGTAAGATATAACATAATCCCTATACCACCATTCACAACTGTGTGATTGAGGCAAGTCACTTACATCAAAGGGTTACTGTGACTTTCAAGTAAGTAGCAAATAAGAGAGGACCTTCAAATTATAAAGCACTATGTAACTATAAGGTGAGAATAGAATTTTTATTCCCACTTCAGCTCATCGAGAAAATCACCCCAGGCTTACCATTGCTTGGTAATTCTGTGCCGTGCTGATGTTTCCAATCACCATCACCAACCCTCACAACTGCTGTCAGATCCTTTGCCATGGGTGGCACAGCCCCTTCCTCAGTTATCTTGACATGCCACCACCACCTAGAGACAGCTACAGTGGCATAGAGATGGGGATGGGGATGCAGAGTGCAAATAGGTGGTAGGAAACCTTCTAGTCATAGGTAATTAGCTTTCATGTTTTCCTTAGTTGATAGAGACTAATCTTTATTAATGCAGCTAAATGTTGGTTATGGATGTCTCAACTCTAAAAATATTGTGCTAAAGCAAGACATTTAAACTGAGACCTGCAATCTGAGAATTCACCGTTATACGTCAGAATTCATATTTTGACATTATAAGTTATCTGTCTTTGCTCCCCTCTTCTTGTACTTCTTTCTCCCCTCTTCCATTCTTATTCCCAGCTAATGAGTCCATGAAGAGAGGAATTTATTTTAGTAAATCATTTATTGTACACAATACCATTAAGTAACTATATTATGAAATAAGCATTTTTTAAAAATTGTATTATTCATCTGAAGATAATGCTTATTACACAAATATTTACCTCTCTCTCTTTTTTCTCTTTGCCTATTTTGTTTAAATTACACATATGAGTGAAATCATATGATATTTGTCTTTCTCTGACTAACTTATTTCACTTAGCATAGTACTCACTAGCTCCATCCATGTCGTTGCAAATGGTAAGATTTCATTCTTTTTATGGCTGAGTAATGTTCTGTTGTATATCTAAGTATATACCACATCTTTATCCAGTCATTAGTTGATGGACACTTGGGCTGTTTCCATAGTTTGGCAGTTGTAGATAATATTGCTATAAACATTTGGGTACATGTATCCTTTTGAATTATTATTTTTGCACTCTTAGGATAAATACCTCAAAGTGTAGTTGCTGGTTTGTAGGGTAGTTCTATTTTTAACTTTTTGAGGAACCTCTATACTGTTTCCCTTAGTGGCTGCCCCACTTTGCAGTCCCACCAACAGTGCACGGGGGTTCCCTTTTCTTCACATCCTCACCAACACCTTTTGTTTCTTGGTTTTTGATTTTAGCCATTCTGAAGAGTGTGAGGTGATGCTCATTATAGTTTTGATTGCATTTCCACAATGATCAGTGATGTTGAGCATCTTTTCATGTGTCTATTGGTTGTCTGTGTCTTCTTTGGGAAAATGTTTATTCAGATCTTCAGCCCATTTTTTAATTGGACTGTTCATTTTTGGGATGTTGAGTTTTTTAAGTTATATATTTTGGATACTAACCTTTTATCAGATATGTCATTTGCAAATATCTTCTCCCATTCCATAGGTTGCCTTTTAGTTTTGTTGACTGTATCCTTCACTGTGCAGAAGCTTTTTATTTTAAGTCCCAATAGTTTGTTTTTGCTTTTGTTTCCTTTCCATCAAGAGACACATCTAGTAAGAATTTGCTGTGGCCAATGCCAAAAAGGTTATTGATTGTGTTCTCCTCTAGGATTTTGATGGTTTCCTCTCTCACATTTAGGTCTTTCATCCATTTTGAATCTATTTTTGTGTACGGTGTAGGGAAGTGGTCCATTTTCATTCTTCTTCATGTTGCTGTCCAGTTTTCCCAACACCATTTGTTGAAGAGACTGTCTTTTTTTCCCATTTGGATAGTCTTTCCTGCTTTGTTGAAGATTAATTGACCATATCGTTGTGGGTTCATTTCTGGGTTTTCTATTCCATTCTATTGACCTATGTGTCTATTTTTGTGCCAGTACCATACTGTTTTGATTACTCTAGTTTTGTAATATAACTTGAAGTTTGGAATTGTGATGCCTCTAACTTTTCTTTTCTTTTTTCTTCTTTTTTTAAGATTTTATTTAATTATTTGACAGACAGACATCACAAGTAGTCAGAGAGGCAGGCAGAGAGAGGGGGAAGCAGGCTCCCCACTGAGCAGAGAGCCCGATGCAGAGCTTGATCCCAGGACCCTGGGATCATGACCTGAGCTGAAGGCAGAGGCTTTAACCCACTGAGCCACCCAGGTGCCCCTGTTTTTCTTTTTCAAAGTTCTTTGGCTATTTGGGGGTTTTTGTGGTTCCACACAAACTTTAGGATTATTTGTTCTAGCTCTGTGGAAAATACTCTTGCTGTTTTGGGGGAATACCCACAGCAAAATACTCTTGCTGGAATTTCCAGTTGGGGATCTTTTGTTTTTTGTTTCTTTTGTTGTTGGGTTTTTTTTTTTCTTGTTTTAGTTTTTACTTGAATTCCAATTAGTTAATACACCATATAATATTAGCTTCAGGTGTATAATTTATTGATTCAACACTTATGTACAAAGGAGTGCACTTGTTGTGATGAGCTGTTGGTGTTTGGGTTTTTTTTTTTTTAAGATTTTATTTATTTATTTGACAGACAGAGATCACAAGTAGGCAAAGAGGCAGGCAGAGAGAGAGAGAGAAGGAAGCAGGCTCCCTGCTGAGCAGAGGGCCTGATGTGGGGCTTGATGCCAGGACCCCGAGATCATGACCTGAGCCGAAGGCAGAGGTTTTAACCAACTGAGCCACCCAGGCACCCCTGAGCTGTTGGTGTTTTGAGAGGAATTGCATTAAATGTTTAGACTTCTTTGGGTAATATGGACATTTTAACAATATCTGTTCTTCCAATCCATCAGCATGGAGTGTCTTTCATTTTTTTTGTGTCATCTTCAATTTCTTTCATCAGTGTTTTGAAGTTTTCAGAATACAGGTCTTTCACCTCTTTGGTTAGGTTTATTTCTAGGTATCTTATTATTTTTGGTGCAATTGTAAATGGGATTGAGTCCTTAATTTTTATTCCTGCCTCTTCATTATTTGTATATAGAAACTACAGATTTCTGTATGCTGATTTTGTATCTGTATTTTGACATCTGTATCCTGAGACTTTACTGAATTCATGTGTCAATTTTAACAGTTTCTTGGTGGAATCTTTCAGGTCTTATATAGTTATAGTTGTAGTTATATAGTTACATATATATAGATGTTTATCATGTCATCTGCAAATAATGAAAGTTTTACTTCTTCCTGACCAATTTGAATAGCTTTTATTTCTTTTTGTCTGATTGCTGTAGTTAGGACTTCCACTACTGTGTAAAATAACAGTGGTGAGAGTGGACATTCCTGTCTTATTCTTGACCATAGAGAAAAAGGTTTCAGTTTTCCTGGTTTATGATGATATTAGCTATGGGTTATTCATATAGGGCCTTTGTTAATGCTTGGGTTTTGTTGTTTTTTTTTTTTAAGGTTTTTTTTTTTATTTTTTCATGAGAGACAGAAAGAGGCAGAGGGAGAAACAGGCTCTTCACTGAGCAGGGAGCCTGATGCAGAACTTGATCCCAGGACCCTGGGATCATGACCCAAGCTGAAGGCAGATGCTTAACCATCTGAGCCACTCAGGCGCCCCTAGGGCCTTTGTTATGTTATGTTAAACCTACCTTGTTGGGGGTTTTTATCATGAAAGGATGTTGTACCTTATCAAATGCTTTTTCTGCATCTAATGAAATGATCATATGGTTCTTATCCTTTCTTTTACTAATGTGGTATATCATGCTGATTGATTTATGAATATTGAACCATCCTTGCAACCCAGGTATAAATCCTACTTTATCATGGTAAATGATTTTTTTAATGTATTACTGGATTTGGTTTGCTAATATTTTATTGAGAAATTTTGCATCTGTGTTCACTGGGAATATGGGCCTATAGTTTTCTTTTATAGTGGAATCTTTATCTGGTTTTATTATCAGCATAATTCTGGCCTCATAGAATGAATTTGAAGTTTCCTTCCCTTTCTGTTTTTTGGAATAGTTTGAGAAGAATAGGTATTAATGCTTCTTTAAAAGTTTGGGAGCATTTCATCGTGAAACCTGTGGTCCTGGACTTTTGTTTGTTGGGAGATTTTTTATTACGGATTCAATTTCTTTGCAGTTTATCAGTCTGTTCAAGTTTTCTATTTCTTCCTACTTCAGTTTTGGTAATTTATATGTTTCTAGGAATTTATCTATTTCTTCCAGGTTGTCCAAATTGTTGGCATGTAGCTTTTCATAATAATCTCTATAATTGGTTGTATTTCTATGATGTTGGTTGTTATTTCTACTCTCTCATTCATCATTTTATTTATTTGGGTCTTTTCTCTATTATTTTTGGTAAGTCTGGCTAGGTGGTTATCAATTTTATTAATTTTTTCAAAGAACAAGTTCCTGGTTTCATTGATCTGTTCTATTGGTTTTTTAGTTCTTATATTGTTTATTTCTGCTTTAATCTTTATTATTTACTTCCTTCTGTGGGCTTTAGGCTTCATTTGTTGTTCTTCTTCTAGCTCCTTTAAGTATAAGTTTAGGTTGTTTATTTGAAATTTTTCTTGCTTCTTGAGGTAGGACTGTATTGCTATATACTTTCCTCTTAGGACTAACTTTGCTGCATTCCAAAGGTTTTGGACGAATGTGTTTTCATTTTCATTTGTTTCCATATATTTTTTTTTAATTTATTCTTTGATTTCCTGGCTGACCCATTCATTGTTTAGTAGCATGTTGTTGAACCTCCATGTTTTATGGTCTTTCCAGATTTTTTCTTGCAATTGACTTCTGATTTCATAGCATTGTGATCAGAAAGGGTGCATGGTATGACTTCAATCCTTTTGTATTTGTTGAGGTTTGTTTTGTGACCTAATATGTGATCTATTCTGGAGAATGTTCCATGTGCAGTTGAAAATAATGTGTATTCTAATGTTTTAGGGTGGAATGTTGTGAATATATCTGTGACACCCATTTGGTCCAATGTGTCATTCAAAACTATTGTTTCCTTGTTGATTTTCTAATTAGATGATCTGTCCATTGATGTAAGTGGGATATCAAAGTTCCCTACTATTATTGTATTATTATCAATTAGTTCCTTTAAGTTTGTTATTGTTTTATATATTTGGGTGCTCCAGTGTTGGGTGCATAAATATTTATAATTGTTATATCTTCTTGTTGGATTGCTAATGCTAATATTGATACAGACAGAAGCACTAATAAGTACAATAAGGAATATTATAGTAATTAAAGGGGAAAATCCTGAACTAATAAGTATCTAACATCACATCCTTTTAAAATATTGCTTATAGAAAGTAATACATCCAGCAGAAAGGTTTAAAAAACAACTATGGAAGATTAAAACAGCACATAAAACTACTTGAACTAATAGATCTATAAAGAGTCTTTAATCTGGAGATAGCAAATATATATATTTTTCAGGTATACGTGATACAGATACATGAATTGACCAGGTAACAAAAATCTAAAGAGGTGTTAACTAAGTCTAAAGAACTGATGATAGGGGGGACAATGATCTGGACAGTGTTATAAATACTTAATATAGTGTTCACTGGTGCATCTTTACGATGCCATAAAAACTGCAAACTACTTAAATGTCCAAAAATTGGAGAATGAATAAAGTGTGATAGATAGATAGATAATGGAATACTACAGAAGAGCTAAACTAAATTAACTAAAACTATATGTCATCATATAGACCTCCAAAATATAATATTGAGTGACAAAAGCAAGAGGCTGAAGGATAAGTACAGTAAATTTATGTTTTTGTAAATATTGAAAACACATGAAAAGCTTTATGTATCATTTACAGCAGGATGCATAAGCCTGGAAGAACCAAAACGTAAGCTGAAAGGGTGTTCACCAAAATAATAATAATTAAGGCCTCTGGGAATGGAAGTATATGTTTGGGACTGGGCAGAGATTTTGTACATATGTTCTATTTCTAGAGAGGTAGTAATATACCATGATTCAAAGTGCAGATTCAGGGCTAGACTGCTCTAGTTCAAGTCTTGATGATGACATTCTTTGTGTCCCAGTTTCTTCGCTTGTAAATTTTAGTTGATAATATTTCCTACCTAATAGGGCTATTTGAGTTTAGATAAGCTAAGACATGTAAACACTAGAACCGTGCCTGGCATGTTGCATGGGCACTCAAGAAATAAACATTAATCATTATTGGTTTTTGTTGAGTTTGGTTTTTTTTTAAGATTTCATTTATTTATTCATGAGAGACAGAGAGAGAGGCAGAGGCAGAGGGAGAAGCAGGCTCCCCAGGGAGCAGGGAGCCTGATGAGGGACTTGATCCCAGGACCCTGAGATCATAACCTGAGGCAAAGGCAGATGCTTAACCATCTGAGCCCCCCAGGCAACTTCGTTGAGATTTTTCAAAGTAATAAATGAAAGATAAGAAATTGGAGAGAGCACATATGGACAGCTCTTTGGAGAAGTCTGGCTATGAAGAGCAAAAGAAAATAGTTTGCAGCTAAAGCTGTATGTGGGGTCCAGGGAGGCTTATTTAAAATGGGATATTGTTGAGTATATTTATAAACTAATGAAAATAAACCAAATGAGAGGGAAAGCACAGCAAAGAGAAGAAATAACCTAAAGGACAGTGTCTGACAGGACTAGAGGAGAAAGGGCTCACAGCGCATGTGGAAAAATAAGTCCTTGAAAGGAAAAACCAACTTCCAGTATTTCAGGAAATAAAGAGAAAATGATACAGACAAGGAAGTATTTTTGTTTTCTCAATGAATTTGAGGCAAGATCTTCTGGGGAAGTTCAAGAAATGAGAAGATTTGAGTCCATGTGGCAAATGAAAGAATATGCTTACTAGCAGGAAGAGGTGTGCCAGTGTGGAGCTTGCACTGAAGATGGTGATCATGGAAGTTACACTTTTTCCAAACCACCTGTCATGTAGCAACCCTCAGCTGTATAGGCATACACATAGCAATAGAGAAGACTCGACCTTCCAGGTGTGTGAATTTTCCTGGGGATAATATACCTATTCAATTATACACAAAATTATATGATTAAAATCATCATGGATTCCAAGTGGATGAGGAACAGGGCAAGGAAGACAAAGAGGATGAAGGGATAGAAAGAAAATGGATTAAATCTCTCAGGGTCTTCGAAGAATTGTTTCCATGGTTGACTGAAGAGATAAAGAGGACATATAAGATATTGCTCAGAAGAATGGGATGCATGAATCTATTTTAAAATTTTGATTTTAGGGGCACCTGGTTAGGTCAGTCAGTTAAGCATCTGCCTTCAGCTCAGGTCATGATCCCAGGGTCCCGGGATTGAGCCCCACCTCAGGCTCTCTGCTCAGTGGCAAGCCTGCTTCTACCTTTCCCTCTGCTTGTTGCTCTACCTACTTGCGTTCTTTCTCTTTCTGTCAAATAAGTAAACAAAATCTTTAAAAATAAAATAAAATAAATAAAATTTTGATTTTAAAACTGAAGCAGTGGAGAGAATGCATCCTTGAGTTGAGAGAAGGAAATATTCACCAAGGATGAGATGGACCAGAGTGAGAGGAGGCCAGAGCACTGGTTAAGTCATCACAGGATGCTGAAGATACTCAAAATGAGAAGTAGATAAAACACTGTGATCAGGTTTATATTTTAGAAACATTCCTGCTACGATAAGAACAGATTGAAAGGGATCAAAACCGGAGAAAGGAAGATCTTTGCTGAAACCCTGTGAGATCATGATGGTTCTGATTAAGATAGTGGCAGGGAAGATGGAAAGAAATGGATTTTTTTTAAGAGATGCTAAGGTAGTAGAAAAATGTGTTTTGTGGCAGGGGGTGGGAATGAGGAAGGAGGCAGAGCATCAAATCAGGTGACTGGGGCAGTTGTTAGTGCCGCTTTCTGAAAAAGGGAGAAGAGGAGGAAAATCTGCTCTGGGGCCACCTAGACCACTAATGATAAATCACCTCATCAATACAGATATATAGATATAGATATAGATATAGATATAGATATAGATAGATATAGATATCACAGAAATGACAAAATTAACACCTAGATATTAAAATTCCAGCTAAGGTTTACAGTTTGAATGTTAATAATACATATCAGTGGTCTGATACCATTTCTATATAATAGCAGATGAACAGCACAATGAAGGCTTTCAAGTCTAGAATAAAAATTAAATTATTAATAAACAAAATTGCTTTGCCTAAAGATTAAAGGACTCCCAAACATCATAAAGATTAAAGATTTAAATAAGTTATTTCAATTTCTTAACAGATGAGGCAATATCTGGTTTTTAAATTTGCATTTTAAAAAATGGTTAAAAATCATAACATCTGTGAAACTTGATTGGACTAATATTTTGGAACTCTCACTAAAAAAATTAATATTATACTTCATGAAAGACAACTTAAATATTAAAAATATTTAACAAATGAATATATAACTTGGTTGTCTGTTCTGTTTCCGCAATAACAAGTCTATGTTCACTGTGAGCACAGGTTTTAGAAAAAGCTGTTTTTCTAAAGGATTACTTTCATACATCTTTCGTTTGCTAAATCTCAACCTCCCAAATATCAAGGAAAAGTCAACATCGTAACAACCTGCATAGTAAGAATTCATTCAAATAATAACCCAATACCCATGTTAATCACTGTGATTTAATTATGGCATCTTTCTCTTTTCCAGAACATTTATAAATTATTCTTTGTGTAATCCCAAAGTACATTATTAATGCACATCAAAGGACAGTTTAGTTATAAATATTAATGACCTAGGGAAAGTAACTTTGGGCATGAAATTTCATAACACAGTTGATTTTTATCTTTAATTCCTCACATTGCTTGATTATAGATGTTTCAATTAGGCATGAGTATTGTTTTATTCTTTTTGATGGAAGTTTAGAAATTACAGCATTATAATAATCAAATTTTTAAAAATACAACAGAATGCAATCCACAACAGTTACTGAAATTCCCATTTGGTTGTAAAATATGTTCTTCTGTAATAATTAAGTACATAATAAATTTAAGGGCTAAAGAACGGTTGTTTTGTAATATTTACAAGAACTAATTTACATTACTGAGAGGAAGTAAGGAATTTTTTAACATAAATGTAATTAGAATCCACTGGACCCCTATTCTATCAGTCTTATAAAGACAGGTCTCTCTGATATAAATTTTTCAATAGTTATTAAGAAATTCAGTGCTTTCCTTCCATGCTTGTAGTATAAGTGTTTAAGAATATATGAAGTTCTCAAGGCACTTCATTTTCAGGTTTACATAACTAATTATCAGGGTAGCTATTTATAACTATTGTAGCTTCAATAACTTATAACTAATTCTCAATTATTATTTTATGTGGCTTAACTCTGAACATAAAGTACACTTTAGGAAAGTCTGCCAATAAATACTGCTTAACATCTTACCATTTGAAATTCTAGAATTTCATAAAGATGTCAAAGTCTTGGAAGAGCTCTAAGAAGGCAAGAAAATGAACTAATATGTAGTAAATAGTTCAGATAAAAAAGATTGCCGGATTCTGAATTCATTTCCCCCAAATGATTAAAAGGTGGTTAATAACAGTAATAAGTATCTGAGATTGTTTTAAAATTGTTGAACATCTGTGTCATTCTTCCCATGACAGAGCAGGTGAAATGGGTAAAAGCTCACTTGAATAAGCATTCACTGAGGGCTTGCAATGTGCTAGGCACTACGCTAAACACTCTATTATATATATCTTAGTCAGTCCTTATAACGAACGTAAGAAGTGGGTACTGTTACTGCACCCATTTGAGAGATGAGTAACCCAAGACTTTGTGGGAGCAGTTTGCCCATGGTCTCCAGAACTGGTCTCTAGATGGTCATGCCTGCCTGACCCTAAAGACTACAGCTCCTCAACCCCTTCCCTTTCTCTTCTCCAGGTAGGATGAAGTGGTGGTTAAGAACGCAGACTGTGCACTCTCCCAAGTCTTCTGGTAGCCAGTTTGAAACACAAGATATGCTTTATGAATGTTAAGAAACTAGGGAATAGGCTAGATATGACCTCACAAGTTCCCTTCCAGGTCTGATCCACTCAAGTGTCGAGAAACCTGAGCCTAACATCGTGAATGCTCTTAACTTCAGAAGTCTACAGTAACAGAGGAAGCCTGGCAGTCAAGGGATGCAGTAGCCATTTTTTCACCTGATCTTTATTTTGCTTTATTCTGCTTTGCTTTACTTTGCTTAGAGCCTCCAATTGTCCCATCTTATCTTTGTACAGCTGGATACAAGACACTGCTTCCCAAGAACCAGTGGAAACAGGTCCACTTTTGTAGAAACCCACTCATCTTAAGAAGCACTAGGGATTCCTCTAGCTTCAGTACTGCTACCTTTTTTCTTCCTGTCTTTGTAGAATGTTCATTAAATTTTGGAGTCAAAAAACTGAAACAGCCTACCAAGGTAAAAATCTGCTTAACGACCCCAACTCCAGGTAAAAATACCCTCCTTGGCATCTCTGATCAATATATCCCAGACTATGTGAATCTCCAGGGAATGGGAGCCCAGTCAGGGTATAGAGAGGACCATGGAAACTGAGAGGACCTCTAATGGTAGCCTCCTCATTTTAAGCCATAATCTGCTTCCCTGTTATTTCTAACCTCTGCACCCAGGCAAATCTCTCTCCTTCAACTTTTAAAGACAGCAATCACATCTCTTTTCAGTCTCAAATGCTCCAACTCATCCCCGGTTCCTTCAAACATTTCTAATTTAGCATGAATAACAAGAAACCTCACCAGTTCTGTCAATCTATACTGTCAGTGACCTTCTTAAAATGTGTTCCACACCCCAGAACTCCGCAGAATGCCACAGACATCAGGGCATCCTTGGGTGGCTCATTTGGTTAAATGTCTGACTCCTGGTTTCTGCTCAGGTCATGATCTCCACGTCCTGGATCTCCTGCATGGGGCTCTGCCCTTGGTGCAGAATCTGCTTGTCCCTCTCCCTCCCCCTCTGCTCCTCCCCAAGTACACTCCTCTCCACTCATACTCATGTGCACGTGCTCTCACTTTCAATAAATAGCTAAAATCTTTTTCATCTCATGAGACTCAAGGACAATGGAGAGAATATCTTCTTATAGTCCAGACACCATGATTACATGACTGCAACCTAAGATTCCATCGGAATGTGAGGCAGACAAATCACACCGGTCAATCACACAGCTCACAAAGTGCTGACCATGAATTCATGTTTATGTGTTTACGGTTCCTTTACTACATTCATGATGTGCATTACCAATAATCTAGGCATCTCCTGCGCTACAGCCAAAACTTTTATTCAAAATGTACTCTCCCGTCATTTTGCCCTATACATTAGTAACCTCTTGCCTCTGCATAAACCAGAAGCTAACGTATATTGAGCTCTCACTGTGAACAGGAGCTGTGCCAACCACTTACACACCTGACCTCCCAGTGTCCCCACAGGATAGGGATTCTCTCTTCGTCACCATTTCTTCAATGAGGAAAATAAGACTTAGAGAGATTATCTGCACAAAATTCATGTTTCCATCAGTAATTGTAAGTACATGGTATTCATCAACAATATTGTTAAAGAAGTTCTCCTTCCCTCCCATAAGCACTGCAAGATAGTCCTGACACCAATGAGTGCTCCTTGCTGGGAACTTGGATCTCCTTGGTTTGTGAGGCTGTGGCTCTGCTCTCTGGGGGTCTCCTGTTTAATTACCTTTGTGTTCTGTCCCACTCCTGGACAAGGAGGGAGATTATATTAACTTCTCCATCCAGTAAAAATAAAATCTTAAAATGTGGGTGGCGACTAAAATAGATTTCTTGGTTAGGCAAAAAGTCAATGACATGATACTTCCTATGGATTAAAACTCAATGTCTTTGCTGAATGCAACAGACCAGAGGTTTGAGAGTTTAACCATTTACGCCCAGGGCTCATGTGCTGCTTCTACCACACTGGGTTATATAATATGCAGTGATAAGAGTATTATCTCATTCTCTCCCCATACTCTCCCCTTGTCCTGGCAAACTACATTGATTATGAGCTAAAACCACAGGAAATATGGCATAAAATCAATAGCATGTTACACAGTGCAGTAAACAAGTCTATCTTTGGGCAGATGAGCATGAATTCCCCCTTTCTTTTAGTAATAATACCCTGGTGTTCTTTCAGGGAATTCCTTCTCCTGCCTTGGGTACAGTGGGATAGGATCATTAATTAAGGGACCCAGCTGGCACTAACCGTGGAGGAAGAGTGGGAGGAAGTATGGCCATCGTGACCCAATTATTTGCCCCTCCCTGGAGCTTGACCCTGGAGCCCCCATTTATTCTAGTAACAACACCTTGATGAGCCCAAAGAGGAGTCCGTACTCCCTGAATTCCTGGAGTGCCCTCAGCCCTTTTCCTGCTCAGAACCTAACCAGTATTCCTTCTCCTCCACATCCTTCCAACGAATGTTCTTCTTAACAGATTCAATGTCTGTTTCTTGTATCCAAACAACTTTGTCATCTCCATCTCCACCATGCCACCTCTTACAGATGTGGTCCATCTTAAGTAGCATCACTCGTGCTGGATCACGTTTTCATCTGAGGAAAGAAAACAAAAACAAAACATCTCCGTCAGCTTTAGCATTTTGGCCAACTAAAGTTAATATCACGTGACACTGACCAGCTGAGCACACTACTTGTGTTTTGTGTTTACTTATGCAGCTCCCTATTTTATGTTTTGTGTCTACTTATGCAGTGCACCTACCACTTAGTGGGCCTCTTGGGAAAGGACACCTCCTTTCTTCAACTTACACTCCCATGAGAGCCACCCACGTTTGAATTTTGAGTTCATTGCTTACTTGTCCTTCATTCTGGAAAGGAAAGGGGTGGTATGAGGGAAGAAAAGTGTAAGGCATATTCCATTGTAAGTAAAAGGGGAAGTTAAAAAAACAAACAAACAAAAAACCTTACTCAGAACACTAAGAGAGCAGAAATAGAAAGTAAGAAGACCTTTTTTCCACTTGATGATTTAATTCTATTTCAAACTGCCTGAAGTTACTAAGTATGTCCAGAAAGGGGCAACTGGGTGGCTCAGTCAGTTAAGCTACCGACTCTTAATTTCAGCTCTGGTCATGATGTCAAGGTCGTTGGTTTGAGCCCCCCAGGCTCCACAGGGAGTCTCCTTGCAATTCTCTCTCTCTCTCTCCTTCCACCCCTCCCCCCATGTACTTGCTCTCTAGCTCACACTCGTTCTCAAATAAATATATTTTTTTTAATTTACAAAAAAAGTATGTCTAGGCAGAATTTTTTTTCTCTCAAGATAACCACCGCCTAAGTATGAAGCCCAAACAAATCTCTAAGAACAGCCTTCTAGTGGCCTTCTCATAGCCATCTACCTCTGCGTTAGGGGGGACTTCACCCTAAATTCACGCCAAGTGAAACAATTTGTGCTGGGTGTCTTAGCCAGAGGCCAGGAAGTCCCAAAGAAGTGAGAATCTAGCAGCACTGTACACCTTATTTTGTGTGTGTCAGAATGTTTATATTCATTTGGTGCTCTTTCCTTCCTGCCGGAGAAGTGTCAAAGCCAAGAATTGATTTTATTAATTCAGTGTGATCTGTTTTTCATCTTTTCCTCAAATCCTGAAACACCTGCTGTCAGTTTATATCTCTACTGCCGCATATGGGAAACTCCGGCCATTTATAGGATGCAAGGAAGCCATAACCACAGTCTTATAAAATAAGTCTCATTTTTAACTACTTGAATATTTTTCTGCCTCATTCATGTACCTCCTGCAGAAATATAGCATAAACGTATTGCACTATAGTAAGGCAATTAATAACACTTGGGGCCAACAAAAGATGTAGTATGATGTTATGCTTCTTTCACTCCTAACACATTAAATTTAAAGTGTAGAAAATGAACTATGGTTGTCTTATCTTTATACGACCAAAGAAACCCATAAAAATACAGAATGACAGCATCTGAAAAAGAGTTCGCATTACCAAACCTACCTGTCATTTTAAATGGCAGATGAAACGTAGAATCAGACTAGAATGGAAGCCAGCAGACAGAAGAAAGAAATTGGGAGGAAAATCTGATATCTCTCATTTCTTTAAAAAGAATGGTTTTAATATTGTACGCTCCCATTTTCATTATAAAGGAAATTAGAACAATGTGACTTCACACACCAAAAAGGGAAGAAAGGGGAAATCAGGGGAGGGGGGCGGAGAAGTGACTGGAAAGAAAATCTGGAAAGATATTTCCCAGAAATTCCCTGAAACAAAAGATGAAAAGACGGCCCTCTCAGCGGCTGGTGCTGTTGCCACATGAACTGCTATGATTAGCATAGGTATTTACTTACGCCTCATTTTTTAACTGTCTTGGCCTACGATACTTTCCATTTTAGAGAATTGGAATAAAGTCTGAGGTTGGAACACATCAAGAGACGCAGCACATTATGTATCCTTTTCCATTATATCATTAAAAATTATAGAGACTAGCAGCTGCTCAGTCTTTTCTCCAAGACAGGAACTATTACAGCTAAAACCTGCAAACAAACAACTACAAAAAAAAAAGAGAGAGAGAGACAAATATTTAGCAAAAGAGAAAATATTTAGTGAGAATTTGGGCTCCACAGATCAAAATTCCTCTCCTGATTGTTTTGGGGGAATTTTTTGTTGTTTTTTTGTTTTTGGTTTGTTTTTGGTTTTTTGGTGGTTTTTTTTTTTTTTTTTTGAGAAAATAAGAAACATTACATGGAATAGCTGGGTACACTTTGGAGAACATATGGTGGTTCTTGGAAAAATAATCATCTTTTACCCTTGCTCATTTCTTTCTAATGAGCACCCTCCTCATCTATATTCAAACCATGGGCATCAATTCACTTCTCTTTCTCTTTTCCAGAGTGCATAACATTTTTTTAGAAGTTATAGTCTAATTATTGTAGCAAACCTAATTCAATATTCTATATCAAAATGTGTACTATACTAAACAGAATTGAAATGTTCATGTTTTACAACTTGGCTTCCTTTAACTATTCAGTAACTAAACCCTTTGTAAAAAAAAAAAAAAAAGGCAATTTTAGTGACTCTTTGCATTTTATATTCCCTTCTTTTACCAGTTGTCATTTTATTCAATACTCTGATTACTCCATAAAATTGAAGTTATTTCCAAATGTATTTTTCCACCTAAAAAAACAAAAGTGTGTAATACAACTTTCTAAGTTTAGAGATACATAAAAACACATTAACAAGACCATGGAGCCCATAGTAAAAGGCCTGGACTTTGGAGTTGAACAGAATTGGTATCAGATTGAAGCTCCACTGCTTACAAAAACTATGTGACAAGTCTGTAAGCTTCACCAAGACTTTCTCGGTTAATAATTAAAATAGGCAGGATAATACTTCTATTATCCAGGAGGTGTTGTAAAGCAAAACGTAAATGAGAAAATGGAGTAACGTGCTTCATATGGTGCCTAGCACAAAGCAAGTGCTCAAGAAAAGGCAACAGTGGTACAGTTGTGGCAGAGCAGAACTCCCGTGGAGTCCTACCCAAGACTCTGTACCTGCTTCTGTCCCCGGCCCCACCATTGGCTGGGAATGCAGCCTTAGCTTGCTCATGTGCAGAATGAAAGGGAGAGGGACTGACATTCAGTGGATGTTTCATAAACGCTGATTATACTCTAGTATACTGTTTTGTGCCATCTCCTCCCCCTGGCCACTCTCCCCTGGGTTTTTCCCAGGGCCAGCTCCACCATTATTTTGAGATCTCAGTTCCATGTCACCTCCAAGAGGCCTTCCTTGACCACCCTGTGTTACGTAGCTGCCTTCCACCACCTCCTCACAATGCACACCCACGCTTTTTCAAATCACCACGAGTCTTTTTCCTTCATCATGCTTTTTCATCATCTGCTTCCTTTTTTATCATCTGCTTCCTTGGTTGACCAACTTCATGAGAACAGGTATCTTTTTTGCTTTGTCACCATTTTGTTGCCAATGCTAAAACAGTGTCTGGCACAGGGTAGTTGCTCAATAAATATTGATTGAATAAATAAATACCATACCCAGGTATAAGCCCAACAGAAATTAGTGCACGTGTCCATAGCATATTTCACACTTCTATTCAGAATAGCCAAAAACCCGAAGCAACCCAAATATCCATCAACAGGAGAATGGGTAAACAAACTGTTGGGATTTGGAAGCGTTAGAGTACTATTCTAAGCAGGAAAGAACTGGAGCCTCTTAATTGATATACAGAACACACATTAGTGAACTCCTTCCCTTCATTCTGCATGCTTTCATGCAGAAAGCATGTCCTTCTACATTACAAAATCATGGGCTTGATGGAGCCTCAGCAGCATTGCTCCAGTCCTCTCATCAGCCTGCATGGCATGCCCCAAGTTACACAATTATTCCCAGAGCCAAGTCAAGAACTCAGGCTTCCTGACTCCTAACTCACTGCTTTTTATATTCATCCCTGTGCTGCTCCATAAGGCAACACAACACAGTAAAGAGAGCTCTGGAATCAAACCTTGGTTCCACCATTGAGCAGCTGTCTGATCTCTGTGTGCTTTCAACCTCTTGTGGTTTGTGTAACTCTGTTTGCATTACAGAGACACAAGAGTGCCCACCTCAGAGATTCTCTGTAAAGGGAAGTAAGATAATACAAGAGAGAGTGGCACAGTAATCATTCAGTGTGCTATATCTTTTAAAATAAAACTCTATTTGATATTAAGTAAGATGGAGCTGAGTCACAGCTAATTCATGAAAGTTGGTTGCATTCTCAGACCAGAAAATTCCTCCACATTCCACTTGAAAATGGAATATGTTTAAATATCAGTTTTTGTTTCCAAGGAAATGTCCCTGCCGCTTTTTTTTTTTTTAAGATTTTATTTATTTACCCAACAGACAGAAATTACAAGTAGGCAGAGAGGCAGGCAGAGAGAGAGGAGGAAGCAGGCTCCCCGCTGAGCAGAGGGCCCGATGCGGGGCTCCATCCCAGGACCCTGGGATCATGACCTGAGCCGAAGGCAGAGGCTTAACCCACTGAGCCACCCAGGAGCCCCTGTCCCTGCTGCTTTTAAAAGCAAATGGGCGCCTGGGTGGCTCAGTGGGTTAAGCCGCTGCCTTCAGCTCAGGTCATGATCTCGGGGTCCTGGGATCGAGTCCCGCGTCGGGCTCTCTGCTCAGCAGGGAGCCTGCTTCCCTCTCTCTCTCTCTCTCTCTGCCTGCCTCTCTGTCTGCTTGTGATCTCTCTGTCAAATAAAAAAAAAAAAAAAAAAAATCTTTAAAAAAAAAAAAAAGCAAATGGTATTAAGGAGGGCGCGTGTTGCATGGAGCATTGGGTGTGGTGCATAAACAATGAATCTTAGACCACTGAAAAAATAAAATTTTTTAAAACAAATAAATAAAAGCAAATGTCTTTGAATAAATTAGTAAACAGATTTCAACTGAAGGAGTTGGTTTATGTCTCTCACAAAGTAACATATTTGCATTTTAAATGTCCGACTGCATTACCTGTAGATACGTGGTACTTTGAAAGTTGTTGAAATTTCTAGTACCCTTATTTCTGTACAAAGGTAAATGGTCACATTTTATACAAAACCACTGGAATTTTAGTTTTATATTTTTATCAAGATATTTGGGCTTAAATGTTTCAAAAACTGAAGGCTGTTTGGTTGAGGTAAATATGTTGGTTAGCAGGGAATGGGAAAATGCCTCAAAAGAGCTGCCCGAATAAAGCAGCTAGTAGATACATAATTGTCATCCAAAACCAGAAGAGCATGTTGAAGGCAGCGTCTCCCCTCACCACATGCAGTTTTCCGTAAAATCAGACTCTATACATGGTCCCATCTCTTTGCCTTTGCAAACTATGGAGTTGCCTTATTTTTACTAAACAATACCCAAAGCTGATTGGCACTGGGGCTTTCATTACTGTGTGACCCCTTTGGACCCTATAGCAGGGTGTGGAAGAGGACAGTCAGAATCCTCCCTGGCAGGAAGCCTAAAGCACATCACCAGCAGGTGTGGTCCTGTGAATGAGCCACGTCAGGACATTAACACCAAGTGTTTTTCTTGTCAGAGAACTATCTGATAGTGGTGAAGGCTTTATAGTTCTCTGTTGTTTCTGAAAGGAAATAGGAAATATACTATTTAGATTCTAAAGCAACTAAAATAGAGGCTCTTTGTGGCAGATGGGATTTTTATGAGCTGTTTGTCACCATATACCAGTCTTGTTAAGAAGCAATCGTTTTCTGCTTCATTACACTAAGATAGCTCTGTTTAGGGTTCCACTCAGCTGTGAAATGATTTTAAAACTTCTGTAAGGAGTAGAGATGGGGTTTTTTTTATATATATATAATAAAAGATTGTTAACAAAAAATGTACTGAAACACCAAAAAAAGTGGTCAAACGCACTATTTTTTGTGTTGGGGAAATGGAGATATGCTGAATCTCCTACTTATGCTTTATCTGCTCATTTATACCAACAGAGAAAACTGCATAATACTTTTACTTCTCTGCCGAAGAAAGGTAAGAGTTCCTTTTATATTTTTACGTCGTCTTTGTGGCATATAGCATACAAATGGGAAAGGATGAGTACTAGAGTGAGGGGCAATTTCAGCTTAAAATATGTGAAAAGAAACACAAATTTAGCAAATGCAAGAAACACATTTTTAATGGTTTTACTTTCCTCGAAACTAATCTCCTTTTCATAGATTTCATAGTTACTTTTCATATTTGACCATGTTTTTAAAGACTCGGCACTGGGGGCAGGAGAAGCCTAAACATGTTATTTTAAAGATTATAAATGTATCGTGTCATGTTTCCCAGCTCTCATCTTCCCCATTCAATGCAAGACAGGGGATTCAGGAGGGCTTGGATCAAATCCTGGCCCCGGCACTTACTTATGTGACCTTAGGTACATTAATTAAGCTTTCTGAGCATCATTCTTCTCATCTAGAAAAAGGTGATTAGTAACACGCAACTTGCAATGTCTGTTACCTCTTGCCTCAGGAATGCCTCGTAACAAATAACCCATAAAACCTCAATGGCGAATATTAAGAATCATTTATTTAGCCCGTAGTTCTGCAGGGTTCTGTTGACTTAGGCTGAGCTCAGTCAGGCTTAGCTGAGCATAATCACATGCCTGAAATGTGGCTGGCCTCTTCACTTCCACGAGCTGGCTTTCCCAGGGCTTGGTTTGCTGCGGGCCGATCTAGGATGGCCTCAGTTTGTACAATTCGGGCAATTCTGGCCTGCTTCGTGTGTCTCCCGTCCTCCAGTCCTCTAACCTGGGCTCATTCTCATGACAATGCAAAAGTAGCTAGGAGCAAACAAATCCATTCACACAAGAGTTTTTCAAGCCCCTGCTTATATCACATCTGCCCAAAACAAGGCACATGGCCTGGAACGGAGTCGGGTGGGAGAGTGCAACACAGTTGCAGGGCAAAATGTGAAAAATTGGGCCATTAACACCATCCATCTGCACACTTGTTAAGTTTGTAGAGACGGAGCTATCTTGTGAATGTCTAGGAAGCCACTAGGATAGCACTTGGCATCCAGTGGGCAAGGGGTGAGTGTTAGTTTCCTTCCCTCCTAAATGTACCCAGTCGCTTTAGGCCCCACCTCAATGAATCCCTGAAGATCTTTATTTGTCTGTTGAAAAGGCCAAATGAAAGTAGAAGTTATTATATAAAGAACTTGTAGTTTTCTCTCCCTCTTGAATCAGGATACTCACTTTCAGGGAGGTAAGAAACCACGTGACACACCCTCATTAAATATTTTATGTAAAGATCAGAAAACTGAAATATGATTTTATACTGAAATACATGCAGATATGCTATTGAGTGCTTTGGGCTCCAGTGGAAAGGGGGTGGCACATAATAGGGTCTCTGTGCTTCACTCTTTGGAGAAAGAGTCCTTCAGAGGACAAGTCTGACAACCTACAGGGAGGAGCTTTTAAGTAGGAATGTGTTCTGCAGGGGCAGATGTTCCTTATACATGCTGCTTCTGAAACCTTCCCCCCAAATCTCAGGCTTCAACCTCAGTAAAAGGGGCTCTGAAACAAAGACAAATAGTAATAGAAGGAAAGAACACCCATATTTATCTCGCAAGCAAATGCAGTTTGGTTACACCAGGGTAAGATTCTGGAAAGAGCCTAGTTAGGGGAAAGCAGGGAATGCTTTTTGTCTCAGAAGTAGAAGCAAGCTCAGCAAAGGGGAGACAATGGATCCCCTAGTCCTCGGTGCTGCTGCAGGAGATTCTGCAAACCCCAAGAAGCTAGAGAACAAAGTCCCCATCCCATTTCACACACACTGCTCAGCAGATCCAGACCCTTCCACCCTGGGAGTTTAATGCTGGGCCTCAAATACTCCCACGTATGGATCAAAGAAGTCCATCAAGGCAGAGATGAGGAGCAAGAGCTAGCACTTCCAGAGATAGACACAACCCAAAGCAGCCCCTCCCCACTCACCTCTCCATCCCCTTTAAGACCCTCTTCTATCATTAATATATTTCTAAATTTTGAATTCTCCACAATATCCCTCGCTAGACTCAATGACATAAATATTTTTCTTCACAATCTTTAAGAAAAATAGGTGCACCAGGAAGAAGCCAAATAACCTCGCCTATGCTTTGCCTGGATGCCAAAGTGGCTAACTCCAAAGCTAGAATAAAAGAACAAAATAAACCTGAGGAAAGTAGAAGGAAAGGATTAAAGGATAAAGGCATAATCAAATTAGAAAACCAGAAGATAATAAAATTTATATATAAATCTAAAATTACTGATGGAAAAGATAAGTGAAATAGAAGAATGAATACAATCATGAAGGAAATCCAGCTTGCTGCCTATACTAATAATCCTACTCATCATGCATTAGCAGGTATCAAAAGACACTAAAAGAACATTGGCTCAAATGTCCCAGAAGAGAAACATAACTTAAGGAACAAAAGAACTTTATTATTTATTATTAGCAAAAGTATAATTAGTATCCTCATAAACATTAGTATTCTCAACAGATTATGAAGACAAAGGAACAATCAAGAACATGAAAGGGTTCCTGGAGATGAGAAAAGCAATTGCCAAAATAAAAAATTTAAAATGTATAGCATGGTCTGATTTTATTAGTAATACATATGTTTGCATATAGGAAGGTCTGAAGTTTATAACCCAGATTGTTGACAGAAAATTGCCTTGGATTCACTACATCTGTATCACGAGGATACAGATGTAGTTAAACAAAGGGGCACCTGCTCCCAAATGTTCTTAGCAGCAATGTCCACAATAGCCAAACTGGAAGGAGCCAAGATGTCCTTCGACAGATAAATGGGTAAAAAAAGATATACATATGCATATACATATATGTATATGTATATGTATATATATACGTATATATACATGTATGTATATATACATATGTATGTATATATACATATACATATATATATGTATATGCATATGTATATATACACATACACACATATACATACAGACATACACTTATAATGGAATATTACTCAGCCATCAGAAAGGATGAGTACCTACCATTTACATCGACATGGATGAAACCAGAGGGGATTATGCTCAGTGAAATAAGTCAATCAGAGAAAGACAATCATCATATAGTTTCAGTCATATGTGGGATATAAGGAATAGGGCAGAGGATCCTAGGGGAAGGGAGGGAAAACCGAATTAGAAGAAATCAGAGAGGGAAACAAACAATGAGAGACTCTTGACTCCAGGAAAGAAATAGAGGGTGGCAGAAGGGGAAGTGGGTAGGGAGATGGGGTAACTGGGTGATGGGCATTAAGGAGGGTGCTTGATGTGATGAGCACTGGGTGTTATACACCACTGAGGAAGCACTGAACACTACATCTGAAACTAATGATGTACTATAGGTTGGCTAATTGAATTGAAAGAAAAAAATTTTAAGACAAAAGAAAAGAAAGAAAAAGAAAATTGCCTTGGAGAGCTGGAATAGGATAGGTGGCCTGAGCCGGGGGTAAACTTTCAATGCTTAGTGTAGTGTTTTAGAACAAAGATTCCACAAGGCGATTCAGATTCAGAGGTACAAACTTCCAGGTATAAAGTAAATAAGTCACAGAGGTAAAATGTACAGCATAGGGAATATAGTCAATAATACTGTAATAATGTTGTATGGCGACAGACAGTGACCATACTTACGGTGGTGAGTACTGAGTAATGTCTACAACTGTTGAATCAGCCTGTTGTACCCCTGAAGTTAATACAACATTGTGTGTTATACTCGAAATAAGTAAATAAACACACACACACACAGATTCCACAGCAAACTGTCATGGTTCCCATCCAGAGATGTCACGTCACTTGCTGTGTATCTTTCAACATGATACTTAATTTTTCTGTGTCTCTATTGCCTCATGCATAAATATGGGACTATTCATACTATGTATTATGAATGTTGCTACTACTACACACACACCATTAAATATTATTCAGCCATAAAAAAGGGAAGGAAATTCCGCTGTTTGTGACATGATTGGAACTTGAAAACACTACGCTAAGTGAAATGTCAGACAGAGAAAGACAATTCATTATCTCACTTACATATGGAATCTAAAAAAGCCACGCTCTTAGAAACAGACTAGAGTGGTGTTACCAGGAGTTAGGGGTTGGGGGAAATAGGGAAATGTTGGTCAAGGAGTACAAACTCCCAGTTATCAGATGAATAAGTTCTGAGGATCCAATGCATAGCATGGTAATTATAGTTAATAATACTGTATTATATACTTGAGAGTTGTTAAGAGAATAGAAATTAAATGCTCTCACCACATACACACATGTGAATTCTGTGACTGATAGAGGTATTAGCTAATGTTATGGCGGTAATTGGTATGCAATATATGAGTGTATCAAATCAACTCATTGTAAATCTGAAACTTATACAATGTTGCTTGTTAATTATATCTCAATAAACCGGATGGTGGGGGGAGTATAGCTCTCAAGCACATTAATTTATATGGCTCTGTTATACATCCTTAAATTTTTTTAATTCTTAATTTTTTTATTTTTTTTTCCATTCTGTCTCCTTCAGTGAATCTTCACCAGAGTGGACAAAGGAAAGAGATCATTTGTTTTTACCCCTTTTTACTAAAAGATTAAGGGAAGAGAATAAATAATATTTCCTTCTTGTGTGTCAGAAAGAAACAGAGAGAAATCTAGCTGACAGAATCCTAACTCCAGCTTTTAGTTTCGTCAAAACCACAGAAATGATGCCTCTACAGAAACCGTAGGTTTCTGAAACTTGGTTTAAACTGTTGGCCGAATGGAGTCTGAAGGCTCATCCGTAGATGCCCTTCTTTCAGACCATTATTACACAGACACAAGTTTACACCAAGTTCATGTGTGCTACCAGAGATTCTCCTCACTCTATGCAAGGTCCTGGCTCTGGGTAGTTGCGATTACGTAAATCAAGCACATTTGAAGTCTGCCAGGGGAGTTGGTATTTAAAATAATAATTTGGTGCATTTTTTTGGAAAGCAAATTATTAACTCTACCTTTTCTTGGTTTGCAAAACCAGATTTTGATATGGGACATGTTTAAAGTGGGATAAATCTATAATTCTGTTTATAAAGTGTGTAATCTTCTGGGACTTCAAGCATCAATACTCATGAATCATGTCTTGGATTAAGAAAATGCAATTTTACAAGCTTAACTAAGGTCAGAGATGGTGGCCTGGTGTTCACCTAGAATAGGTGAATCCTATTCTAGAGATTCTCAAGGACCATAGGAAACTGCAGACATTCCTGTTTCTGTGCTTCACGCACCTGAAACCAAATCCCGTGATAAGGAATTTATCTCTCTCTGGTCAGACCCCAACAAATTCTTGTTTTTTAATATATATATTTTAAAGATTTTATTTATTTATTTGATAGAGATCACAAGTAGGCAGAGAGGCAGGCAGAGGGAGAGGGGGAAGCAGGCTCCCTGCTGAGCAGAGAGCCCGATGTGGGGCTCGATGTGGGGCTCAATCCCAAGACCCTGAGATCATGACCTGAGCTGAAGGCAGAGGCTTAACCCTCTGAGCCACCCAGGCGCCCCTCTTGTTTTTTAAAAACTGGTTCCAGAGTGCCTGAGTGACTC
Source organism: Enhydra lutris kenyoni (assembly GCF_002288905.1). Classification (NCBI taxonomy): domain Eukaryota; kingdom Metazoa; phylum Chordata; class Mammalia; order Carnivora; family Mustelidae; genus Enhydra; species Enhydra lutris. The sequence goes on from NW_019154158.1 coordinate 4,323,087, forward strand.
GGTCAGTTAAGTCTGCCTTTGGCTTGGGTCCTAATTCCAGGGTCCTGGGATCCAGTGTCAGGCTCCCTGCTCAGCAGGAAGTCTGCTTCTCCCTCTCCCTCTGCTCCTCCCCCTACTCATGCTCGCTCACGTGCACTCTCTCATTCTCTCTCTCTCTGCCAAATAAATAAATAAAATCTTTTAAAAAAAAAATAAAAACTGGTTTCCCTTACTACCCTTAAATTTCTGTTTTCAATTATTAAAGAAAGACAAATATTTTATTAAAACCCAAACTCCTCTCATTAAATAATAAACACACACACACACACACACACACACACACACACACACACACAAAAAAAAAAAAAAAAAAAAAACTATGCCTACTCTTTACTAGGCACAAAGCATTTTTTTTTTAGATTTTATTTATTTATTTGACAGAGATCACAAGTAGGCAGAGAGGCAGGCAGAGAGAGACCAGGAAGCAGGCTCCCTGCTGAGCAGAGAGCCTGACACGGGACTCTGATCCCAGGTGATCATGACCTGAGCCAAAGGTGGGGGCTTTAACCCACTGAGCCACCCAGGTGCCCCTGGCACAAAGCATTTTCAATACCTGTCAGTCTAAGGGTTAGGTCCAAGGCTAAACTATAGAAATATATCATATGTATGTGTACCACATCCTTTAAATTGTAACACAACAACATTTGCTTAACTTGAGAAGTCCTAGTCAATGCAATGCAATGCAATATTTTAATTCACTGTAATAAACATGTTTTGAAAGCTAGTCTGAGCTGGAAAGACCCATAGAAGAGAAAATTTCAGTAAAGCAAAGGGCACCAAGGTGGCAGTGGAGAAAAGAAGTAAAAATATTATATATCTTATAAAGGCAGAAGAAGACAGCTCTTCAGTGGTCTAAAAAAAACCCCTTCCGTTATGTCCAGTGCTTTATGACCCCCCACTCCAAACATCTATGGATACAGCTATAGGAAAAAGAAATGTCATTAGATCTCTTTGTATTGTGTGTATTATGACTTTTTAAATGAAATTAACTATAGCTAGTTTTACACACACACAAAAATTTAAACTTCAGAAATCAGATTGGCTTAAAACCTCTATTTGTGCCATGACAAACGATGCCTTTGTGAGCTGACCTTGATTTTGAATGTTGCCTTAAAAAAAATTCATTACGGGAAGGAGAGGACCTGAAGGAATTCCTTCCAGTGTATTAATAGCTCTCACCAAGACAATTAGGTCATGACTGAATCAAGTCAGAAGCACCTCCATCTCCAGAATATATTGAATTTTTAGAAGAGTTTTTCAGTTGTACGTGTGGTAGAACACCTTTAAATGCAAAGTGTGACTCACCCTTAGACACGGGGCTCTTTTGGACCTTTCAGAAAGTCAGGGGGCCAGAAACAAGTTCTTTCCTAATGGATCTCTGCTAAGCCCTTCAGGTGGGGAATGACATGGCCATGAGTGTTTTAGGAAATAATTCAAGTGACAACGTAGCGATAATGAGGTTCTGAACTAGGACAATATCCATGGGAATGGCAAAAAAGGAATGAGTCAAGAAATCTTGAACAGGCAAAATGAATGTGGTTTCTTAACTAACTGGATACAAGAAGTAAGGGCCATAACAACAAAATGTCTAGGTTGTGTTAATAAAGGGGAAGGTAGGATCAGGAAGTTTAAGATCCATAACAAAGGAGAAGGAAAGTCAGACCTAGGGAAAGGGATGAATTCCATATGGACATATTGAGTTTAAAAAACTTTTAGGACATACAACAAACCAGTTGGAAATTCAGATCTGAAGTTCAAGAGAGTGAAAAAAGTCCTGAAGAATAAGATCTAGGGCATGCCATCGAGTTCAACCCAGGGAAGAAGACAAGATCCCCTGAGGGAAAGAATAGGGACAAGAACTCAGAACAGAAGTTTGAAAGTGGCTAACTGCCGTGAGCAGGTAGGAGAAGATAAGCCACCCATACAGGCATTCATTCGACGGTTCAAATTAAACAGCTCATCCCTTCTACTTTACGGAGAGAATTGGAGGGGTGGGAGTGAGGGAGGAGATGCTACCCGTTCTACTGTAAGAACCGTGTAAGGTGTAAAGGGGGGCTGCTTTCCCAAACAGCCAAATCTGAACGGCCCCAGCGAATGTGACCGGCCTTGTGGGGGGCTGTGTCAGAAGACTCGAGATACAGGATTGACTGGACACAACTTAAAGTCCAAGCGTGAAGGAAGGGGGTGAAGTCAGCGCACTGTCCCACAGCCCCACACGCCTCTCGGTCGGGACTATACCACCACTTCTCACTCACTTCTCTCACTCCAGATTTTTCTTCCAAAGGTCAACAAAACTAGGATTAAAACCTCGGATATCTTTCAAGTAACAGGGGGTATTAACCTGTTTGGGACAGTAAAGTTATTCAAAGTAAAGGACCAAGGTTTCCTGTAGTAAATGTCCGTGTAATACACACAGAAACACACCCTTCTGCAAAGGTGCCCACAGCTTCCTTCTTGGCCTAATGGAAGTTTCTGGACGTTCATAATGCCACCGTCTCCCCCTGACAAGGCTCCCTTCTCTCTCTTCTCCATCGCCGTGGCTCAGCTGTGACACACCTCGTGCTTTTTTGACTCTCTGCGTACCTGAATGGCCATCTCTTCCCAATAAGCTGCGACACACCTCGTGCTTTTTTGACTCTCTGCGTACCTGAATGGCCATCTCTTCCCACTAAGCTGCTCTGTGCTTGCTTTTGGCTCTGTCTTTCCAGTCATGCTCAGATCCTGTTCTTGTTCCTCCTTCCACACTTAGGGTGACCCTAAAAAGCACACGACATCGTAGTGCACTGTTAACACACGTGAAACCTTCACTAATCAGCCAGCCCACATCTGTCAGGCAAGGTACTCCCCCTCTACTAGCTGCAAGGAGGGCATACAGAGTAGTTCACGGCGACATAAATCCCCGGATTAAAAATTCAGAGTGCCATTGTGGTTCAAGGCAAGCGAACTCCAAGAATACATTGGAAATAAGCAGCCTTCAGAGAGTCATATTGCTCTGAAGACATACATAATTTCCCGAAGTAAAACCTCCTTTTTTATGAGCTAAAACATAAATTCCCATTTTTGCCAATTGTCAGGATTATTGGGTCAGAATAACTACTTTAAGTAAACATTCATAATGTTTCCATTATTTTCTGTGTGAAGAGCTGTTCTGATTCAAATATATGCCCTATAAGTTTGCAAAGCATTGTTTTTATCATTACTGTACTTGTGTTTTTACTACAAAAGCTCATTGTTGTTGATCTATGATATTTTTCTTGCCATCAAATTATTTGCTACATCTATCTAATCCTTTTGCCCTCTGTATAATATTTCAATTTAAAAAGGAATATCAATATGTTTTCTATTGTGCTCAGAATAGTTTTCAAGTGAAAAATCTAATGGCACATTCAATCACCCTATTATTGTTATCAGTATATCTTGATACAATACAATGGTAAATGTCTGAGAAAGCCAAAGTCCTGAGCAAAAAAAGTGAGGTCATCCACAGGGGATACATATATAGTGATTATTACTGGGTTCATGTTTTCAATTTAATCGCTCCCTATGACCCATTTGCCCTTAGGATATGACTGTTGCAACAAAATTATTTCACTTATACTCCCGTTAATGGGAACTGCAATTCCAGTCAGCAGCCCCTTGTGTTACAAAAGACTATACCTCCTACCAATCATTCACTGGGTTTAGATATGCATTATAATTCAAATAAAATGTCTCTTGTAAGGTAATGGAGCATGTGAGCCTTTTATGATAAACTATAATTTGGGGGTACATAATACGATTGTTCTGTCATTTGGTATTTTCAGAGGTAAATATATGAGAATATCCTGCTCTCTGCATTTCATACAACAGGCCCTAGTAACACATTCTTTTGTTTTCTTGAGAGTGATTTAGAAGTGTTACAAATGTCTGCTATGTCCTAGAAAGAACATTTTTTTTGAGAGATAGAGAAGGTGTAAGGCGCAGGGGAAGGAGAGGCAGAGAGAGAGAACCTCCTAAGCAGCCTCCACAGCCTGGAGTGGAGAAGCCCAATATAGAACTCAATCTCACAACCCTGAGATTATGATCTGAGCCAAAATCAAGAGTCAGGTGCTTTTTTTTTTTTTTTTTTTTTTTTTTTAAGAGTCAGACGCTTAACCTACTGAGTGACCCAGGTGCCCCAAGAAAGAACATTTTAATAATCTCCTTAATCTCCCTTAAATCTCTCTGGCATAATGTTCTTCAGAATTATTCTTTACCACAAGCTAAACTAAATAGGTCCCCAAAAGAACTCTGTGTAATTCTCTATTTTCTTATTTCTCTATTTACTTTGCTTCTACAACACAAACGCTAGGATTAGGGCTGAGTGAAATAGGACACCTTTGAAGAGGCTTTCCTATCATCTCTGTCCATCAGTCAGAACTAGGACACCATTCTTTCAGTCGTGCGTCCAAAAGACAAACAGGATTCCGAGCCCCCACATCCAAGACCATCTTTCTGTCATGGCTACCACGTGGCAGCCACTTCCTTCAGCGCCATGGCCATGGCCTCCCAATTTTCCCAGAGACACATGCAAGAGGACATTCCAAGAAAATGGTCTCGTCCCTGAACTTTACTCCCTCCAGCCCTGCTGGACCGGACCAGGCCAGCTATGTACCTCAGACCGGTCTGGGTGACAGCCAGCCTTTTCCTCTCTTCCATTTGGGCCCCACTGTGGTCCTGCTTCTTGCCTAGGGTGCTACCAGCTTAGAGGAACTCCAGGCACCAGATTCCTAAGACAAAAACAAACAGAAATACAGATCACCAAATGCCTTTAAAAGAGCCCCTCATATCTGGAGTAGGGTCCATGTTAGACCATGAGGATTCCGAGAATCATTTGGCCAAGTCTGAAATCTGTAGGACCAACATTCAGAAAAGGGAGAAGTGAGCAAACTGTTAGCCATGGGCACAGGCTAAAGCTGCTGTCCACAGGGAGAAAGAGTGTGAGCAGGCTGGAGCCCCACAGGCACAAGCTTATTGTCCACATACTGTCAAGAAGGGTAAACCGTAAGCAGGCTGCGACCCGAAGAACTGAGGGAGAGGAAGAGCAAAACCAGTCCTAGAAGTTGTTGGAGTCCCTGAGCCCAAGGAAGGCCTCTTTGAAAGCTCATGCCTGATTAGGTCAGGCCCACCCAAGATCATCTTTTGATTAACTTAAAGTCAACTGATTAGGGACTTTCCCTGGCAAAATCCTTTCATTGTAACACCTAAATTAGTGTTTGATTGAGTAGTTCAGCCCAACCAAGTGAACACATCAAGAAGCCATCATACGCACCATCCCCTAAAACTAATTGGGAAACTCTGCTAGTCTACATTTATTCAATAAATGAGCACCTTCTATATGCAGAACCCTGTGCTGTGCACTAGAGGAAAGTGACTTTATTGCATGGAAAACCTACAAAAAGGAGTGAAAAGTGAGGCACCAGCATATCTAATGAATAAAAATTAATGACAGGAAGGATTTTAAACTAGGATATAGAATTTTAAAATTATTTTCAGAACCAGCACAAAAAGAAAACTGGCTTCTATTAAAAAAAAATAGAAAAAGACATTTGTATTGATATATTATCAAAGTCATATTAATATTAACGTGTAATAACATTCTCAGTGTATAGACCATGACTTAGTCAATTTTCTCAGTGAAGCTTTCTCAACTTCTAAAAATGTATAAATACATAAAATATGTTAAAGAGAAAATTATACTTAAGAGTTCCTGAGAGGAGCCACTTCAATTCCAGACTATAAAAATTAAATTTCATTCTCAACAGAATCGTATATCATAAAAACAACACGTCTGTCACCGTTGTTTTGGTTATACTTGAGAGAATGAAAGATAATGCAAAAATATACTACAGAAACAACAGAAAGAGGAAACAAAGTCGTGTAGATTTTATATATATTTTGTTATGAGACTTGTCACACTCCTGAATGCTGAGCCTTGTGTTCAGGGGTGTAACCTGCATAAAACCAGGCTTCCTGGAGTCTGGGCTTCCTGGAGCCCAGCCTGAGCACCGTGGCACACCCAAAGTCTGCTCTCACTTCTCCTTATGCTCTCCCCCTCCCCACATTTATTTTATTCATTCATATTCTCTCCACCACCACCACCCCACCACCCCACCACCACCCCCGCCTCTGCCTGTGAATATCCTTGTCCTCCCCTCTCTTCTCATTTCTAATATAAAGTAATCTGGCCTATTCTTGGCTTCTTCCCCCCACCCCCCCCCACCCCCGACCCACACCTCATTCAGCACAACAGAAGCCCTGTCTCAGGCCAAGAGAACAAAAGATCTTTCCTCCATGGAAGGTAAAGGAAGCATACAGTTGCAAATACCCATTACTTTATATAATTTTTTCCTGACAGAGCAATAAATCTCCAATGCATTTGCAAGTAATGAATCAGAACTAGTTCTTTCATTTCTCAGACATAAAAAAAAAGTCAGAAAAAGAGATTAAATATACTCATCCCAGGTGTCATACTGAAATTTTAAAAAAATGTTGTATTTGCTCATTTGCTTAACTGCTCTTAAGATTTTTATCTCTCTAGATGAAATGCAAGGTATTTGGCTTCAAAAAAGATAAAGGTTTATTCTTTATATGATTATTTTTAAAGTAATAGAAAAGGAATCTTACGGTCTGGAATGGTTTTGAGACAGGAAAAAAAAAAAAAAAAAAAAAAACAAGAGTTGATGCCCAGCATTATTCGTGCCTGAGATGGAAACCAGATTTGTTACAGCTGACTCTCGATTATTCCAGGAGCTGACTGGGCAATTTGTGAATTAAGCAGAGTCTCTGCTTCTCTTTATGCCTCCCGCTGCTGGGCACTTGGCCATTCCCTGCAGGTCGGGACTTCTGTGAGAAAGTGAACAGGGACTAGAGAAGTCAATGCTCCAGTCAATCCATTCTGCTCCCCTGCTACTTGCTAAAAAGCTTTGTGTGAAATGCTTAAAAAAAAAAAAATATATATATATATAAAAATATATATATGTATATATATATATTAAAATTAGATGTGTAGTTTTGGGAGGAGTATTTCAATTACCTTGCTATTCCTATCCCTCATTATTTTTCATATTTAAGACTAGGCTTCATATTCAGGCATGCAATTTAATCCTTCAAATTCATTATCCAGGCTGAATTAACAGGAAAAAAATGTATAGTGATAACACAAGCTAAGATTTAATGTACTAATTTCACCATTATACATCAAGGGAATATGGTTCAATAAAAATCTGTAATGTTTTTATTTTTGAAAGAACCAAGATAACCCATTCTACTTATTCACCCAAGATCTTTCTCTCAAGATTTTTATCTTTCTTGAGGTGAGATGCAAAACCCCGACTATTCCTTTAAAAATTTGTAGTTAAAAATTAAATGCTTGCCAAAACCTTAAATGTCTGCCTTATTCAAGCACAAAATAAGATGTCCGTTAAAATGATATAGAAGAAACGAAGAGTCCTGAGAACTCAATTTAGAAAATGTAAACTAGAGAACAGATTTGAAAACTCTGATAGATGTTTGCATGCAGAAACTTTGCCTCAGAGCCACATACTACTGAGCACTTTTCCTACTTGACCCTATCAGTGCATGCCCAGCTCATGTGTCTCACCCGGGCACTCATTTATTCACTCAGTGAGCATTTCTGGAGTGTAAATTCTATGCCAGGTGCTGTGCTAGCCATCACAGATGCAAATATGAGATAGGACATGGTCCCTGGGCGAGAATGTGAAGCCACAGGTTGGAAGCAGTGAGAGTTTTGAACAGCACAGATAGAGGCTAGTTAAGGAAAATGCCAAAGTATCTCAGGAAACAGTGTCTTGTTGAGTAAGTTATGACAGAAGGGGTCTCAGAGCCTACAGTTACACCGCCGTGTGTGTGCAGAATCCGGGCTTGTATGAAACACTGAAACAAGTGGTGGCCTTGTCTAGAAACGAGCTGAAGGGAAGGTGGAAAAACAGCTGGAGGAGACCTTCCTCACGTCTCTTTTTTCAGTAATGGCAGACTCAGAAATTGGAACCAGTCCTCCTGAATTTATCTTTCCTGCCTCATTGTTGAATCTACCCACAAAGCAGTGGGTTCCCAATGACAAGTCAGACCACAGAGGAAGCAGGGAGTCTAATAGGTCTTCAGCTCTACCAGCTGTGGGAATCGTCGGGGCTCTTGTGGATCTTATCCAGCAGATCCAGCATGTGGTGTGTAAGGAATGGAACCTAAACTTCTGAGTGACCCTGCTTTCACGTTCCCCCCCTCCACAGTCTGCCCTATAGCACTGCCTTCTCCTATTCAGTCATTAATTCATGTCATCATTCAATACATATTTATTGAGCCCTTAGTAGGTGCCAAGTACCATGTTGGTGCTGGGAATCTAGAGGTGAACAAAACTGAAACAGTCCCTAACATCATGGAGCATTCAGTCAGGTAGATAGTTTCTAGAGCTACAGGTCCTATCCTCAACTCCAAGTCTTCAGCTCAACTCTGAAACCATGGTCTTGCCGGCTTTCTGCCCTAAGAGATGGGATCATTGCATCCTACCTGAATTTGCCTCCTTACATCGTTGGGGCCAGGAAATAATAAGGAACTGAGGGAAAAGAGAGGAAAAAATGGCATTGCTTTTACTTTTAACTATGGAGAAGGCTGTATCACCAAGCCAAGAGAATAACCTGATACAAAAATCTAAATATATGTGGGATTCATGAATAAACTAGTTCAGTCCCCTAGGTCATCAAAACTGAGAAGTATCTAATAATGAGTTAGGCTGACAGAAGGCCACAACTAAGAGTTAAGTCTAACAGCCAGGTGGCAGAAGAGAGGGAAGTCTAAACCAGTGAAGCCAGGTCCTACCCCTCACGGGCTATGTGCCTCAGCTTCCCCATCTGTAAAATGGGAACAATAATAGTATAGTACTCTGATAAGGCCATTGTAAGGATTACATTACTTAGTGCAGTTAAATGATGGTGCCGGACACACTGTAAACTTCCCAATAAATGTTAACTGTTACTATTCCTCTTCCCGGAGAAGTCAGAAGTCTTCAACAAAGAAGACTCTTGAGCTCCATTCCAAGGGACTTTTATGTTTTGTTCCACAGGCTTCACACTGCAGGTCAGACTCGTAAGAAACCAATTAAGGTATAATACGTTCTCTTGGTAGGTAGCATGGCTAACGTGTAGTCAGAATCTTAATGCAAGGCAACATGAAGAAATCTTTGCTGAACTGTAAAATATTAGTAATGTTCGTGGAGGATGACACTGAAAAACAGAGAAGTAGGGAGAATGTGAAAGGGTCTAGGATGAGAAGGAAGACCTCCTGAGGGAGCAGGGCAGAGGGGCTGGTGATGGAAAACCCAACCAGCATCTCCCCCAAGAGACCCAGCTTTGGCCTTCTGGGAATGGAATTGCTAATGGCTCATCTTCCCAAAGAGAATCTTTCATTTTTTGTTTTCTGTTTAAAAAGATCAATCTATTTTAAACATTGAATATGGCCAAGTTGTACTGAAAAATTTCCACCTGGCCCAATCTTCTACTTCTTGCTTCATTCAACTCCACAAAGTGTTGTCTCTCTATGAAGAATTTTTAGATGCTTTCATTTGCCCTGTAAATCTCTAGCTTTTGTTTCCCCCTCAGTGACTTGTTTTGTTATAGATCCAATTTCGTGGCTCAGGAACATATTCTCCTCAGAAATGTCCTGTGAAGCAGCCTCCACAGGGCTGCCTGGGGCTTGAGGGCTTTCATTTCCTCTCCCGTGGAGACCTACAAGGAGCCAGCATGGAGACCAGAATGAAGGGAGAGAGAGAGCAAGTTGCACTTCTTTGTCAGAGCTCATGTTTTGCCATTTGCCCTCCTAGCCACAGCATTTCCTTAGCTCTTTTCTGGGGTTATGAAATACATTTGGACCTCATATCTTAATTGGCACATAAACATAAATTTTCCAGAAAATAAGGCATATCGTAAGGGGCAGTTGAATTTTTACCTTATTCACGATACCTATTTATATTATTTAAGGTGATTTGGTTCAACCATGGTTTTGCAAATAGATGGAATCATTTCCGGGAAAGTCATAAAAGTAATAATAACAAATCAATGTCTTATTCCAGAATTATAAAAGCATAAGCCTCTTTTTTAAATAACTATAGTTGCATGTCAGAAAATCTAAACAAATGTGTAGTTAAGAATGATTGCTATACCTTCGGGACTTAGTTTAGACAAGACAGATTAGCAAGATAAGAGCCTCATTATGCATGAAAATCATTTGTTTTTCCATGAATCCAGCACAGCACAAGTTCAGAGCTTGCAATTCATAAAGAGACCGAATGTGAAGACTGAGCGCTGTTATGACATTAATCTTCATGAATATGGAAAGAAGTGAATTATTATCTTTTTCTTTATGAGCTGAAGAGAACTGTCGCAACAAATATGAACCTTGGCATAAATTGGAATGCAGGCTAGAAGGGCCCCAGAGAGTTAGTCTAACCCTTCGGTCTACCCATAGGAAATAAAGAATCAACGTTTTTAAGAGACTCAGCCACCTTTACGTGGTGAGTTAATGGCCAAGATAGCACCGACCTGAGGACTCCCCAGATCAGGACTCTTTTAAGACTGACCCAAAAGAGGGGCAAATCGTCCCTTACCTCCAGTTTTTCTAAACAATCAAGAGTCTTCTGCTGTGCTATGCACCTGGAACTAATAGGACTTTGTGTGTCAATTAGACTTCAGTTTTCATAAAAAGAAGGAAAAATAAGACACCCAGAGAGAGCTTGCTTGCTCTCTCCACCATGTCAGGAAATAAGAAGCCCGTCGTCTATAAACCAGGAAGACAGCTTTACCAAGAACAAGACCATGCTGGCACCCTGATCTCGGACTCCCAACTTCCAGAACTGTAAGAAATAAATTTCTGTTGTTTAATTAAGCCAAAAAAAAAAAAAAAAGTCTTCTGTATGTGTGCCCTCTTTAACTCATTTCACACAGGTTTCTAAACAAAATCTAAATAATCAATTTTTGATCACTTATTATGAGTTAACCTGCTTCCTGGGATGTATCTACTTTTGTGTCTATATTTATGCTACGTAAATTCCACCATTAATAAGTTCTCAGCTCTGTTTTGAGGCCTAAAGTTATGAATCTGAGTGTTTTTAGACAGGTGTTCAGTACCAAGATCTTGTTAAGAAACTTCCAGGTTACTCACTTTGGGCTGTGCTTGCCTCTGTTTAACTCTAGTATTTTAAAATCCCATTGAAAATCCATAGACATTCTGTTTACTGTAAGGAATTGCAATTTCTGGAGGAGCTGTTGGGGCCCTTTTTAGAGAAGCAAAATTCCTTAGCAAAGAAATAAAAAAATGTTTTTAAAAAGGAAAAAAGGAAAGCAAGCAGTCACTTCAGAATGCCTTGGAGGCCTCTATTGTTGGAACTACTACTAATTATAATCATGTTTTCTATAATTTCTGTCAGCTAGGGAAACTTGTTAAAAAGATATACTAGCAGAAAGTCTTTGGAAAACTAGAATAGCAATCAAAAGACTTCAATTTTAAGCATTTCCGTCCTTGCCAGGGAATGCAGTGAAGGAAGAAAGGTATAATGAGGGGAATCCAGCCAGGCTCCCAAGTCCCAAGTCTGACATCCCACCTACTGCTTGTGTGAGCTTGAGACAAGTTTTAACCCCTGAGCTTCAGTTTCCTCCTCGGGGGTCTAAGTGCAGTATGTTTGTTTGTTTGTTGTTTTAAAGATTTTATTTATTTATTTGACAGAGAGCGATCACAAGTAGACAGAGAGGCAGGCGGAGGGAGAGGAAGGGAAGCAGGCTCCCTGCTGAGCAGAGACCCCCCCAATTTGGGGCTCAATCCCAGGATCCTGAGGCTTTAACCCACTGAGCCACCCAGGTGCCCCGTCTAAGTGCATTATAATTCCTACCTCTAGAGCGGATGTAAAAAATACATGAGATACAGCTGATGCACCCAGCAGAATACCAGACTCCTGACCTGGCTCAGTGAACGAGAGTGTATTATCTCTTCACACATCCCTACCTTTGCCCTCCCTAATCCCTCTGCCTTTGTTCCTAATCTGGAAAACCTATTTTACAAGAGAGCCATAAGGATTAACTACAAAATGACCCACAGAAAATGTCCGGAGCAGCTGACTCACTGTAAAAATCCTTTCATAGGAAAAAGAATTGCTAAAAGACAGATACATAACAAAAAGATCTCCTTCCAAGACTTAAGACACACAGAGGAGGCACAGGTAATAGGATTAACTGGTACCTGCAAAGTGAGAAGAAAAGAACTGGAAGATGGACGGGTCTTGGAGCCCAGGTGACTGTGACTGAGCACACAAAGCAGGCAAGGCAGGGACAAGTAGAGGCTATGAGGAAGGATGATGGTGGATTTGGTTGGAGATGGTAATGGATTGGGTTTTAGACACTGCTATGATCTGAATGTTTGTGTCCTCCCAAAATTCATTTGTTGAAATCCTAATCTCCAAAATGACCCATAAGGGGCCTTTAGGAGGTGATTATGTCTTGAAGGGAGAGCCCTGATGATTGGGATCAGGGCCTTGCAAAAGAGACCTCACCGAGCTCCCTGGCCCCTTCTGCCGTATGAGAACACAGCGGAAAGACACCACCGCGAGCCAGGAAGTGGGTTCAGGACCAGCCCATGTTGGCACCCTGATCTCAGACCTCTAACCTCCAGGCTGTAATAGCTTGCTGCCATTTATAAACCACCATCTAGGGCATTTTGTAATAGCAGCCCAAATGCACTAAAAAGGACGTGGTGAGTTTAGGCTTTACGAATCTTGACTCATTCCCCTCCCACCCAGACGATAGCCAGTGGTTTCTAAAAAAATGCTTCAAGCATGTGCATGCCTTTAAAATGACCTAATTTGCAAGAAACCCCTTTCATAAAGCCAAGAATCCTTTAGTAAAGCAACTCCTTAGCATAACTGTTTTGTGAATTCCAATTTCAGTATATCAGGTTTTCCTCTAAGAAAAGCACATCTGCACATGTGCTCATTATGATCATTAAGAATAGATTTTCTAATTCATTGCTCTGGGAATGATGACTGTCAACTCTGAAACATATTCAAGTTGCACATCACAACTTGTCTTTAATCCCGTATATCATTTCAAAAGTAAGTTGCTGTCTTTACTCAAAAGGAGGCAATCTAGTCTTTAGAAACACTTTGGGAGATTGCGTACGAGTTTCTCAGAAAATATCATATTTAACACTGCGGCTCTTTAATTTTGGCCATAGTTTTCAAGAGGTTTTCCCTCCACCCAAAGCTCATCCCCTCCCTATTATATGCTATGCCACCATCATTCTTCCTTCACTCCCCACCCCCCACCACACACATGTACATAGAGAATTTTAAGACCTTAGAGAAATTTCATCATTACTTTGGAGACACCCTCTCCATAATTTATCAAACATATGATAATCACAAACATATGATAAATCACTTACAATATTACAGGTTGAGCTGAGGTAGACTCGTTGATCAAATATTATGTTCTAAAGAAATTTAAATGATTAATTTTAATTTTGCAGGATTGGGTTGTTTTTTTTTTTTTAACTTGGGGGGCAACAAAGAAATTTAAAATGTCATGCCAAGCTTTTCACACCCTTGAAAAGTTTGCAGTCCACTCAGCACGTTTTCTGTAATAGCCAACAGTGAAAATGTTCCCAACAACAACTTCTCACTGGATGGAAAAGAGAAAACATGAGCACTGACTTTTTTCCCTCCCAATGTAAAACATTTATATCATCTTAAGTGCTTCTTATTGTGGGCTCCTTTGTCTCCATGAAATAGGTGGCATGGAGCACCAAGCTATTTGGGAATTGCTGATAAGCTAGCTGGTCCTGGAAGTGAAGGTGCCCCCTCTCTTCCTGCCATGGGATTCACTAGTGTAGGCAGGTGTGGTGTGCAGTGAGTGTGCCCCCTAATAGTCTTATGCTCCTCTGTCCTATTAGAAGACCTCTCCGCAAACCTAAGGGAGGCCTAAGATAGAGTTTGGTGGTCCGTGGGATTGTGCTCCAAATTCTATGAATTTTGGAAGACAGTCACAAGAATGATCCAGCCAAAAGTAAAATGTAATTATTTAAAAGATTCATCTCACCAAATTGCCAAATATGCAATATCAAATAAGCTAAGATATCTTGGGCATTTGCCTTAGCAGAACTCAGTAGCAGAAATATACTGAAAACTAGGTTTCTCTAAATTTGTGACTGATTTTAGAAGCCACTTTGCTAGGTCCCTCTCAAGGCTAAAAAGCCAAGAATAGGAAAAGCCATGAGTGGTTCCCTCTGTTCTCCTTCCTGGCACAGTACTTTCACTCTGTTAATCCAGTTCACACCTTGCAAAAACAAAAACAAAAACAAAACAAAACAACAACAACAAAACCAGAACAGGAGGAAAGAAGGAAAGTGGGGAAAACAGAAGAACAGAAGTAGATTGAAAGCTGCGCAAAGACATACATGTCTCTCCTACACCACAGGCACTCAAATCAACACTCTTCTCTGTGAGGACAACTTGAGTTAAGACAGAGGACAACTTGAGTTAAACATTGGCCTGTTTAGCCAATAATTTGACAATATTCTCTGGACACCCTTTTCCTCTAATTAGATAGCCACTTTCTTTGGACAACGAAAGAAAAGTAGTTCTTATAATAACTTCTCAAATAGCAAGGTTGTGTTGAATTTAATGTGTTCATTTAAGTTCTGCCTCTCACTCTACCCGAGACAGCACTGGAGAACTGATTTAAAAAACAAAACAGAAACAAAATAAAACCCACTGCACAAGATAATTGCAATTTATTGATGGCATTAATTATTTTAGCTCCTGTTTTGTCATTTTGGAAACAGTTTTAAAAGCTCAAGAGATTAAATGTTAAGGGGAAAATTGAGGCGAGTGGGGTCCAAAATGGTGGTGTAGTTTGAACTCACTTCCTCCCATAGACACACCAAATCCACAGCTACATTTGGAATAAATCCCTCTGAGAAAGGACTAGAAACTAGCTGAACAACAAAGGATAAGAGGTACACATCGAGAAGAGCAGAAGAGACACAGATATTGTTGATAAAGCGCCACACAATAAGGAGGGATCTCCCAAACCTGGAGCTTCTGCTGGAGGGTGAGGGCATTGTGTCCCACGATCAAGCACCCCAACCCTCGGGACCTACACCAGAGCGTCAAGGCTCCCAAAATGTCTGCCTTAAAAAAACAGTGGTGCTGATGTCCAAGAGAACACGGGGCTGTAGGGAACCGAGAGTTTCCTTTTAAAGGGCTCACATATGGTCTCACGCATTCTGGGACCAGCCAAGAGGAGCAGTTTGAAAGGCACCCAGATGAAGTATGAAGGCGATTCATTTGCTAATCTTAAAGCATCTGCTCAAGGGGCAGGAGACAGTTGGAACCCTCTCTGGAAACGGAGGCACTGGCCAACACCAGTTTCACCTTCTCCTTCTACTTGCTCTCTCCTGCTAGCACAGGTGGGCACTCCAGCCTGCAGCACCCTCCCACTGCTTTGCTAAGACCTGCAGGTGCACGCAGAAGAGGTGCTCTCCCACTGCCTTGCTGAAGCCTGCAAGTGCGCCCCTCCCCACTCACTCTCTGTCTGCCTCAAGAAAGCTGGCAGCGGAGTACAATGCACAACAGGGTTGCCTCTTGATCACCTGGTCCAGGTAGACAATGGTGTTTACATTCCTAGGAGCCACAGGACTCTGACAATCAGAAAAACAGTTCATGGCAGGCAACAACCCCAGGGCCCTGCACAGACAGCAGAATGAAACACAGCCCCAGTCTTCATGTGGAAAAGAAAAAGTGGGGGGGGCATATTTACTTATGCTAGAGCTTTAGCCTGAGGGTCAGAATTCAGGTTTGCTGCCCATCCAGAGGCCAGGGAGACACTGTAGGGAAACACCAACCTTATACTCTCTCCTGGCCTCACTATGGCTCAACAAAACATTCCAGAAAGGAGCTGATCTACTCATCTGGAGCACTGCTTTATGTTCTTCACAGGAATAGGATAAACAATCCTAAAATTCGTATAGAACCACAAAAGACCCTGAAGAGCCAAAGCAATCTTGAGAAAGAACAAATAGGGAGGCATTATTCTCCTTGATATCAAATTATATTACAAAGCCATAGTAATCATAACAGGACTCCACTGGCATAAAAACAGACATACAGATCAATGGAACAGAATACAGAACCCAAACATAAACCCACATATATATGGTCAGTTAATTTACTGCAAAGGAGGCAAAAATATACAATTGAGAAATGATGAAATATTCAATAAACAGTGTTGGGAAACCTAGACAGCCACATTCCAGAAAATGAAACTGGGCCATTATCTTACATAAAAATTAACTCAACATAGATCAAACACTTGAATGTAAAAGCTGGAAGCATAAAACTTCTAGA
Source organism: Enhydra lutris kenyoni (assembly GCF_002288905.1). Classification (NCBI taxonomy): domain Eukaryota; kingdom Metazoa; phylum Chordata; class Mammalia; order Carnivora; family Mustelidae; genus Enhydra; species Enhydra lutris. The sequence goes on from NW_019154158.1 coordinate 4,339,549, forward strand.
AAACGTAAGCAGTAAGCTCCTTGGCATAAGTCTTGGCAATCGATGTTTGGATCTGAGTCCAAAAACAAAGGCAACAAAAGTGAAAATAAAAATGGGACTACATCAAACTAAAAAGCTTCTGCACGGTCAAGGAAATCAACAAAACGAAAAGGCAACCTACCGAATGGAAAAAAATACTTGCAAATCATGTATCTGATAAAGGGCTAATTTCCAAAACATATAAAGAACTCACAAAACTCAATAACAAGAAAACTAACTGATTTTAAGTGGGTAGAAGATCTGAGTAGACATTTTTCAAAAAAAGACATACGGAAGGCCAATAGGCAAATGAAAAGATGCTCAACATCATTGATCATCAGGGAAATGCAAATAGAATCATAATGAGATACCACCTCACACCCATTAGAATAGCTATTACCAAAAAGACATTAATAACAAGTTTTGGTAAGGATACAGAGAAAAGGGGACTGCACTGTTGATGGGACTATATATTGGTATTGCCACTGTGGAAAATTGTATGAAGGTTCCTCAAAAAATTAAAAATAGGCCTACCATATGATCCCTCAATCTCCCTCTACTGGGTATATAGCCAAGGAAAACAAAAACACTACTTCTAAAATAGATGTATCCCTGTATTCATCAGAGCATTATTTATAATTGCCAAGACACGGAAACAACATACAGTGCCCTTCAAAGAATGAATGGATAAAAATGCGGGAGTATGTCCAATGGAATACTACTCACCCATAAAAAAGAATGAAATCTTGCCATTTGCAACAACACGCACGGAACTTAAGTGAATTTTGCTAAATGAAGTAAGTCAGACATTGAAAGACAAATACCGTATGATTTCCCTTACATGTGGAATCTAAGAAACAAAACAAATGTGCAAACAAAACAAAATAAAACAAAAATCACAGATAAAAAGGACAGAATGGTGGTTGCTAGAGGAGAATGGGGTTGGGAGTGAGCAAAACGGGTGAAGGAACTCAGAGTTGCAAGTGTTCAGTTATAAAAGAAGTAAGTCCTGGGCATGTAAGTCAAGCATGGCAACTCCAGTTAATGAAATTGTGCAGCATACTTGAACATCACCAAGAGAGTAAATCCTAAAAGTTAACTTTGTATGGGGACAGAGAATAATCAGACTTTCGACGACCATTTTGAAGTGTATACAAATATTGAATCACTGTGTTGTATACCTGAAACCAATACAGAGTTATGTGTCAATTATACCCCAATAAAAATTTTTTGAAAGGGGAAAACTTGATTTCAAAACAAGGCTAGTTATTTATCTTGACAAAAGATGAAATCCAGGGGAGATTTTTTTTTCCTTATCTATGAATAGAAATTCTGTGTAATGCTGTAGCTAATAGAGTATTGATTTTTTCCCCCTTTCTGCTTTTACAATGTGCTTTGGAGCTGACTTCTATGTATTTTCAACATCAGGTCTTGTGTTACATTGGGGGAAACATTCACACACAGAAACTATATCGTCCCAAATGGGTCTGGTACGTCCGTTGTCAGAATTCTCTTTTGCACACATTTTGCACACAGAGTCTAGCTTCAGACCGACTATGATGCCTGTAGGAAAAAATAGGTTGTAATTAGAGAATTTGGCATTCAGTGCTCAATGAAAACGACTGATTTCAAACCAAAAATAATTTCAATCTGATTTTTAGTTAAAGGCAAAAAGATACGTAGAAGTGATCGCAAATACTTACATCCCTGAGATGCTTCCTCCTCCTCTCTCTACACTCTCCCTGCCTCCATCATATTTTTGCATCCTGAAAAATAACTAACTTCAGTAGCAGTGCTAGCAGGCCCTGAAACTGACATCTTCCATCTTTTTACAAATTCCATGTCTGCAGACAACAGCGTAGGATGCAAAGTAAAGGGGGGGGGGATGAAAGGAGAAATTGTTACATATTTGACATGAAACTTAGTAAAGTACAAAAACCAAATTTGATCTCTCTGTACCAACTCAACCCAGAGTTCCCAACTACTAACTTAATTCTGGACGTGGCAAAGTCCTCAAGGGAGGTCAGTGAGTGAAGACTAGTTATGAGTCTGCAGTGTGTGTGTTTGAATGCAGTGAAATCAGAAAATTGCAGCATCTTGAGAAGGCAGAAACTCCTCAGATGTGGAATCAGATGTCTTTGACTTGGCTTCTAATTAGCTGTGTAGCCTTGAATACATTTCCTCAGCGGTGATAACGATGAATTGGACAGGATGATGTCTCCTATCTCTTCTAGTTAACTCTCAGCCAAAAAGCATTGACTGAGCGACGGCCTTCAGCCCAACTCAGATCAGGATAAAGTAGAGAGCAATCTGTCATTTGCATGTCCTATGTCCCGGCCATCCTGTAAGTAATTTGAAGGCAGATCTGTGCCCAGTTCCTTTTCTTCCTCGCCCCTAGCACTTAACACAGGACCTAGCAAAATAGAAGCACCCCCAGATTTTTTTAGGTGAGAGAACTGAATATGTAAAACTTCTCATAGGAGTTTTATAGTCTCCCTGGGAATAAATCGCAAAAGTGTTCTTTTTTCTTTCTTTCTTTCTTTCTTTTTTTTTTTTTTTTTGCAGAGGTGGGTGGGAAATAACTAACACCATCAAGAAACATTATGAACACTGGTCCCCAGGAATCCCATTTAGCCCACTCTGAAGCAACAAACTGAACCAGGATGTCAGAGTATTCTCCCAAGTCTAAGAACGAGAGCTCAGGTTATAACTGGGAGAACCCACAAATTAGCAGATGCTGCTTCTCTTTCTTTTCAGCTTTACCTAAAATGACAGAGGCCTGGCAAGAAACTTGCTTGCTAATAATCACGAACCCAGCTGGTGCCTCAAAAACTTTCCACCAAGATTGTTACCTTGGTTAATGAGGTTTCTTTGCAAGATGAGAGATTTTACCTCCCCAGCAAAATACTCCTAGAATTGCAAACATTAGAATCTTTTTCACGGGGCCCGAAAATCATCTCTTTTTAAAATAGCAAGCTTAGCTTTTAAGGAGAAAAGACATTTAAAGAGAATGAAGGAAATCTCTTCCAAACACAGTTTATCAGTTTTCACAGTGAAATAACTGATGCGAAAGCCCCTCTCGATGTAAAAAGTAAGCCGGATTCTAACCCGAGCCACAACCACTGCAGAGCTCCTCCTGGGTTGACTCCCCAGAGAGTGCTCCGGAAAGCAGATTGGGAGGTCTCTTATTTGTCAGTCACAGTGAAAGACAAAAAACCAGGCTGTCCGTTAAAGAAACATATTCATGCTTCTCTAATGCCTTTTAAAAGTCCCCTGTCAGAAAAACTACATGTGTCCTAGCCTTGCTCATTTTATCTCCTTAGACATCACATATCATCGATCATCTCGGTCTGTCAAGACAAAGAGCTGGAAAACATTTATATTCCAAAATCTCCCAAATATCAAATAGGTCTCAAACACACAGTGCACTCCGGTTATCAATTACAATTGGATATTCAAGGTGATAAGTTCCATTTCTAGGTTCTTTGCTTTTCCCTCCCACCATAGGGCTCAGAGAATTGCGTGTGAGAGGCACAAAAAAAATCCGCATCCAGCTTAACTGCACCCCCAAGGAATGAGCAGCCTCTATCCCGTGACATAGAGAGACATGGAGCACCCACTGTGACCACGACTTCCTCCCCGGGGGAATCCCCAACTATCCGATAGCTAGTCAATGCATGACTAGCTAGAAAACAGTGTCCCTTGAGGGGTGGGAATGCCCACACGTTTCCTCTCCAGCAGCAAAGCTGCTTCCCACGCATAGGAGTCAGTGAGTTAAAGCCCATGATTAAACCTCCAACCCGTGCTATTGCTCATGAGGACAGTGTAAGACGGATAAGCCAGAGAGAGGGTCTGGACCACTATCACAGAGCAGTGGGTGTCTGACAAGGGAGGGAGAAAAAAACAGGAAGTCTCTGGAAAGAACAGGGACATGGATTTAACTGAAGATAATCTTACCCTACTTTACAACTGCCTGAAATTGCAGCTCTGTGACCCGGAGCAGATGAGATGGGATGAGAACAGAATCCAGAGTCTTCAGGTGTGCAAGTACAAAACAGAGGACCTTCTGCTTTCCATGAGTCCATTTCAGGGCTCTTGTTCCCACCACCTCAACCCAATGACTTCAAGGTTTTTTTCACTACATACCTTTTAGCACTCAACCCACAAATTTAAACTTCTAAGCTTCTTATTTAAGAAATTATGGTTTTCCAAAAATAAAAAATAAAATTAATAAAAAAAGAATAAATGAGGAGGGAAACAAAAAAAAATAAAAAGAAATGATGGCTTTCTCATTACTAAATATGTTTTATTTCCAATATCCAAGTGTTTCCCCATCTTCTGACTTTTGGTGATTTTGCTGCCTCTCCAAGAAAAGCCTTCCCACCAAAACAGCTTCACTAAATAGTACCCATCATTCAAGACCCAATTCCTAACTCATATCCTCTGTGAAGACTCTCATTAAAGAACACCATTTCGGGGTGCCTGGGTGGCTCAGTGGGTTAAGCCTCTGCCTTCAGCTCAGGTCATGATCTCAGGGTCCTGTGACCGAGCCCCACATCGGGGTCTCTGCTCAGCAGGGAGTCTGCTTCCCCGTCTCTCTCTGCCTGCCTCTCTGCCTACTTGTGATTTCTCTCTGTCCAATAAATAAATAAAATCCTTAAAAAAAAAAAAAAGAGCACCATTTCCCCCCTTCAAAACCTCCATAGCGTGTCTATATTATCTAAATTCTGGGTGCAGGTTGGCTGGACAGACAGACCACAGTTGCACCCCATCCCAGTTCCCTGGATTTCTCCAGACAGGGCATTCAGTTCATCTTAGCAGAGGTCTCTAGGTCTGACCACTTCTCATAAAGAATCGTTTTCCAGCGTCCTAACATTGTACAGTTCTAGACAAAATTACTTTAGCCTGGAACTAATAGCAAATAATTTTTGCCAACATTAAAATGAGGCTGCTTCTTCATAATTGGGAAATGAATCTTCTCACTGTTGCTTTTCTCCCCAGTTCTATTGTTTTCACTTAGCTTTCATGCCAGTTCCATTATTTTCTCTTTCATTAGTGAACTGCCAGATCTTTCAAATGAAAGAGTTAAGGCAGACTGTTTTCTATATTTTTCTTTTAAAGTTCACTTCAGACTTAGAAAACATATGTAGTTATCAAATGAAAAAATTAATACTATTTCTGTGTTACACTATTCTCTGGACACTAAAATAATTATTTTTTAAATGTTTCTGATTCGGCTTAGCTCTAGGAAATTAGCTTTCCCTCAACTGTGATCTATTATATTATTAATGTGTATAGGATTCACCTTCCAAAGCATCTAAAAAAAGGAACTCTATGCATCGGCTCATCATTTATTTTCACACTAGCCAGATATTTAAATTAGTTTTTTTTTCTTTTATTCTTTCTAAATCTTTTTCAAGCTTTGATTCCTACTATTATGCTTCTTAATGGTTACTCATATTAATCGACAATATTATGCTGAAAAAGGAGTAAATAAAAGGCTAATTCTTTTAAAAATAAACAATCATAATATTTAAAGATGTAATCTATGCAAAGGACAAGCAACTCATGATAGCCACCACATTCTCCAGGGGAGAACAGAACATGCATTGGTTTATGTTGGCCATAGAAAAATTTACAAAAGATTTAAGCACTACCTTCATAAGATAAACTTGGATTTTAAAAAAAGTTTATGTTATATTCTCATAAATCCTTCTCAGCATTTTCATGGGCCATGTAAATGTCACTATTTAAATGTAGCAGATGAATTTCTTGTGTTTTAGATAATGAGTAATATTAGTTCTAAATAGGAGGAAGAGAATTTATATTAATTGAGCACCGACTTGAGTTTGTTGTTCACTTTTTTTTTTTAAGATTTTATTTATTTACTTGAGAGAGAGAGGGAGAGAGCACACAAGTGCCAGTGGGAGGAGGAGCAGAGGGAGAGGAACAAGCAGACTCCCCACTTAGCAGGGAGCACAATGCAACAAGTGGGCTCCATTCCAGGACCTTGAGATCATGACCTGAGCTCAAGTCAGATGCTTATCCCACTGAGCCACCCAGGCATCCCCTGTCAGTCACTTTTAACACATCATCTCATTGCATAACTACAATGCAGTGAGTATATTACTGTCCATTTTACAGATTTAAAAATTGAGGATCAGACTGACATGCTTAAGTGGCTCAACTGGAGTTTACATTTAGTGTAAAGGCCATGATCTTTTCACTCTATGATGTGGCCTTCCCTAAATTAAGCCTCTCTCATCAAGTCTGTGAGGATGGAGGTCATCCAACACCCAGAAGGGGGCAATAGGAAGACAGAGGAGGTCTTCTCTTTTTCAAATAGCCCACAAAGATCCTAGGAGATCTCAACCTAGTCCTGAAGCCATAGGTAAAATTTACAAATTATCTACTTTAGCATAGAATGAAAGAGTCATAAAGAGACTTATTGTTCTTCTTTATCCAACTATATATTACATGATGAGCTCTAGGGTATTTTCCAGAATAAATATCTACTGAAAAAATCTAGTAAAAGCAATATTAAAAATAAAAGAAGTGTCTGTGGAAGGTGATCTAGTTCCACCTTTCCTGGGAAAGTAAACCAGACACTAAAATGTAGAGACACACTAGGAGCATCATTTCTATTCCCTGAATTCCTGTTCTTTTACCAGCAGAAAGGGGCGATACAGAGAATGAAGAGGCATGAACCCAGAGTAAAGGATACAATCACACATGTGTTATAACGTGGCTTTCCCTAGTTCAATCCCTGTTTCCAATCCTGGAGCAGATGGCCTGTCCAAGGCTTTGTATATGCACTGGAGATTTGGAGTTGACTCAGAAATCATCCTGATTTCCCAACAGCTCAGTCCGATTAGGGAGATGAAGCAAGTACATTAATCACTGCAATTGTAGGTAAAATATCATACATAGCATAAAACAAAATACAGAAATATTCAAGGGCAACCATGAAGACCCCATAAGTGATATTTGGGATTAGTTAGGCAGGTCACGTGTCACTGGGTGGAGGTGGGGCACCAACAATGGCATAATAAGGTGGGTGTCTTTCAGAATTGACACTTGTTTCTTGGGCCTATATTGAAATATGGTTGATTGGTACCACGCTGAGGAGGGCCTGACACACGGTGGTAAGGATTCTGCAACTGGTAACCTCTGAAAGACATGTTTCCACAGAGTGGAAAGATCTAAAATTAAGCCACAAAGTGTGATTCGTCTTCATGAATCCAGCGACCAACCAACCCTCACACTCTTTTTTCTCCTCTTATCAGGCTGTTGCCAACATCTGAAATTTGATTCAACACCTGAAAAGTCATTTTCTCACTCCCTATCCCTCTTAGAAGACTTAATTGGTGATATATTCAAAGTAAAATAAGCCACATAATGAAAAGAGAAATTGGAGTGGCAGCAGAAGTGTTAGCAGCAGGAGATCTGCCCAAAGAGATCAGTGGAGATTGAGGATAAGAAGGAAAAGTCTGTACACCAGTCATCTTGTGTCCCCCTACTCAGGTCCTCCTGCAGAAAGTGAAGGTTAACTGGTGAGAAAAAGGGAGCTCAAGGTTCCTGGGAGATTCAACAGATGCATAGGCAGTGAACATAGTAATCAAACACATAGATTTGGAGTGAGACAGATGCCACAGATACACATTTACTAGCTGTATGAGTCTAAGCAAGTTACAACCTTTCTGATCCTCAGTTTTCTTATCTGTAAAATGGGAATGCTAGTAGTACCTGCCTTACAGGGTTATTGCAGAGAAAAATGGGATCATACAGGATAAAGACCCTAGCCCAGTGAGCCCTATAGAGGACTTGCATTATGGCCTATAACCTTATATTGCCACAGGTCAGCTAAACAAAACTTTAATGCATTCAGAGAATGGAAGACACAAACCCTCCCTACCCCAGTGTGTGTGTGTGTGTGTGTGTGTGTGTGTGTGTGTGTGTGTGTGTGTGTGCATGCACGTGCACGTCAGAAAAACTTCACTCTCAAATTGTTTGTTGTTTTCCTCTACGGAAGAACACTACC
>NW_019154158.1:4347617-4387240 GCF_002288905.1 Enhydra lutris kenyoni
CTGAACCATGGGGCATCTGAATGCTATTCTGGGAAAGAATTAGAAATCAAGCCACCCATTCCTTGGGAAGGAAAAGGTAGAAAGGAGTAAGAACTATTTTTGTGGGGATTTGGCAGCCAAAGGGCAGGACTAGAAAAAGCCACATAAATTGAGGTAAGATTCTCAGGATGTGAAAATCAGATGTATACATACTAGAAAAGATGAGCTCTGATCACATACACAGGCCAAATCAAATACTCTTGGTTAGAGGGCTATTGTGAAAACACAGCTCACACTTACCCTGTTTTATTATTTGGAACATCTAAAAGACGCCGTGGGTCTGAGACCTCCAGGATACCCAGAGTGACCCTGGAGAGCAAGATCCAAGTGCCCATTTCCCTGGGGAGAGGTGGGGAGATCAGCAGTCACGGGGGCAGAAGCTGCATGGGGCGGGGCAGGGCTGGACAGTTCACCTGGAGGAGTGGGGGGTGACAAATCTGTTTAGAACAAACAAGGACTGTAGAACCTGAACCTGCCCCTGTGCCTGAGAGGCCCGGAGGGCTCTGGATGGGGCTCTGGATGGGACCACATTTAGCCCACAGCCTCCCAAACCCCTCTGACTTGGGGAGCTTAGTATCTAGAGGAAGAATCCCACTGTGCCTTGACTTTTTCAAAAGTGCTCAAAGCTGAAGACTCTAGAGAAATTAAAATGCTCCAAGAATGGCCACCTGTGAAAATTCAAAAAATGTGGCTTCAGGCTACTCTACAGATAAGTCAAAGAACCAAAATGCAAATGGCGGCTAGCCTGTATTTCTCCAGAGCCTAGTGTTTGACTGGTGCCATCTTTTTCTGGAAAATGTATCTGCGTATAGACAGAGCCTTAGTCTTGTTTACATGAAGCATCCAAACATTTTGACAAATTAACTGTCATCTGCCAAGACAAAGTCCAGGACCTTCCTCAGGGAAGAAATTGAGTACAATTAGCAGTTTAACAAAATACAACTACAACAGAGAAAACCACCTTAATTCAAATTAGCCTTCACCTTCCAACAGAGGAAAACAGAAGGCAGCTATAAACATCTCAAAGGCCCTTAATCCTGAGGTCACAATGTTAAAGGAAAGTTTCTGACAGGTCCTGGAAATGCCAGTGGTATCAGAGGCACCTGGACAGCCTACACCTCATTTGATATACAGCACTTCTGTCTTCTGCAGAGCCCCAAACTGTAGCTACCAACCTGTAATTTATTTCATTAACAACCCTAAAATGCCCTTTCTTGGATGAGGTAAATACATCAACATAGTCCATTCATGGAAAAGAAGTATTGACTTTAACTATGGAAAAGCAGACCGGGTGACATGTACACCTGGATTTAATTACTCCTGTCAGCAGTCCAATGACTTCAAGGATAAACTTGGAGGAACCAGCTCTAGTGCATAAATGGAAGATCTCCAACACCTCTAGTTCTCTGTAGCAGGCTCTGACCTCAAGTCTGCTGGAGTCAGAGTTTGCCTTGGGCAGTGTTTTTATGAGTCCATTTGAGGAAAGAAGAATCAATTATTAAAACAAAAGATCTCCAACCTGGAAAGAAGGATCACAAGTTAACATGGTGACTTTGTCTTTTATATACTGTAGCCTGTTAAAGCTGGAAGAGCCCTTTGAAATTACCTCCTCCAGCTCTTTCATTTTACAGACGAGGGAAATGGAATCCAGGAGCCCTGGTGACTTGCCCAAGGTCACCTCTATTCCCAGAAATGCTCTATAGGACAATAATTGTGGATTGAAATTTGCCGGGTAAAATGCCATTTCCAGTGCACCCTTTCACTATTGGTACAAAAGGACCACAGGTACCGGCAAATTAGCTTCTCCTTTCTCTACTAAAAGGATACTTTTCTCGATACTTGATTTAACTGTGAAGGACCTCTGTATTTACAACTGAGTCATGTTCAAAATCTTTGTTAGAATTTGGGCTATGGAAACTATATTAGAAATCATAGATTGGTGCCAAAACAACTCTTAGACATGTATTTAAATGTGATAAAACTGCAGTGTCATAGGTAATATGGAAAACAGCAGTACTTTTGCAACTCTTGCAATTAACAATATAGAAAAAGATAAAAGCAATCCATTCCAAAGTAAATTGTCAATTTTTAGTTATTTTGAATGTTGATGCTTAAAGAAAAGCAGTTTGAAGAAGTAGTCATTTAATAAGAATATACTGGGTACCATGAGATTGAGTGCCTGTCTCCAAGAAACTAGAGAAGCCAGGAAAGGATAAGAAAAGAAAGAGAATGAGAAGGTTAGAGATATGCCCTAGGCACTAAAGGAGCACAGCTTCCTGGGGAGATCAAGACAGCCCTTGCAGAGGAAGATGAGCCCTTGTTCATAAAAGAATGAGCAGGATTTTGACAGAAAAATGGAGAAAGGAATGTCATCCCCGAAAGCAGACAGAAATGTGTTGTGGCTATTCAGATGAGAATCTGAGTACTCGCGGGGTCTAATTATTTTTCATTTCACTTAAGAATACGGAGATTCCCTTTTTGCTTAATGCAGATTTTTTCTTAAGATTTATGTATTTATTTGAGAAAGAGAGAGAGAGAATGACAGCATGCCTCAGAGAGGGGCAGAGGAAGAGGGAGAGAGAATCCCGAGCAGACTCCCTGGGGACTGCAGAGTCCTAATGCAGGGTTCTATCTCATGACCCTGAGACCGTGACCTGAGCTGAAATCAAGAATCTCATACTTAACGGACTGAGCCACCCAGTTGCCCCTTAATGCAGATATTTCACTAGCACTGTTCATGCTCCTCAGTCACTGTAAAGATTGTATTTCGCTATGAATGAAAGAGGCGGGAAAAGCAAAAAAAAGAAGAGGTTCCTGAGCAAGAACTGAAAAATGGGACAGGAAGACCCAGCGCAAAGACCATGTGTTTGTCATCCCTGTAGAAAGGTGGATTCTTGATGCATTTGTTTTTTAATCTTTTACAACACAGTGTGTGGCGTATATTAGGTAGTATATTAGGTAGTCACAAAGTTGCCTCAAGAGATGCCACTTTATAACCACAAGAACGGCTGTAACAAAATTGACAGAGAATAACTAGTGTGAGGATAAGAGGATATGGAGAAACTGAGACCCTTCTATATTGCTGATAGGAAGGTAAAACGGCGCACGTACTTTAGGGAACAGTCTGGCAGTTCCTCAAAAAGTTAAGCATAGAGTAACCAAGTGAAAATTCTACTTCCAGGCATATCCCTAGAAGAAATGAAAACACATCCACCCAAAAAGGTGTACCTCAGTGTTCATAGCAGCATTATTCATAATAACCAAAAAGTTAAAACAGCCCAATGTCCATGAACTAATGAATAGATAAGTAAAATGTGATGAATGAAGTAATGATACATATTACAACATGAATAAGCTTTGAAAACATTACATTAAGTGAAAGAATCAAATTAGACCAAATCAAGAATTAAGAAAAACCCAATAGGGCATAATTCCATCTGTATGAAATATCCAGAATAGGTATGTTCACAGAGACAGAATATACTGGCAAGTTAGCTTCTCCTTTCTCTACTTCATCATGTCGGTGATTGTACAATTCTGTTACTATACTGAAAACCATGAACTGTAGACTTTATTTTTTAATTTAAGTTTTTTTATTTTAATTACAGTATAATTAACGTACACTGTTCTATCAGTTTCAGGTGTAAACTATAGGGACTCAACAATTCTATACATTACTCAGTGCTCATGATGATAACTGTGCCCTTATTCCCCTTCACCTATTTCACCCATTACCCTGCCACCTCCGCTCTGGTGACCCTCAGTTTGTTCTCTCTAGTTAAGAGTCTGTTCCTTGTTTTGTCTCTCTTTATTTTCCCTTTGCTCATTTGTTTTGTTTCTTACATTCCACATATGAGTGAAAGCTGTGAAATGAGTGAAAATGATATTTGTCTTTCTCTGACTCTCTTCGCTAGCCTTACATGCTCTAGATCTATCCATGTTATTGCAAATGGCAATATTTTATTCTTTTTGTGGCTAAATAATATTCCATTGTACGTATATACCGCATCTTCTCTACCCATTTATCCATTGAGGGACACTTGGGCCACTTTTGTAGTTTGACTGTTGTAAACAATGCTGTAATACACAATGTATCCCTCTGTGTTAGTGTTTTGTCATTTTGGGGCAAATACTCAGAAGTACAATTACTGGATTATAGGGTAGTTCTATTTTTAATTTTTTGAGGAATCTCCATACTGTCTTTCACAGTGGCTGCACCAGTTTGTATTCCCTCCAACAGTGCTCAAGAGTTCCTTTTTCTCCACATCCTTGTCAATGCTAATTGTTTCTTGTGTTTTTTATTTTAGCCATTCTGAGAGATGTGAGGTGATAACTCATTGTGGTTTTGATTTGTATTTCCCTGATGATCAGTGATGTTGAGCATCTTCTCATGTGTCCATTGGCCATCTGTATGTCTTCTTTGGGAAAATGTCTATTATCTTCTGCCCATTTTTTTAGTTGGATTATTCATTTTTGAGGTGCTGGGTTTCATACAAATTTTATATATTTTGGATACTAAACCTTTACCAGACATATAATTTGCAAATATCTTCTCCCATTCAGTGGTTGTCTTCTGGTTTTATTAATTGTCTCCTTTGCTGTGTAGAAGCTTTTTATTTTGTTGGAGTCCTGAGAGTTTGTTTTTGCTTTGTTTCCCTTGCCTTAGGAGACATGGCTAGGAAAATGTTACTTGGTAAATATCAGGGAAATAATTGCCTGTGCTCCCTTTTAGGATTTTTATTGTTGGGTCTCACATTTAGGTCTTTAATCTATTTTGAGTTTATTTTTGTGTGTGATGTAAGAAAGTGGTCCAGTTTCAGTTTTTGCTTGTAGCTCTCCAGCTTTCCCAACAACATTTATTGAAAAGACCCTCTTTTCCCCATTGCATATTTCTGTCTCTTTTGTTAAAGATTAATTGACCATATAGCCATGGGTGTATTTCTGGGTTCTCTATCCTGTTCCTTTGACCTATGTGTCTACTTTTGTACCAGTACCATATTGTTTGGCTTCCTACATCTTCGTAGCATAATTGAAATCTGAAATTGTAATATCTCCTATTTTGTTCTTTTTCAAGATTGCTTTGGCTATTTGAGGTCTTTTGTAGTTCCATACAAGTTTAGGATTGTTTGTTCTAGTTCTGTGAAAAATGCCATTGGTATTTTAATAAGGGTTCCATTAAATATGTAGAATGCTTTGGGTAGTAGGACATCTTAACAATATTTTTCTCCCATTCTGTGCCATTGTCTGTGTCATATTCAGTTTCTCTCATCAATGTCTTATAGTTTTCAGAATACAGGTCTGTATATATAGAGAGAATACAGGTGTATTCCACCTGTATTCTGTATTCTGTATAATATATACCTGTATTCTGTATGTATGTATGTGTATATACACATATATATACATATATATGTACACATATACATATATACATATGTATGTATATACACACACACATATATACATATACATATACACATATATATACATACACACATATATACACATATATATACATATATACACATATATACATATATACATGTATAATGTATGCATATACATACATACATACATATATAAGATATATATATATATTTAGCATAGCAGAGGGGCTAAAGATTTGAACAGAAGCAAAAGGCAATAAGCTGTGGCAATCACAGAACTCACCTTATTTGTTTCTTTTCTTTCAAAGATCTCTGTCCTTTGTTTTCTGATGTCCAACATCTTGAAAACCACCCCGCATATGTTTATAGCACATTTAATATAAATGAGAATATATTAAATAATTTATATAGAAAAACTTCATTGTGATACAAATAAAATATGCATACATAGATACATACATACCGATAAATATGCACATAATTTACAAGGTCATGCAAAATGGACTGCGATGACATATACCAAACAATTAACAGTCATTACCCTCACAAGTGGAGGAATAAAGGTAAACTAGTGATCATTTTCTATTTTACTGTATGCACCTTTTCAGTATTTTAATTTCTGGATCATTCATATATTACCTTTATAAATTGATAAAAATGTTGGTAAAGACATCTTGAATTATTACCTCTAGCTACTCTCTTCAATTCAGTGAACTGCATTGAAGAAGAGGTGTTTGTCTATGACTGACTAGCTCACATACCAGTTCAACTGACATTGTTTCCTCCACATTGTGATTTCCCATTAAGGCTTCCTGCACTGCATCTGTCTCCTGTGTTTTGAAAAGCTAACCATTTAATTCAGATAATATGAGGAATTTAAATCAACAAATGTATACCTTAAATTCCATTTAAGGAAAAAAAACTGCATCAACTATAATTTGAAATACAGTCATGGCTATTACCATCCCCTCTGAAACTTTCTTGCTGGTAGAAAAACTGTTTTGTCTCCAGAGAAAACAGGGAGATTGTCAAGCAATTCCACCACATGGTACAAGCCATCCCTACCATCTCTAAAACTCTGATTTCTTCTTTTGAATACCATATTTAAGTTAGATGATATGTTTTGCATTGTAAATTGATGGAGAAAATTCTTGTGCAATCAAATGTCAATCTTGTTTCCAGGACTTAAGACCCAAAATATAAATTCTACTATATATTTTGAATGCACTTAGAATAAAAGAGCTCAGCAAGAGATATGAGTTTGGATATAAAGAAATGCTTCTTAATGGGTCTCCAAGTGGGGTTTCAGTCTCTCAAGCATTTTGAACCTCAAGTGATAAAGGAAAACTGTTTCTCTACTTGCAACACTTCTGACACAAATTCCACACCAAGCAATTCTCCAGTTCTCTGCAGACACCAACTCAGTGTCCTATTTAATTAAACTCAGATACTGACTATCCTGAGTTACCACAGACCCCACAGGTTAATGGCTCAGTCCCAGAGGTGCCCTTAATTTCAGATGCCAATCTCAGGTAGTGGTTCTTAGGTTACCCACACTTCTGTCTGATTTGTCTCTAAATCACAGGTACCCACACCCCTCCTCAGTTTCAATAACTTGCTCTATTGGCTCACAAAACTCAGGGAAACACATCACTTATGTTTACTGGTTTATTTTAAATGATATTGCAAAGTATGCAAATGAACAGCCAAATGCAGAGGTACAATAGGGCAAGGTTGGGAAAAGTCTTGCACTTAGGACTGTTCCCACGGAGTTGGGGTGCACCAGAACATGGATATTTTCACCAACCTGGAAACTCTCCTAATCCTACAGATTAGGCATTTTTTATGGGAGTTTCATCACACAGCCATGATCAATTATTAAACTCAATCTCCAGGCCTCCATCCTCCCCAGAGGATGAGGAGTGAGCTGAAAGTTCCAAGTTTCTAATCATGACTTAGTCTTGGGTATCCAACTCCCACCCTGAAGCTATCCAGGAGTCCACCAAGGGTCACCTCATTAGAACAAAGACATTCCAATCACCCAGGAACTTCAAGGGATTTAGATCGCTGTGTAAAATGCTCATATCACTCCTGTCATTCAGTCAATTACAAGGATTTTAAGAGCTCTGTATGAGGAGCTAGAGGCAAAGATCAAATATATATTTCTTATTACGTCATAGATGGTCCACCACGTAATAATAAGATATATCAAACTTTTCCTTTCTATAGGCAGAGAGATGGCACAGATGTTCTCTGGAGGTCCTGTCAATCTTTAGGTTTCCTTTAAGTCTATCATGGATTTTGTATTCCTATAAACATGCACACAAACATGGCATGCAAGCACACATTGGATGCCTGACTTTTGACTTTCAAACTACTTCCGATCTTGAGCAGATGGATAAACTTTCAAAAGTACCAGAGCTTGAGCTGTCAGGGCTGTGAGAGAAAATAGAATTTAATACTCTGAGCGTCAATTGAGTAACATGTGACAGCATCCAGAACAGTACCCAGAGGCTAGTAGAAGCCAAAGGTGATACTCAAACTATTTTACATCCAGTATAACATCGTCACCCACCAGTCAGAACAAACACCAGCTGTAAACCTTTCATAGAAACATACCACAGCAAACTGGCAAAATTATCAGTGCTAAAGAAGCTCAAGAAATGTTTGGATTTTTTTTTTCCTTACATATGCCTTTGTTCACACAGAGTCTGTCAAACTAGAATTAATATTTACAGGACATTATTATCACAGTATATGTGCTTTCTTAATTGAGTTATATAATTGTATTCACATTTTATTCCTTAATCCCTTATTGATCCTGGACGACTGCAGAAAGCCAATTCCCAAGAACTTCGAAATAGGAGAAATAAGATCTCCCTCTTGAGAGTCCCACGATGAAATAAATTTTTACCAGGAGAAGTCACCAGTCATTATAAATGAACTTCCTCAAATTAAGTAATCTGAGGACTTCAAAGCTACATTTATTATCATGTGAAAGGTATGGAATACCTAAAACCCAGAGAGACAGAGAAAGAGAGAGAGAAAAGAAAGAAGATAGAGAGACAACAGAAAATATGCAGAACCATCCCATGGAAAAAGAAAAGGAGAAGCTGACCTCCGACTAGGATGCCCCAGCCAGCACACCAGAAGTAAATGGGGCCAAAGTCAAGCCTACCCCTGAGGGTAGGGAGGCTCAGGAAAGACATTGCTAAAGGACTTTTCCTGAGATAACTAAATTCCTTTCATTTTGACCTACCTACTGATTTGGTAATGAATAGAGAAAGCTGATCTGCTCCCAGGGCCCTAATAAGACCGCTCATACTGGTTCCTATGAAGTTCTCTCTCACTGCAAATTAGTACATTGACATTTCAGCACCTGAATCAGCCCCATGTGCTTTTTAATTAGTACAAGTCAGTCACTGGGCCCTGATGACCTCCCTGTACTCCTAAGAGAGATAGGAGGTAGGGCCCAGTGCTAAAGATGACAAGATGTAAGTCACATAGGCCTGGGTTCAAATGCCAGTCCTGCCTTTATAAAGCAATGTGTGATTTTAAGCAAGTTTTAACTTCCCTAAGCCTTGTTTTATACATGGATGAAGTGTGTTTAATAATTCCTCCCACGTGGGGTGATCAAATGTAGTAAGGTTTGTAAACTGCTGTTTTCATCATTAACAATGAGTTTTTTGGGCTTTCAGAACAGGAGGACACATCCCCGCCACCAGCACCCCAAACCCTCCACCCCGTAGGCCTCACCCACAGAACACCTTTATCTGTCATCTCCAAGTGTCTACAAAGATACTGAGTTAATCTGCTTCCTTGCTGGACTCAGCTCACATTCCTGTGTGTATCCTCCCCCCACCACCACCCACAATGGGTTTGCTTTGTTCCCTCGAATTGTTTCAGACTGTAAGAAAACCCTACCCCATGAACAATGAAGCTAGAGAACACCTGTAGAGTTTTTACCATGCATTTAATAATACGACCGTGGTTATTCTCAGCATAGCGATCATTCAGAAATGGAGAGGTGTACACAGGACACATAGCTATGTTAATATTATCATTTGCTTGATTTGATTCTCATGGAAAACTGTGCAGTCTTATTGTTACTGACCCTTCATTTCAAGGTAAAAAAAAAAAAAAAAAGAATAAACTAATGCTCATAAAGTTTAAGTGACTTACAAAGAAATGCACAGTCAGAAGGGAAACAGAGATCCCAAGATGTTTCCCATAGGTTTTTGACAATACTACACATACACACACACACACACACACACCAGTTAGTTGGTATGAGTCTCACACTACTATATGAATCTAAATGACATTTAACAGGAAAGATCAATTGACAAAACAGGAACAGAGAGAGATATTTAACAAAACTAGAGAAGAAAAACTGAGTGAATACCATGCAAATGTTAAGAGCCTATGGCTGATCAAGGTGGCTGATGGCGACACACTTGTCTCATTCCTGATCATGCCGTCCAGAGGAAGGGAGCTCGAGAATTAATGCAGACTCTCCCTGCCCTGTATTCACTCTGCCCTGGGGAGCTGGAGTGATGGATCTGGCTGGTAATTTGAGGAGATTTAACAGGGCATGTTCTGCTCAGCTCTGTCCTGTTTCTTGGTGGGAATGGGGATCCAAGAGTAAGTCGGCATTCTCAGCTGTCTTCCCATGGCTGCCATAACTACAGGAGCCACTCCCTCCAAGTCCTGGATACAGTCATCAGACATCTTTGGCTCTCACACCAAGCCATATATTTTAACTCTGCCCTTATAGGTAATCAGGGTGATTGTTTGGCCCCCAGTGCTTCCTTTCCTTTGTTCTTCATTTAACCAAAACTCAGGCAGAAAGAAGATTGCTCTTTATTCGACTTCTCGGTCACCCCTAAGTATAAATTCTGGTATTAGCAATGTTACCGTGGACAAGCTGGTTATCTACCTGGTAATCTGAGTCAAATCACTTAAACCGAGTCTCAGTTTCAACATCTCTAAAGTACACTAAATACCACTTAGACTAGACATGAACATGAAACAAAATTATATATTTATACATATATGTATATATGAATAAGTATAAAGTACAAGAATATATATGTACACACAAGTTCTCAAACTCTCAAACAGAATCAAGCATTGGAATCACCCGGAGGGTCTGCTAAAACTCAAATTGCCCAAGCCCCACTCCTCCCCTCCACCCTGTTTCTGATTCAGCAGGTGAGGCCTAGAATATGCTCAAGCTGCTGAACCAGGAACCACACTCTGAGAACCATTGGATTCCACATGCATGCATGCGCACGCAAACACACAGAAAGATATCTTATGAATACAGCACCTGCCACATGGGATGTTCTCAGTAACATACTAATTCTGTCTCTCTGGATTTTAGACGCTGCCATTTTTGTTTTGTTGTTTCCAAAAAAAACTACTTTAAGGTTCTCAAACTGGGGTGATTTTGTATGTGCACACGCATTCACGAACACCTGCAAGGACATTTGTGATATTTTTTATTGTCATAAATTAGGGGGTGAGGGGGACTGCTACTAGCATCTACTGGTCTATTGAGAAGAGGCCAGGGATTCTGGTAAATATCCTACAATGCAAAGAGCAGTCCTCCCCCCAACAAAAGAGCATCTGGTTCAAATGTCAATAGTACCAAGATCGAGAAATCCTTCTTCAAGTCCTCTCCTAAAACCTTCTGTCTATAATTCAAACCACTATGCCCACCTATTGTTCGTACACACAAGTCCTTTCTCACAATTTCATTGATACTTAACTCATTAGAAACCCATTAGACCAAAGGGAAACAACTTGTGGAACAAGGGAAAGTAAGCTTAAGTTTATTTTATCACATTATATCAAATACGTCAGTAGAAGAAAGGTTTTGACAAAGGAGAAGAAGGAAGAGTAAGTTCTGGAACTGTGGTGTGTAGAGGAAGAGATATCTTTAAGATAGAACTAGAAATTTAGGATAAAGACAAATATATAGGACAGGTATAAAATTGTTTAAATATAAGAATATAAAACAAGTCATATGGAAGTTGCTTGCTCATTAAGTTTTTAGACTTGGAATGTGTAGAAATGGTAAGAGCTAAGGAAAATCCTTTTTCTTCCTGAAATTTTCCTGAGTTTTTTCTATCAGCAAATCAACAAGACACTATTTTAATAGTCAGCAGTTCTAAGAATATGGAGTAGTTTGTACTTTTTCTCATCTGCTTGGGAATATTAGATGGGCCTTCCAACATAATTCTTTGAGTGATCTTTTCTAGCACACAGAAAAATCTGATCGAAAAAAAAAAAAAATCCAGTATTTCAGGATCCAGGTTCCAGCTCATGGGTTTTGCCACTTCCTCTGTCATGACCTCTCTGAACCTCAGTTTCCTTATTGGTATAAAGCACAAGATTCAGAAATTACAAACTGGCTGTGCATGGGCCTAGGTTCAGGATACACAGAAAACCCAGGAAAGTCCTTGAGTCAGTCAACGTATTTATTGGCATGAGGTCTCTCATTCACTCCCTGGGAGAGACAATGACCCCTTAGACAGGACTGGTGCTGAACCCAGACTCTGACCTACAAGCGATCAAGAAATAATCTCCTGGTTGCTTTCCGTGAGCCAAAAGAACTCACTGGAGGGAAGAGAAAGTTCAGGAAGCAATCTTGTTTTGGAGCTATTGTTTGCCAGTAATTAAAGAACTTTGACAGGAGAAGGGCACACTCAATTTCAAATTGCCTTCTTTTATACCTTCAGGAAAATCTGCAGGCTCCCTAAAGAGGAAGGAGCAGAAGAAATTCAAAAGAGGGGCCCGGGTTTGTTTGTTTGTTGTTGTTGTTTTAAGTATGACCAACTGAGACTCCGTAAAAAGGGAGAGCCAAATGACTTAATCTTGTGGCCCAACAACAGACTCTACCAGACTGGGGCAGGGCTCTCACAGCTGAAAATAGAAGGGATGGATCACATCCAGGAAGAGGTCCAGATTTAGATTGGTTATGCAGTCTCCAAATTAAGCTTAAAGTATAATCAGTGTATTTGTTACATTAAAAGTGTTCATGTATCTAAAGTAAACTTTTGACATGTAGCCCAATTTCCTTAGCCCAATTTTGCTATTTCTTCATTTCTTAACATAGGAGGGGCCTTAAAAAATTGACCTGGGGCCTTTCCTTAACTCTGGGCAAGGCCACTTGGAGTTAGACACTGAAGCTGAACCAAGGAACAGCTGAGGGACCAAAATGTTAAATAAGCAGCTGTTTTACAGGTGAAGAGAAACCACAACAGAAAACAAATATGAAAGATAAAAAAGACAGTGGTGAAATAAAGAATGGAATAGGAGATAAATGGCAGAATGAAAACATCCAGGGGACACGTCAGAGATCTGAAAGATCTCTGTGGAGACCTTCCAAAAGGGAGAAGGAAAAGACAAAGAAGTAAAAAATATCAAGTAAAAGCTCACAAAAATGGAAGCTAGACGTACAAGTGCAAATAGCTAGGTTTTAAGAATCTGGACAAAAGAAAATATGAAAACAGAGATCTCTCTAAATCTGTGTATGGTTGAAATCTCAATAACAAAAATTTTAAGGTGGTTAGAAATATTTGAAAAATATATTTGAAAAAAATACATTTTTTGGCATTAAAAAAAAAAGGAAAAGCTATAGATTGAATGTGCCAGAAGGTACCATAGAGCAGAGATAAGAAAAACCTCACACTTCATGCAATTTAAGAATGTCGAAAGCACAGAGAAAATTCTAAATCATAGAGGAAAAAAGAGCAATCAACATAAAAAGGAACAGAAAAAATTGGACACAAGACAATAGAGCCATATTTTCAACATACACCCCAATATACTATTACCCACTTAAAGTTTTCCCAATATACAAGCATAGTTTAATATTGGAAAATCCATAAGTATAGTTTACAACATTAATTAAAAGAGAAATACTATGTGACCATCTTAAAAATGCAGAAAAATTATTTTATATAATCCAACATCCATCCATAATTTTATAAAGTTCAATATCGATCCACATTCTTGACCTGATGAAGAGATCAAAAACCAGAGCAAATGCTACCCTACTAGAGGGTAGAGGTCTTGGGTCTTGGGCACAGATAGGCCTGGTTACCTCAGACAGGTGGGAGAGGTCTTTTTTGGATCATGGGCCTCTTTTAAGAAACCAGGGAGACCCAGAGGGGGTGCTAAATACGTGAGGAAGATAGCATGACAGAATGGGTTAAAAGGGGAATCCTGCACATGAAAAAATGTTCATCATCACTAGCCATCAGGGAGATTCAAATTAAAACCACCTTGAGATACCACCTTACACCAGTTAGAATGGCCAAAATTAGCAAGACAGGAAACAACGTGTGTTGGAGAGGATGTGGAGAAAGGGGAACCCTCTTACACTGCTGGTGGGAATGCAAGTTGGTGTAGCCACTTTGGAGAACAGTGTGGAGATTCCTCAAGAAATTAAAAATAGAGCTTCCCTATAACCCTGCAATTGCACTACTGGGTATTTACCCCAAAGATACAGATGTAGTGAAAAGAAGGGCCATCTGTACCCCAATGTTTATAGTAGCAATGGCCACGGTTGCCAAACTGTGGAAAGAACCAAGATACCCTTCAATGGATGAATGGATAAGGAAGATGTGGTCCATATACACTATGGAGTATTATGCCTCCATCAGAAAGGATGAATACCCAACTTTTGTATCAACATGGACAGGACGGGAAGAGATTATGCTGAGTGAAATAAGTCAAGCAGAGAGAGTCAAGTATCATATGGTTTCACTTATTTGTGGAGCATAACAAGTAACATGGAGGACATAGGGAGATGGAGAGGAGAAGGGAGTTGAGGGAAATTGGAAGGGGAGGTGAACCATGAGAGACTATGGACTCTGAAAAACAATCTGAGGGTTTTGAAGGGGCTGGAGGTGGGAGGTTGGGGGAGCCAGGTGGTGGGTATTAAGGAGGGCACGTATTGCATGGAGCACTGGGTGTAGTGCAAAAACAATGAATTCTGTTTTGTTGAAAAGAAATTTTTAAAAATGAAATAAAATAAAAATTTTAAAAATTTAAAAATATTTTTAAAAATTTAAAAAATGAAAAAAAAAAGGGGTAGGGATCTTCTAAGTGGCAAGGAAACAGGGAAACAAGGAGGATCTGGAAAGTGGCCACTTCAAAATACTGCCTAAAGTCACAAACCTACAACACACATAACACATGCAGAACAATACACACAAAGCATATACTGCACACAGAGAACACCCACATGCCACATATACACCATACATACAACACATACATCAAACACACACATCACATAAACAATATTCAAACAACACAAACGCCCCACCCACAGCACACATACAACACATTTATACTACACACAAACTGCACATATAACACATAGACAACACATATGTAGCCTTGACACTATACATACACTACACAAAAACACCAGGCACACCATATACACACAGCACATAGTATATATGGACAGCCACATAAAACACACACAAACATATATAGAATGTACACAGTGCATACTCTGTGCATATATGTCCCACATATTACATACATACCACACATATACCACACATACTCAATGCATATACCACACAGAGGAACACACACTGTATATTCAACATTCAAAGAGCACATACACACATACCCAAGAAAAATAGCCCCTAAGGTGAACCCTGTCCCTTCTCCCCATCCCACCTCTCCCAGAGCCAATTCCTAGGTCATGAAGTCTTGGTGGAACCTGCCTTCCCTCACGTTCATTACCCAAGGTGATGATAGGAGGCTCTGGGAAAGAGGAGGGTCTTCACAGAGCTAGTCCAGGACACCTCTGGGGCCACACCAGAGACTGGGGGGGGCCTGAATGATTGTGCATGTGCAACACTTGGCAGAAACTCTGCTTCTCAAACTTCAGTCCCTAAGGACACTGAAATGACCTTCAAGTGTCAGGCTTGCTTTTGTTTTTTATGTTTTCATTGCCTTTCTTACTATAGCTTAAGAAATCCAAGTGCAAAATGTAGAACTGTAGGGAAGAAGGTGGATTCATTATATTTGGGATGGTACATTGGGCTCTAACCTTGTAAGAGACGACTCTTTTCTCCGTTGAGCAGCTGAGGCAGCATATGTTCTGATGCTGGAGAGCGTGCAGTGTAAAGTAGAAGCTGCAAGGGGAAAACGCTGTCCCCGGGAGTTTACAGCCTGTGTTTAATTTGAAATACCATGGAAGAGGCACTCAAATCTCAGAAGGCTAGGGTCTGCTTAACTATTTCCTTTGTTCATTTTTTTCTGTGATTATAAGGCTTTTAGGTCTGGCTAAAAAAAAAAAAAAAAGAACCAGCATTCACCATCTATGTTATTAAATGCCATATTTATTTTATAAGAAGAAATTTCCATTATTGGGCTGGTGTGTATTAAGAGAAAGAGAAAGAGAGAAAAGGCACTCAAGATCTCTCTAAAGAGACATCTAGAATTTGGCACTACTTACCATCGGAGTGCTCCAAGTTTTTAATTTCCACAGTTAAGTTGCATTATATTTTTCTAGGACATCGTTTGAGGATAAAAATTCTAAGTCTGCAAAGCAGAATAGACTGAGTAGGGAATTTAGCAGTGTGACAACTGGATGAGTTATTATTTCATATATTCGGAAATTTAAAGGATAGACGGGATGGGGGTGGTTCCAGGACCAGAGGGCCCCATGCACAGAGGAACACAGCACAAAAAGGCAGTGCGTTCAGGCACCAGTAGGTTGTACAGTGCAACAGAGGCACAAGGTGCTTGGATAATCAGAGAGTGGGTGAAGCTGGAGAGGTACAAGGTGGGGGCCATGTCATAGGAAGCCACAGATTCCCCAT
This sequence comes from Enhydra lutris kenyoni, assembly GCF_002288905.1. Lineage (NCBI taxonomy): Eukaryota > Metazoa > Chordata > Mammalia > Carnivora > Mustelidae > Enhydra > Enhydra lutris. The sequence goes on from NW_019154158.1 coordinate 4,363,906, forward strand.
TGATCATTCAAGGACTTTCCTGCTGCTCTTGAACAAAGACAGAATTCCAACTAGCCTAAGGCAAAGGAAGGGGAATTTATTGTTTCACAAAACTGAAAGATCTGGGTGTAGGCTTCAGGCACAGCCAGATTAAGGGTTCAAATGTGGTCATGAAGGATTAGGTTCTCCTCAGCCTTCTGATGGGTCAGCTTCATTCTTAGACTCCACGTGGAAATTTCCAGCATCAGTTCCAGAATCACACCCCAGTGCCCAGACTAGGGTAAGGGGAGGAAGAAACAAAATTTAAGCGGGAACCCAAAACCTCAGTAATCCAGATAAATAATATTTTAATGCAATCTTCTAAAATTCAAAATGAAAGCAAAGAAATCTGTGATGAGCGAAGTATCAAAATATTAAATAAAAACAAGATTGGTGTTACTGATTTGTCTTTTGGCCTCAGGTTCCACTATGTCTCCAATTTTAAATAAAAGTAGAATCAGTAATAATGTTACTGATACTAAAGGAATGAATGGATCCTGGAGGCGAGGAGGACAGAAGCTGATGTCCACGGCATCATGGTTAGAAGTCCTAACTCTATGTATAGGCAATGGACAATCATGGAAGAATCTTAATTAGGCGAGAGGCATAAAGATAGAGGATGGAAGGAAGTGATGAAAGGATTGGAGGAAGGAAATTCAGGGACAGGAGTTAGGACTATTCAACCAAGCAAGATAGGTAAAACACAGGCATCACGCAGGACCAGGTGGGGATGCAGGGAGGGAATGCTGGAGACATGGGGGACAGAACCAAAAAGTAATTAGGAAGAGAAAGCAGAAATTGGAGAAATGAGAAATGTTTAATAGTCAAGGGTAGTTCTCTGGGTTCTGACTCTAGCAGCTAGCTGGATGGTGACACAATAAGCAAGATTAAGAATTTAGGATATGGGCAGGTTGGTGATTGGTGCAAAGGAAGCAGGGGTGAGGAAGGGATGCAGTTCTGGACAGACTGACACGGAAGCAGCAACATCCAGCAGACAAAAAGATCCCCATCTCATGAGCAGTCTGGACCAGAGAAGTATTGGAAAGTATTTGGAGTTTATAAAGTGTTGGCCTATGTAAGGGATAATTAAATCATGGGATGTTTACCAAGTTCACCCAGGGGGTGTGTGCAGAGGAAGAAGAGAAGACTGAGGATGGAATCCATGTCATTGGGAGTTCTCGCCAGTGCAATTTAAAAAAATAAATAAATAACCCTAGCCTTGAAATATCTTCTTTACTGATGTTGCAACTCCCAGAACCTTTGTTTTTAATTCCTAGAACTTTCATATTACCCCTGCCTTGGATTAAGTTGCTAAAAGCATTTTGACGTAGTACAAATGCTCTCTATAGAACTTCAGACTTTACCAATACAAGCTAACATAGCTAGGACAGTCACCAAGGAAACAGGCATAGAGCTCCACACAACTTCCAAACAGGAGAGAAGAAGCTGGAATGAGAGAACTCATGCTACCTATTAGGTTGTGACCGCCTTCAGTGAGCTGGGCTCATAAATAATTTCTCAGATTGAGTCTGAAAGAATTATAGGGTATTAAAAATTCTCTCATGGACCTTTTGTACACTCCATGATACCTGATTAAACTGGAGAGTTAAGAGAAACAGAAACAAGGAATCCAAAGAAAAGAAGGAACTCAGAGGGTCTGAGCCCAGGGTCTGTACTCTTTGCTATCTCCCTCCAAGTTAGGACGTGAAAACATCCGTCATCTCCGGAGGCCCCATGCTGGTACCAGCTATAGAAGAAACACATGAAGGCATCATTTGACTCAGGGAGAGGCAGACAGGACCCTTGCTCTCCTCCCTGTCTTTGAACACAGGGACCGGAAGGTAAAAGGAAGGTATCTGAGATACTCGAGAAATATTTCCATCAGGAAATGCACGATCCAGTAACGGGCCGCGGTGTAAGTTTTTAAAAAGTCCAGTGATCTACAACAAGGAGAAAGATTACTTTCATTTGCAGCTGAGGCCCGAATCATTATTTTTTAGAGTGTGAGGTTTGGCGGAATTTAAAAATCTCTTGTTATTCTAAAACTTTAGCCGGTTTTAATTAAGACACCCATGTCAGTTGAAAAATGTGGCATATTTGCATAGAAATAAATAGCAAAGCAAAATCTTAATTTTAAGCCATTTTAATCACTTTCCCAGACATGCCGGGAATTACTTCTGGCTGACACCACTGAAGCACTTTCCAGCAGCACTGAATATATTCGTATCAATTGAAGTTTTCCCTCGTGCAGAAAGATGAGATGCCCAGGATAATGCTGGGAATGGGCAAACCACATTTTTCATCAGTGCCTAATAATTAGCAGAAATTCATTACTCTATGTTTGTTTGAGCCTGAACAATATCAGCCTGTAATTACTGGTAGCTTAGGGCAAGGTAAATATTTGATGTGATGCTGGTAAATCAGTTTTTAGAGATAGAAGGAGTTAGCTGATCATGTATTTCTTGAGCCTTTAATAAGATTGTAGGTATTAGCCACAAAGGTGAGGCTGCGCCCTCCCCATCTGTTGTGCCTTCATGCAGCAAACAAATAACAAGAAAGACAATGCCTGTGGAACACCAAGCAATTGAACCCCCAGGGACCAGGGCTGTCTCCTTGGGTTAAAAAGAGGAAATTGCTTTTAGCAAATTCTGTGCAGGAAAAAATGGCTACAGTGGCCTTATCACTAAAGTCCTATTTACTGTTACAGGGTTAAGCTTTGGTCTGGTTTTGATTTAAATCTTTAATTTTTTTTTTTTTTTTTTTTTGAGTCTGAGTGCCTGACATTGGAAGCAAATTTAAGCTTTCTTGGTTAGCTTACTAGATATTTTTTTTAAGTCTTAAAATTAAGCAATATTCTTTGTGTCAAAACATAGCAGGTAAGTTCTATACAATCTTCTCCAGGGGTAAATATAAAAGAGCTAATAAAAGTGAACAGGACTTTGTAATGGTCAAAACATGAATACCTACACACATTGCAGTTATCCCACTACAGCTCAATAAGGTCGGCAGAGCCCCAGGTATTATCTCCATTTGAAGAATGAGAAAATGGAGTCTTGACAAGATTAAAGCACTGATGGGAGGTCAAAATTCCAGTCAGCAGAGGGTTCAGGCTGAGGGCAAACCATCTCACACCTGGTTTGGGACTCTTTCCATCGCCCAACATTTACCTCTGGGTCAGTGTCAAGATCAGCCCAGCAGTGATGGCTTCAGAACCAGAAGTGACTGCTTCTCTCAAGGCTTAGGAACACTAGCAGCGCATTGCAGAACACAAGGGGACACCGTGCAAATAGCTTCCCAGAGCACAACTCCCCAGAACACCATGTAAACACCCACCTAACTGATTGGGGGTGAGGGGGGGAGGGGACCAGAGAAAAACGTGAGTTGGAAAACAGACTTGGTGGGCATCCATTTAAGCCTCTAGAGCACAGAGATACTATTTCTCTCTTCTTTGTATCCTGCAGCCTAACACAGTATCCAAGTAACAGAGGCTCAGTAACTATGTGTCTTGTTCCGGTGCCCAACTGAGAGGAATGAGCAAGGCAGGAATTCCATAGGGCCTACTGACCTATTCTCAAACCCATGTCACATTATTCCTACAATGAAGTTCCAATCAAAAATCTCTCCTCTACTCAGAAATCATCAAGGGCTCCGTATTCCCAGCTATTGGCCTGACATTCAAAGCCCTCATCAATAACCCATCTCACCCCTAGGATCCATCCAGAATGGATTGTTGTTATTTCCAGAACATGTCCTAGTAGTTCTCACTTCTGTAAAACTGGCTCACCCTGCTACTGTTGATGCTATTTCTCCCTTTGTAGTACCACCTATCTGTTCAAATTCATCTCAAAGTCTGTCTCCCCCATGAACACCTTTCTGGTTCTACCAACTGAAGAAGATGTCATTCTCCTCTGAACATTCATGGCCAAAGCCTTCTGGATCTAGCCTCTTAATCTGCCTTAAGTAGGTTGAAGTAGATGGAATTATCAATATTCATATGCTTCAACCTAAAATTATCACTTTTCCCATGTTTGAGAACTTCTGGAGGAATGGAACCATATGTGCTCTTGGTCAGTGTCCTCCACAATGCCTGGCCTGGGGGGAAAAAAAAATGAACAATAACTTCCAGTCAACAAAAAAAGTCACTGACTGCTCCTTAAACTCTTTGATTTCCTTTTACAGTCTATTCACTCTGCAAGGTGCATCAGGCCCCAACCCACTGTCACTATTTCTTCTTTTCTCTCTCTCTCTCTCTCAATGTTGAATCTATTCTAGAAATTCCAACTCCACAATAATTTCTGAACTAAAGCTAGAGACAGTTGATTGTCATATCTAACCACAGTCTGTAGAAATAAATATGAGCTTCATATTTCATTTGTTCTTCTAGCCAACTAACATGCATTAAGGATCATCACTTTGCCAAACACTTGGAGACACAGCTAAAATATTTGGTCTGTCTTCCAACTACAGTTCAATGGGGAAGACAAGCGAGAGAGCCAATGATCACCACAGAATGTAGCAGGTACCGTGAAAGGGGTACACAAGGTCCTATGGGGGTATAGAGGATGGGCTTCTGATTCACTCAGTTGGTGGGAAGGGGAAGGAAAGTCAAAGAAGTTTTCCCAAAGTTTTCCTGAGATATACTTTACTGGGTGGAACAAAATGGGGAAATGTTTCTAGGCAAAGAGAATCTACAAGGCCAGAGACCTGGATCAAAATACCCATTTTGATGGAAAAATAAGTAGGTTTTAGGGCATAGAGAAAGAGGTGTGGCAAGAGAAGAGACCAGAGTAGTAGGAAAGGGTAGATCAGAGTGGACCTTGTATGCAAAGCCAAGGAGCTTCAACTTTATTCTAAAAATGCTTGGAAACCATTAAAGAGTGAGGGGTGTATGTGTGTGTATTTGTGTGTGTTTATAAATTACAAAAATATGTAGAGAGGAATGGACAGGGATTCTATACATTCATAGCAGCTGAAGACTATCCATTATGCTTAGCAGCATGGAAAAGTGATTTGCAAATTAATATTTGACAATAGAATTACAAACTCGTGTGGCATTAGTTCTGGAAAGGACAGTTTAGAGATCATCTCTCCAAAAACCACATAGGGAGTTGGAAAGTTTTGCTTCTAATCATAAAACTTGTGAGTACCCAGGCTAATGATTATTGCCAATAGTAATCTTTATTTTCATCATTATTATCTGTGTCAAAAAGTGTTTGAACTAATAAGAATTTTATTTGACTCATATTTTATGTCAGTAACTAAGATCTTTGATATCTCAAATAGTTTATATAATAAATTGAATTCAAATATGAGTCACATCCAGATAAGAATAAAATGGATTTGATGATAAGATAAAATGATAAGAAAACAGCAAAATCAGCACGGTATTCCACATGGTATTTCCACATTCCCATGTCATTGACACCGATGTCAATGATAAATACAATGGCCCACATCAGCTTTGGGACTCATCTTTTGGAAATGCCCCCTGAAACCTCAGAAAGTAACATACCATAGTGGTTAAGTGTTGGTCTCCTGAGCCCCAGAGCCTCTGGGTTCAATCTTGGCTCTGCCCCGACTAGGTGAATGACCCATGCAACTTGCCAAACCGCTTTGTCTCAGTTTTCCCAGGTAAGGAAAGAGGAATACAGCAATGCCTGACTCTGGAGCCAATACAAAGATTCAGTGAGTTACTATTTATCATGGGCTACAAATATTGCCTGGCTTGTGATAGGTTTTACCTGAGCCTATGTTAAATACAAATAAAACTGGTCAACAGTTAGCATGATGAATTTTTTAATCATGTGCCAGTTCAAGTGAACAAACAGAAACCTAAAACCAAACTCTAGAAAAAAATTATTCTGAAGCACTTGTTAATGTTATCAGTCCATCATTGGTCATTATTTATAAATATGAATACTTATTTCTCTATTTGTTCAATGTTCACCATTTAATTTTTGGCAAATCTTTATTTTTTTTTTTAATTTTTATTTATTTATTTATTTGAGAGAGGGAGAGAGAGAGAGCATGAGAGGGGAGAAGGTCAGAGGGAGAAGCAGACTCCCCATGGAGCTGGGAGCCTGATGTGAGACTCGATCCTGGGACTCCAGGATCATGACCTGAGCCTAAGGCAGTTGCCTAACCAACTGAGCCACCCAGGCGCCCCTAATTTTTGGCAAATTTTTAAAACACACATCTGTTTACATGTTAAAAACCTCCAAAAAGACAAAAACCATACTCTTTGAACTTGCTCTCAACAGTGCCAAATCCAAGCGGACACTTTTTGATGATGGGTATTGAAGCTGAACACACAAGTTCCTTTGTCTTATGTAAGTGTTGGTTTACTGGAGTTTTTGGTGCCTATGCATACAATTCCTTTCATTTCATTTGACACCTTGATTTTGTTTTGAATGCAGAGGGGTAGTGAGAAAAATCACTTACCATTTTCTTTAGATAGATTTGAGTGACTTGTAATGTCATGATATTCCCACTAGGTGCAGTCTGCTTCATGACTACCATCTTGCTGGTAATGTCTGCAGTAGGTTATTAAAGACTTGAGGCAGGTTGAATTTAGAGGCAACCCTGGGAGAGACCTACAGATGAGGAGAGGCAATGACTTCACAGCAGCACACTATTTCCCATCTGATCAAAAGGGCTTGTTTATTGGATTAGACTAGAGAACCCTGAATTCAGACTCCAACCAACAGGATGAAGTAAATAATACAAAATACAATGCTGGAATGAAACCAAGTGATTCCCTATTTTGTAGGAAACAGCAAGTTACCAAAACACACAAAGAAAGGGGACATGCCAAAAAAAAAAATGATGCTGGCTCAAGACAGAATTAAAACCACCTACAAAAATCCCCCTCAAGAGAACATGACCAATGGGGTTATTTTAGTTCTACTGCTTGTGCTATCTATACCCTAACAGACTGCTTTGTTAGATAAAATCTATACATTAGACTTTTCAAATGATATTGTATGAAGAAAAATTTTGCAATGAGAAAAGTTAAATCTCCATAATATTCTTTGGAAATAAAAATGAGGCAAGGTCAACATGTTGATCATCAACCAAAATGTAACATTTGGGGGCACCTGGGTGGCTCAGTGGGTTAGGGCCTCTGCCTTCGGCTCAGGTCGTGATCCCAGGGTCCTGGGATCGAGCCCCGCATCGGGCTCTCTACTCAGTGGGGAGCCTGCTTCCTCCTCTCTCTCTCTCTCTGCCTGCCTCTCCGCCTACTTGTGATCTCTCTCTCTGTGTCAAATAAAATCTTAAAAAAAAAAAAATGTAACATTTGTTTAAGTGAAAGCAAAAAGCAGATTGTGGATAGAACACTTGCAACTGAGAGGTCCTCCTAAGTAGATCCACATTCATGATATAAAGTTTTAAATAATATTCGTGCAGAAGGTAAGTGAAACTAGCAAGAAGCTAGATCTGTCCCCAAGTTAAGCATGTGCTATAACCCTCCCCAATATATCCAGCCTAGAGCTCAGTGACCCTCTGGGCTATCTGCAGCACAGGTAGTGGAGTTCATCAGTAAAGACAGTATAATAGAAATATTCCCTTAAAGTGAAAATGAATCCATATAATCTATTTGAACTGTTACCAGAAAAGTATTTTTGTGAGCCTCCAAGTTTGGAAAACAAGGTCAGAGGGCAAGAATTACACAAGAGAAGTATGAGGTCCGTGAGGAGAAACTTACCCTGCCCTGCAGTCAATGTCTACTTAGACACAAAGTGGTGAGTACAAAGTCAATGTGGGTTTGGTATTCCAGAAGGGTCTGTACTGTTATTTTTAAGAAAGCCTCAGATTTGTACCGCATCTGCCAATTAATGCATAAGATACGCCTTTTCAGTGTGCCAGGAAAAGGTAGTCATATCTAATTGGCTGAATTTAAAGAAACAAAGAATTTTCCTGATGATGACATCACAGCAGCCTCTCCTTTGCTCGCCAGCTACTATACACCTTCAAAGGTCAAATCATTTAGGAATTAAGGAAGTCACCTGTATCATTTCAAGAACGGTGCCAAATTAGGAAAAGATCGGCAATTCCATTTTTCAAAAATGTTCTCACTATCAATTTGTCAAGGATGTCTGAAAAGAGTGATTTGTGGTCGAAAGTTCTTTCCACAGAAAACATATACATTTCCGCTCTGTTTCATGACTGACAGGAATAACCAATATTAATACACTTAATTATTTATGGTTTGACCTTTACTTCTCACAGAAATTGAGAGCAGCTTTCCTTATAAATTCAAGATAATGACCATACTAACTTTTTGAATATAAATCAACTTTTTTGAATTAAAGGTGTGTCAACTACCATTTTGATTTCTTGCTGAATAATGAAATGAGAGAAGCAAATCAAAAATGGAACTTCACTGCACTCAGATAATCTCTTTAATTTTATCTCTTCAAGTGTGAACTCAGTTCCGCTATGAGCGGGGTACTGTACATAACGTGAAGAAGGAGCATTAGGAAAAAAAAAGTAAAATAGAGACTTCTGTTTTAAAAGGCAAAATTTTTATCAAGACTGCCTAAGAATTTACCTAGGCAGGCAAAATTAATAAGATGGCATTAAAAATACAAAGTAGTGTAGCTACAGGGACAAAATCATCTGATACAAAGAGCACTTCTCACAACTAAGAGAAGGAATGACAAAGAGGAATGATTGATGTCAAATTTGGGCGCCGGCAGCCTGTTCTGGGAAAGATTTTTGAGCAAGTGAAATTTTGAATGGGAGTCTGGAGGGAGGTAGCGTCTCAGAACCTTGCTTCCCTAGAACGTCCTTCCACTCACCTTTCTAATCTGTCACTCTCTGTAAGCATGGGCTGTGCATTCACTATTTAAAATGTGTCAGCCACCGTGCTGGACACCGTAAATAGGAAACTGAAATGCTGAATCCTGTCCTCGGAGAAAATTGTGGAGGAGGCAATCCCCTAATTCAAAGGGATGAGGGAGCCAACAGCATCATCCAGTTGCAAGAGAAAAATGGTTCTACCTGGCAAGGAAAGAGATGTTTTCGAAGGACCGACACTGAGTGTTGAGAGGGGAAAAGAATTTCCCAAAGAGAAACAGGAGAGAAGGCCATGGGGAGCCTAACAGGCTTGCGCAGTTGGCAGGGCCCACAGGATGGAAAGCATGGGACTTCCAGAGCGGCCCCGAGGCCCCACTTGACTGGAGCGGCTGCCTAGCCTGAGAGCCTAGAAGTGCCAGGACTGCAAATCTGATGGAAAGCCAACGGGGCCAGAGCGGAAAGAAGGTTATTTATGTACAAGTCTGTTTCCCCCATCGGCGCTGTAAGCACGTTGAGAGAAATAGCCATTTGTTTGTGTTTTTTTAATTATTTCATTTACATTTTCTTTTTGCCCCCAGCATTATTATCCAACTGGTGTGTGAGGACCCAAGGAGGAAAATCATATCAGAAACTCCCACTCTAGTGTTTGGTATTGTTCTAAAATTAATCTTTGTGAGGTTAGAAGAAGCACATATGTACATTTTTATGTGGGATATTGACTTGCAGCACTAATTTCGGTTCTTAAATAGGGCAATCTTTATTATTCAGAAAAAAACTAACGTATAATATGGGATAAAGACTGCATTTATTAGCAAGCACTTCGCTTAATCAGCCTGATAGTTACTATTGGCCAGACAAGGGCTTATGAATTATGGCATTGCTTTTGGCAAAACTATTTATCTGTGTGACACGATATGTCACTTTTGAACTTCAACTTGACATCCATAAAATTACATTTTCATCAAACTGAAAGATCAAGCTTTCTGTGCTGACTCACTTGGGTCAACATTTTGCAAATGCCTAGATTTACCACTTGAACCATAAACCCTTTGTGAATAATTTTGTGCACTGATGTTTGATAGCCTAGGGCACAGATCATAATTTCTGAGCAGAAGAAGAGACGTCAAAGCAAAATGCATTTTCTTTCTGCATACAGGATGACTTATTCCAAAGTGTATTCTCATAGGGTCATTTTTAAATCACTGGATAAACACTAACTTTGTAGAGTCCCAGAAGGCCAGTAAACACCATCAGGGGTGTATCCTTCATTTCTTAGAGTTAGGAAGACCATCACCTCCACAGCCAGAAGATTTTCACTATTTTTAACAAACTTTTGCCACAATTTGTGGTGATTCCCTTCCTTAGGTTAGACCTGATTTTATATATTTTTTAAAATAAGCGATAGATAGAAATTTTAGAACTGACCAAAAGACCTAGAGGTGAGTCAAGAATTATTCTGTCTTTAATTCTCCACTCAGCATAACCCTCCATGGCATTGTCTGAGTCCTGTTTGTGAGAGATTCTTTTTTCATACAAGAAGGCAGATTAGAAACTCTGACCTGGTAAATAAACAAAGAGGGTTTGGCCTTTAGGCAGATGATTGCCTGAACAAGAAAATTACCCAATTGTACCTTATAATCTCTTTGGGTATAAATGGTGAAATTCAGCCATAGTCCAAATACCTTATTGGAGGATTTTTAAATAAGCAGGTCTCTTGTGATCTTGACCAACCCCATTAAAGAGCAATCTGGCACCACTGTTGGAACAATGTTTTTCACAGCAATTGTGCAAGTATAAATATCCTATTATAGCTTTTGTCTTCTGAGGAAAGTACATACTTGTTTTGGTGACTTACATAAGAACAACTTGTTTGCTCCCAATCATTCCCGAGAAAAGGAAGAGGAACATTAAATACGGTGACTTCTGGAAGAAATGACGACTTCTTCCAGACTTCTGGAAGAAATGATGACAGAAGTTCTTACCACATGTAGAAAGTTTGAAGGCAAATCTTTGGGAAGCTCTCTGTACCAGAAAGCACCTTAAATGGGAATTTTATTGACAGAGTTGACTGGGATAACTAGAAACATGGAAGAATATGTGTCTGGGGCTTTAGAACTATCTGCAAGAACCATTCAGATCTTAAACAAGATGATATTGAATTCTTAGGAGAAGGTTGGACCTGGTGTTGGATAAGTAGCACTTAGAAGATCTCTCATTGACAAGACTTGCCATATACGAGTTTTGGTAATACTGGTATAAACCTTGCAGGTTCTCAAATGTTAAAAGGTCAAGCTTCTTTTTTTTTTTTTTTTTTTTTTTAAAGTGGAGTCCAATGTGGGACTTGAACTCATGATCCTGAGATCAAGACTTAAGCTGAGATCAAGACTCAGAAGCTTAATTGACTGATCCACCCAGGTGCCCCTAAAGGCCAATGTTCTAAATGAGATGACTGAAAAAAAATATATACTACTCATGATACTTTATTGCAATTGACAGAATATTTAGTTTGGCCTGGATTGAATAGCAAAATAGATTATTTGGCTTACGTAACTAAGAAATCCAGAGATAAAGAGAGCTTTAAGCCAAGCTTGAGATACCCTTCAGCCACAGCAGGAAACATCCAATTTCTTTTCAGGTTTGGCTTTCTCATAGGCACAGGTAGCTCCCAGGCCTATATGCTTCCTTATGCAAGTTCAGGGTCAAAGGTCAGCCTTCCAGGTACCACCCACAGAACCTAATGAAAGCTCCCTTTCAGAAAATGCCAGAAACATCTTAATGCTCATTGGTGTGAATCCTGTGCCTATCCTGAACCAATCAATGTGACTGGTAACTGGGGCAGGTATCTAAAATCTAAAACTAGAAATAGTTTTCTCCTAACCATCTGCTATAGCTTTGATTTACTGGTCTTCACCTCGGGCCAAGCAGACCGTGCAAGGAAGACTCCATCTCAGCTGTATCTTCATGAGAACTGTTAACAGTTTCTGCTCTCCAGCAGAGATTACATGGCAGGAGCCTGGAAGGAGGCTGGATGAATCGGGCTTCTTTCAGCTGCAACCTTATTTTCAGTTGAGTCTTTACCTCCTTGCTTTTGCTAGCACTAACAGTAGCTTGGAAAACATTTTTCAAGCCCTGCTAGACCTTCAACCACTTGGGATTTATAACTGACTACATAAAAGACCTCTCTGCAAAGTCTTGGAGGGGGTGGGGTTTCCTTCTTCCTTTTCAATCTCAGGGTAAGCATAGCTCTTTTTATAAGACCTTACTAAAGCTTAAGGAGTTAAAATGTTCCAATATCCTCAGTTTTTCTACCAAGTCCTAATGCTGCTGTCTTTGTAGGCAAACAACCTCCTAGTAAGAAAACTAGATTCTCCAGATTTGCATAGTGAGACTTCATTGCTCTCAATGTCCTGAGATCAGTCGATTCCAAATTTTTAGGTGTATTTATCTAAAATACTCCTATTAACTGTTGCAGAAAAGCAGAGATAGATTCTGACCATTCTAAATAAAAAGGAAATTGTTGGAAAGTTCTTGAGGGCCCCAGGGTGATAGAGGTTGGAGGACCAGGCTTAGAAAATGGGTAGATACTGCGCTAATTACGATATGGATCTTGTTTCTTTAAAAGAGGCCAAGCCACAGCAACTTACTAAAATAGATCCTTGTGTTTCTCGTATTAGGGAGAAAGGAGCAAGGGGTGGAGACCCTTCTACCCGGTGCTCCATTCTCTAAGCTTTATCTTTATCTGCATGGTTGCATCCCAGCACCACATCAAGGCTCCAGCCAAGGCAAGGAGAAAGAGGAAGTAAAGAGTACACAGCTTCCGGGGGCACCTGGGTGGCTCAGTGGGTTATAGCCTCTGCCTTCAGCTCAGGTCATGATCCCAGGGTCCTGGGATAGAGCCCCATATCAGACTCTCTGCTCTGCAGGGAGCCTGCTCCCTTGTCTCTCTCTTTCTCTCTCTCTGCCTGCCTCTCTGCCTACTTGTGATCTCTGTCAAATAAATAAATAAAATCTTTTAAAAAGAAGAAGAAGAAGAAGAATACACAGCTTCTTTTCTAAAACTGCGGACTGAAAGTTGCTCACATCACTCCCACTTCCTGCCAACTGGCTAGAATTAGTCACAAAGTCACCCCAAGCTACAAGGGAAGCCAGAAAGAAAAGTAGTTTCTAACCATCCAGCTCAATGCCAAGCTCAAATTTGGGGTGTAGAGGGGTCTGTTTCTAAAAAGAAGAAAAAATAGAATCAATATTGCAGAATCAAGTGGCCTCTGCAACAGTAGCCCAATGTTATGGTTTACATGGTTGTGGCCCCCTAAAATTCACATATTGAAATTGAAATCCCCAAGGTGACGATATTAGGAGGTGGGGGCTGTAGGTGGTACTTAAATCATGAAGGTAGAGCCCTGCATAAATGAGGTTAATGTTTTTATTAAAAAGATCCACAGGAGCACCTGGGTGGCTCAGTCAGTTAGGCATCTGCCTTCAGTTCAGGTCATGATCTCAGGGTCCTGGGATCGAGCCCCACACAGGGCTCCTGGCTTAGTGAGGATTGCTTCTCCCTCTGCAGCCTCACTTGTTGTCTCTCTCTCTCTCTCTCTCTCTCTCTCTTAAATAAATAAATAAAATCTTTAAAAAAAAAAAGAAAAGGATTTATACAGTTCTTTAGCACCTTCCACCATGTGAGGATACAACAGGAAGTCTACCACCCAGGAAAGAGCCCTGACCCAACCATGCTAGTGCCCTGACCTTGGACTTCCAATGTCCAGAACTGTGAGAAATAAACGTGTGTGGTTTATAAGTGCCTCGGTCTATGGTGTCTTGTCCATTCAGCAGCCTGAATGGACTAAGACAGCCAGGAACTCTGGAGGATCAAGAAACAGGAGAGACATCATCTCTGAATAAGAATATTGGCTAGGTAGTCACCTACCGAGCCTGCTGCAGAATTCTGTCGCCATCAAGAGAAGTCACGGCTTCCTTCTGCCAGGAGTAGCTGTCCTTTCATCTTTGAGGCACACACTTGAAAACCAGGGTCCTGGGTCATAGTACCTGACTGCCCAGACCTAAATCCTGTGCTCGTGCCCCGGCAACCAAGAGGAAGCAAGACGGAAACCCCACCTCCCACCAGAGCTACACCCGGTGAGGAATTCCCTGGAAGGAGGAGGAAATTAGATACTGGATGACCAAATCATAACAACAAATGTCCACTACCAATGAAGATACCGTTTCTCAACTACCTTTTATCAAGGCATCTTGTTAATCTGTTGGAAATCAAGAAATCTTAGAGGGGTGGTGGCCCTGGCTCATAGCCTGGTGATTACAAAACAAAAAACATCACCTCGGGCACAGTGCTCAACCCTCCTACCTTCTTTTAAAGATACATAGAAATATTTGTGGATATTGTTTTATGAATCAAAGAAAAAGTTTCTATATCCCTGTAGTCTCGGGGTTTCATATATGAATGGGAAGAAACTTTCTATTTATTTCAGAAAAACATAGTTTTCTTTCATCTAAATAAGTCTTAGAAATCATCACACTCCCCCTTTCCATGAATGAATTTCTTTCCCTGAAAATCTTGCTTAAACTTTTTGGTTAATCAAGAAAATTTTACCATCACAGACAACCAACACTTTGTATGAGTAGCATACCAGAGTTGATGAAGACACAGAGGGTTCATTAAAAGGAAGATGTTTGCCCTCAATCCCTTTGCCACAGTGTTTCTGGAAGAGGGCAGTATTGTCTTTTTCGGTGGCATAATACTCCATTGGGCAGGACTGTATGCATACATTGTATAATATTTAATATTCCAGGCCTCTAGTCACCAGATGCCAGTAGCAACTCATTATAATTTATTATATATATAATGTATATTTTATTATGTATATTATATAATAGACTATCTACTTATAATGCAATATAATACATATTAATATAAAATGTATAAATAATATGTCACATATATTATATATGTACTTTTTTACATTATATATATTATATATTGAGAACCAATGGTTTACAATCTAGCTGAGAGACAAAAAATACAAAAAAGATCTGACAATCAGGGAGAAATTGGCACAGGCTGGGAAAGGATCCACAGTAGCGCCTAGTACTGGGCCTGGCATATAGAGGTGTGTGATAAATGCTAAGTGAATGAACAGCTAGATAAATGTACGAAGATGGGATTTAACTGGGCCAGATGGAATGGTAGGACACAGAATCCTGATGGAGCGTTTGGAGAATAGTAAATAGGTCTGTCAGGCGTGAGTGTAGGGTTTCTGAACAGAAGCGATGTCCAGGTGGAAGAAGGCCTTCGGTGTCAGACAGGAGTTCGATTTCCCACTCTGCTACTTCACACATGACTTTGAACAAGCTCATCAATTTCCTGCATCTCATCTTTTTCCGTCTGTGAAATGAGGGCACCTGCGCCGGATAGCAGCTGTGAGGATGGAGTGTTAGAAAAACTGGGGCGCTTGGCCGGCTCAGTCAGTGAAGCATGCATCTCTTGATCTCAAGGTTGTAGGTTTGAGCCCCAGGTTCAGTGTAAAGATTACTTTAAAATAAAACTTTTAAAAGGGAGAGAGAGAAACTAACATGGCCCTTGGTTAGCTAACAATAAATGGTAATGATTATTACTACTATCCTTATGATAGCAAGTTAGATTTAAACTTAAAATGTCTGAGTGGGAGACAAAGTGGGGTGAAGAAAAGGGAATCTGGGTATAGAAAGGGCTGGAAAAGGAGATCAATTTGTCCTGAGCACTCAGCACTTCTCACTTAAAATAATAGGCTGCCACCCCAGGTTTCTTCGGTCCCCAGACCTTATTTTCCTTAAAGTCTTTACAGCAAGATAAACATCATGATATTAATAGTATATATAAGTCAATTTATGATTATGGGTTTTATTTATCTTTTTAATAATACCATATTATGGTTCTAATATTTTCTAATTTTTTCATGATAGATCTTTTTAATCTGTTCTATTTTCATAATTTTCATGTAAATATTTTTAAAAATAAAAAGATTTATAGTGAAGTCAGCATTGAAACCTGGGAGCTCTTTGATGAGTCTTCTTTTTTTCAAGGACTTATTTACTTTAGAAAGAGACAGCACACACGCTCGGTGGGGGAGAGTGGCAGAAGTAAAGGGAAAAAGAGAATATCAAGGGGACTCCCTGCTGAGAGCAGCCCTGACTCCACTCGGGGCTTGATCTCACAACCCTGAGATCACGACCTGAGCTGAAATCAAGTGTTGGACACTCAAGAGACTGAGCCACCCAGGTGCCCCTTCAATGAATCTTCTGATCATTAGTTGATATTTATTGAACAGTCCAAATGGACTGAGCAAAATCATGCCACCAATGTCTGTTTCAAATGACCGGTGACCCAGAGGGAGCCATTGCCAGTGACCAGATGGTTTCTCCACAAAGCTAATGTACCTTCTGGGGCAGAAATGAATGATATTCAGGGAAGCAAAGGGAGAGGAGAGGCCTGGGGCTGCATTCCCAGGCTGCTGGAACTCAATTACTCCCCCAGCACTTTTCACATCATGTGTCATCAGAAAGAGTTCCTTTCACTATTGGGTAATTATTTGAACTGGGTTAAAATAAAAAGCCATTTATTTAAGGCAAATTTTCATGGCATTGCTTTAAGTTTCCCTCCTAGTGTACCATGTTACATTGCATATAAAAGACAACAAATATTTGTTGATGTGATGCATTATGCAAAATATAAGGTAACTCTAATAGCAAACAGTGATTGTTACAACTACAAGGCAGCTGTGCTCAACACTGTACATGCAATTACGCTCCCACCTCACAATCGTTTCAAGTGTATAGTACAAAATTGGAGGCAAATTATCAACAATAGTGACTTTTGCATTTAAACGTGTACATAGCTTAATTTGTACCTTAGCTTGTAACGTGACAGAGAAACAACTGTTTGAAAAGTTTGGAAATTCCATCAAAATGGTGATTTAGTAGAATGTAGGTTTTTTAATTGCATGTGCATAGACACAGCCCTACAGTGAAATTTCTAGACATGCTGTGAATTGGAATGTTCACGTTCTTACACTTCAGCTGTAATTTGGTCTAATTTGTCAAAAGGTTTCCCACCTACCCTGAATAATTGAATTTAACTAGTCAACATGCAGTTAACACTAGTAGATTTTTGAGACATTATTTCAGCAAAAGATTTTTTTTTTTTAACCTTACAGCCAAAGAAAAGAAAGACATAAAGGGAGAAAATGCTCTACCTCCTTCTAATCTAAGCTTTTGCATTGCCTCCTCCAGAATTTAATCACAACAATAAAAAGCTACCCTTCATTGAGCCCTTGCCTAAGACCAGGTACTGTATAAAGTGCTTTCTATACTTTTGCCTCTTCTAATCCGTCCCCTAATGATCCTTTGCTGATGAAGCATTCATGGCTCAGGAGTAAGTGACCTGCCCAAGGTCACCTGGTTTACAAGTAGCAGAGCCAAGATCTAAAGCCCCCAAAGCCCTTGTTCATGTCAGCTCCATTCTGGCCTCCACTCATGTGGGCCCAATCCTGGCAGATGAATGGCCCCATCAGCAATTGCATCGGGCCACTTGGAGTGGTGCTATGTATCTTTCGGGCCTTCGAGGGGATGTTGTGTGTCTTTTATTAGTGTTCATGTCGAGTAAAAACCATGCCTTAGACGAAAGGACCAAATGGTTATAGCAGGCACCTAATGTGGGACTTATGATATGTCAGGTACTGTCTAAATAGAATACGTGTTTCTTTTTGATCCTCAAAACTCTACATGTTCCGTATTATTACTGCCAGTCCTAATTGACAGATAGTAATTTGAGTCATAAAGAAATTAAGTAGACTGTCTAAAGCGACGTGGCTTGCAAGTGAGATTCAGAGGCAGACAGGCTGATGCTGAGGCTAGGGTCCCAAACACCGCCTACACTGCCTCTCACAGAGACCATGCTGTGGGTTTCACATTTTCCACAGCCTCTTGGTCCTTGTAAAGCAAGGACCAAGGCTTTCGGAAGCAGCTTTACCATTTGAGATTTTACAAAGTGTTTAGGGATGTAGCAATAAATTATTCAATTCAATAAATAGATATTCTGTTTGTATGTTCATGTACATTTTTGTACTAAACACTCTGGACTTGTGTTTTCTTCAGGAAGACCTAAAGGGGAAATAAAGAAGGAAGAAAACCTCCTGGTGAGAAAAATGTTATGACCATAATAAAATGGCTTTTTAAATATGTATAGACTCCAAGACCTTTCTTTTAGTCAGATAATATCTAACTGGCTACAGGAAGATTAACAAGGGTAAGATGATGCATTTGAATTGCAAAGAATTAATATTTAATTTGGTGTCCCTGGTACATTTCAGGCACAGGACAAAGTGATTTTACAAAACAAAGGAAGGAGATAGCTAAGTTCACACAACACCCCGATTGCTGTGAGCCACCTCTGGGGCCAAATTTACATGAGTTAATCAGTCAATTAATTCAATAATTCAACCACCTATATTAACCCTTTTCCTAATATAATCTCATAACCTTTGGCCCTATTGAAACAGAACTTGTGCAAATCAATTAAGCCACTGCACATGGGCTACCTCAGGCAAAAGAAAAGAAAATCTCTCACTCAACAATGTTACAGTACAGAAGAGAAAGGCTGGAGGCTGAGAAGGAAGCCATTTAACTGAACGCCCTCCTCTCCTGATTTAATTGTACTGCACTGAATTGACTAACAAGACCAAAATGAGAAAACCCATCCAGTGATTAAGAATTGGGTGTATTCGGGGGCGCCTCGGTGGCTCAGTCGGTTAAGCGTCTGCCTTCAGCTCAGATGATCCCAGGGTCTGGGGGTCGAGTCCCACATTGGGCTCCCTGCTCAGTCGGGAGCCTGCTTCTTCCTCTCTCACTGACCCTCACCTGTACTCTCTCTCTATGCTTTCTCTATCTCAAATAAAATATTAAAAAAAAAAAAAAAGAATTCCGTGTATTCGTTGCCCTTCATACACCATTGGCTTGGTTCACTTTATAAAGCAATGCAAATCTGAGCAACTCAAATATTTAGGTAGACTCTTCTCCCTGGGAGAGAAAGGGTCTTGTCATAGGGCCGAAATCATCCTGTAGTACAAGAAAGGGTGCATAGTGCAGAAAACTGTGACCCTGGAAACTAAAAAGAGGCCTTAAAATAACCCAAAGAGAGAACAGAGATCTATTTTATACTGTGTATGGTTACAGAAATAGAAATAATTGTCATTTACTGTGTACTTATTATGTGTAAAGCATTTGGTAAACATTAGGGGCAAAGTTACATATTGGGACACACACTGTATTAGACTGGGGTCCAGTTCTGTTAAAACTTGTGGCCTTTTTGATGTTTACTTCCCTTGTTTAAAAAAGAGGTCAGCAATGCCTACCTGAATGAGTCACTGTAAGGATCAAGTAAAATAATGTATATGTGACAGAGAATGCTGTGAGGCTTCCCGGGTTTTACCTAGATGCCTGACTACTTGGAATAAATACTACGTTTCCCAGACTCCCTTGCAAATACGTGTGAGTCTATGACTACATTACAGCCAATGGAAAGCAGACAGCAGTGCCTCGTGGTGGTAGGCATTAAACATCCTGAAGAGGAAACATGTAAGTGCACCCTTTGCCTCTTCTTTGTCCCTTTCTCCTGCCACCTAGAACACAAGGCTACCATCTTGGACCATGAGGTTATGGTTAAACATTGTCAAGCAGAAAGAGAGAAGGAGCCTGGGTCCCTGATACCGTGGAGTCTCTTATCCTTTAGCCATCCAGACTTTTCCAGAAAGAGAAATAAGTTTCTATTAGTTTAATTCACTGTTATACCTTGGTTTTCTATACAACTCTTATTGTTAAAATACCATTTTGGGGTGGTAGAGAATGAAGGGAGGGAGAAGAGAGCATGTGTAGCAGATCAAACAGAAAAGAAACCAGGCCTTTCTCAGATGTACCTTGACAGTCCACATTTATAGACACATGGCTTCCTCTTTTTCTCTAGATCTAATTTTACATGGTCTGTACTCCAGCCCTAAACTCTATCAATCTAATGTTGTTACTCCCATAGCTAGTGAGCTCAGAAGAAGCATCTTCCCATCAGGGAGGTTAAAGATTACCACCCCAGGTATCTCAGCAAAAGCTCTCTGGGACTCCTGGACAGGGGGGGCTGTAGTAGTCTGAAGCCAGACTGGGTTAGGGCTCCAGAGGTAAGTTTCCTATCTGGAGATAAAGACTATAAGCCAGACAAAAGGATTGGTCAAGACCTCAGAAAACTACCTCTCCTCACCCTCCAGCTCAGAGCAGGGATCTGACTTTACAGCCCACCTACCCACACTAAGCATGTTCCTGTGTGTTACTCATGTCCATGTGTGTTCCCTGCCAGATTTACCCACCTCAACCTTCTCCTAAGTACTGGTAGTCAAATCTGGCCACCTTTCTGCCCTCCCTCATTCTATAGAAACATCACAGACAAAATGCTTAGTTATTTGCCTTTATTACTGTTAAAGTGAGTGCAGATTGTTGGCCGAGAAGACATGACCATCAGTGCCAGCTTAATAGTGGCACTCAGTTTTTTCAACTCTAAAATGGGGTGAGGGGAGCATATGCCAATCATATCTCAATAAAACCAGAAAAATAAATGAATAAACACTAGCAAGGAAAAAACTTGGAAGACTAGAAAATCTCTTGCTAGCATTCCCGTCCAAAATCATGGTCAATGATCCCATACAATCATGTGCAATGGCACTCAGAACCCGGAGACCATCCCTAGAGAAGAACAATGGCACTCATGGGTGGCATGCCCCCCCCCAGCATGGGGGTCCCCCAAAATTCTTCTTACCAGAAGTTGGCACCATATAGATTCTGCATCATTGTGATTTTTTATCTTGGAAAAAAAAAAAAAAAAGCCTGTCATTTCTGCCAACACAGTTAACCTACTTTATTTACTCTTACCTGGACAGTCACAGATATATAAGAGAAAAAAGTTGTGTCTTCTCTCCCATCCCCCACATTTAGTAAAAGGTGAAAGATTTATATGATCTTAAGAGAAATTAGAGCATCATCCCCCACATTTAATGGCACTTCTTCCACCCTAGGCCTCAGTGCTCCCATATGTGTGTCGTTCAGGAGAAGGATTGAGGGGTTTTGCCCTGAGGTCTACCTAGTCAACTCCTACCTGTCTTCAAGAGTCAACCCAGCAACACCATTTCTAGGAGACTTTGCCTAATCTTCCCAGGTGATTTTGTGCTCCATCTTCTTCTCAGTCACCCTTTTTATGACTCTCTAATAAGGCTCAACATCTTGTAATATTATATGTGTGTGCACCTGTATCTACATCTCCAACTAGACTGAGAGCTTTATAAGGGAAAGAATCAAGTCTTACTGATTTCTCCTTCCCCAAATTTTAGAAAAGTGCTTGACATACAACAGGAGCTTAGGAAATATGAGATTAATAAATGAGTAAATAACTGCCCTGCTATTATCTTTCAAATGTATTTGTGAGATCCAGAATTACCTTGGGAAAGTACTTGTTCTTGGGCAGAAGACTACATGGCCCTATGTGTTAATTACCTAATACTTTCCACTGCAATTTGAGTCATTTCCCTTTGTTGGATCTTCAGTGAAGACAGAGAACAAGCCAGCACCATCTATGCCTCACTGACCTGACTCAGGGTTACAGGTTTTATATCAGGCTGCAGAATGGTCATTTTGGAAATGCAGTAAGGATACCCATTTAGGAGGTCATTCTTTAGCACTCTTTCAAACTGACAGCCAAAGCACTAGGGACAGGGCAAGCAAAAGCAAAAGGGAAGATGTCACCACAGAAGAACCCAATAGGGGTTGGAGTCACAGTTTTGCTACTAAAGTGTGGGGTTTTATTTATAGTCAGGGACTATGGGCACTCCTTCTGGGGGCCAAAGGGTGGGAGACTGGCTAGATTTAATGACTGAGCACAAGAATATAGAAAAAGAAAGTGGGAAAAGATTTTGTTTTTTTCTTAGTTGGCATGAGAAAAGGAGCTATTGCTGTGGAGAAAATAAGGAGGAAAAAAAAGTAGTGGCGCTGTCAGTAAGGGATAGAGACAGGGATCCTCCAATTATACACCCTGCTAATACCAAGTGAGTAGGAAAGGACAACTGAGGGAAAACCTCCTTGAAGGACAAGACGTAAAGTTTCTTGACACCTTGGTTAATCCAATATGATGTGGTGGTCATTTAGAAGTTTAATTGTAAAGGGTTCTTTTTACCAATGCAACCAAATGTAATTTGTGGTATTTCTATCCTTTGATAAAGTCACCATTTCTATAACCATAAGTCCAAAGAACTTACAAAACCTCTCCCAGTCTGACCCTTGCCTATCTCTTGAGGAATGCACAAGCCATTCTACCGTGCAGGTCACACAGTGTGACCTGCATATTCCCACTCCCTGAAATGGCCCACATTCCTGCTAACCTACCAGACTCCCATGTCTAGAGGCCAGACACAGAGCTTTAGAACCCAACTCAAATGTGCCCTCCTCCAGAAAGCCCTTCATGATCTTCACAGACAGAGGTGCATGTTCTCTACAACATATGAGCTACTGCAGAATCTTCTGGACACTGCACTGCTTTGTTTCCACGTCTCTCTTCTTCACTTGACTGTGAGCTCCTACAGGGTTTTGTAGGGATCACATATCTTTGCATCTCCAGCAATTAGGACTTGGATATCTTGGGCTCTAAACAAATTACCTGATAAATTTATTAATAATCAGTTAATGAAAAAGTAACCTGTCTAGCTAAAGGGATGTCTTCCAGGATTTGAGTGGACTCAAAGTCAAGCTCCCCCCAAAATAAATCAATTCCTGGATATTAAGAACACTTTACCCCAAATTTATATTTTTTATATATATACATATATATATATATATATATATGTATGTATGTTTTGTATACATATAAAATGAAATGTTAACAAATCTCTTAGAATATTTTTTGTAGGTAGGACCAGGATGTTTGAGGGTTGTTAAACAAATTGTAGTATATTCATACCATGAGTATGAATATTATTCAGCACTGAAAAGGAAAAACTGAATACACACAGATGAATTTCAAAACAATACATCGACTAATTATTCCATTTATATGAAGTTGAAGAACAGACATTGAAAAAAGCATATCTACAGCTGTTGTCGTGGATGAGAGGATTTGACAAAAAAGAGACACATGGAAACTTTCAAGGATGCAATAAAAATGTTTTGTATCTCAGTTTGAATGATAGTAACCCAGGTAAATATATTTATCAGGAGTCATTGAACTTAAGATCTATGTAGCTTACTGCATGCAAACTATTCCTCAATGAAGAAAAAAAGTGTGAGGGCGCCTGGGTGGCTCAGTGGGTTAAAGCCACTGCCTTTGGCTCAGGTCATGATCCCATCGGGCTCTCTGCTCAGCAGGGAGCCTGCTTCCTCCTCTCTCTCTGCCTGCCTCTCTGCCCTCTTGTGATCTCTGTCTGTCAAATAAATAAATAAAATCTTT